>NC_133327.1:534704043-535059043 GCF_042186555.1 Aquarana catesbeiana
GAAGCCCAGATGCTTTATACAGCCAGCCATAGACATGAATGCTTGTGCGTGGATGTACTCAGGTGTATACCGGTACTTGCATAAACATTCATATAGCATATATGCAATTTCAAAGATCTAATTTTCCTAAAGTTATAATATGCCCATACGTTTAGATGAGTGTTTACATAAGCAACTCTGTGTACCCAAGTAAAGGTGCACACAGCCTTTCATGTCTAAATACAAAAACAGTCACAGTCCTATAAATGTATAATATTTTGATCAAGCATAAATTGATATCTGATTGTATTAGATGCATACTGGAGGCACAACAACCATGTTTAAAAATATTTTTTTTTCGGTTGTTCAATTCAATAATTTTTTTTCATATGTATTCTAGAATGTAAACATTTAAAAAACCTTTACTCATCCAAATCCCATCTTGCACACCCCTTATGCCGCGTACACACGGTCGGACTTTCCGGCATACTTGGTCCGGCGGACCAGAGTGTGCCGGACAATCCGCCCGTGTGTAGGCGCCGGCGGACTTTTCCGGCGGACTTTTTCCCAAAAGCCCGCCGGACCTAGATTTGAAAAAAGTTTTAAATCTTTCCGCCGGACTCAGTTTCGGGCGGAAAGTCCGCTCGTGTGTGTGCTGGTCCGACGGAAAGCCTGCTCGTGTGTATGCTGGTCCGACAGACCAGATACGACACGAGGGCAGGGTATTGCATCTCGCGCTCGCTGCAATAGGAAAAACAAATTTTCCTATTGCGGCGAGCGCGGGTCATACCAGGCCCTTAGGTCTGGTATGGATTATAAAGGGAACCCCCTACGCCGAAAAAACGGCGTGGGGTCCCCCCTAAAATCCATACCAGACCCCAATCCGAGCACGCAGCCTGGCCGGTCAGGAAAGGGGGTGGGGACGAGCGAGCGCCCCCCCCTCCTGAACCGTACCAGGCCGCATGCCCTCAACATGGGGGGGTGGGTGCTTTGGGGGAGGGGGGCGCCCTGCGGGGCCCCCCCCCCAAAGCACCTTGTCCCCATGTTGATGAGGACAAGGGCCTCTTCCCGACAACCCTGGCCGTTGGTTGTCGGGGTCTGCGGGCGGGGGCTTATCGGAATCTGGGAGCCCCCTTTAATAAGGGGGCCCCCAGATCCCGGCCCCCCACCCTATGTGAATGAGTATGGGGTACATGGTACCCCTACCCATTCACCTAGGGAAAAAGTGTAATAAAACACACTACACAGGTTTTTAAAATATTTTATTAAACAGCTCCGGGGGGGAGATCTTCCTCCGGCTTCGGGGGTCTTCTTCCGGCTTCGGGGGTCCCTGCGCTTCATCTTCTCCCGGCGTCCTGTTGGTTCTTCTCCCGGTGTTCCAGTTCTTCGGCCGGCTCCTCTGCTGTCTTCAGGTAGCTCTCTTGCCAGCAGAGGTCCGGACTCCTGGGCTTCTGGGCTTCTTCTCTTCTCTTCTCCAGATGTTGACACGACGCTCTCTCCGGCTGGACTGCTCTACGAGGGCTGCGTTGTGACTTATATAGGCGGAGACCCCGCCCCCTTTTGATGTCACAGTCCCTGGGCATGCTGGGACTGTGACGTTTTAGGGGGCGTGGTCAACATCACCCAGTGACCACGCCCCCTAAAACGTCACAGTCCCAGCATGCCCAGGGACTGTGACATCAAAAGGGGGCGGGGTCTCCGCCTATATAAGTCACAACGCAGCCCTCGTAGAGCAGTCCAGCCGGAGAGAGCATCGTGTCAACATCTGGAGAAGAGAAGAGAAGAAGCCCAGAAGCCCAGGAGTCCGGACCTCTGCTGGCAAGAGAGCTACCTGAAGACAGCAGAGGAGCCGGCCGAAGAACTGGAACACCGGGAGAAGAACCAACAGGACGCCGGGAGAAGATGAAGCGCAGGGACCCCCGAAGCCGGAAGAAGACCCCCGAAGCCGGAGGAAGATCTCCCCCCCCGGAGCTGTTTAATAAAATATTTTAAAAACCTGTGTAGTGTGTTTTATTACACTTTTTCCCCTAGGTGAATGGGTAGGGGTACCATGTACCCCATACTCATTCACATAGGGTGGGGGGCCGGGATCTGGGGGCCCCCTTATTAAAGGGGGCTCCCAGATTCCGATAAGCCCCCGCCCGCAGACCCCGACAACCAACGGCCAGGGTTGTCGGGAAGAGGCCCTTGTCCTCATCAACATGGGGACAAGGTGCTTTGGGGTGGGGGGCCCCGCAGGGCGCCCCCCTCCCCCAAAGCACCCACCCCCCATGTTGAGGGCATGCGGCCTGGTACGGTTCAGGAGGGGGGGGCGCTCGCTCGTCCCCACCCCCTTTCCTGACCGGCCAGGCTGCGTGCTCGGATCGGGGTCTGGTATGGATTTTAGGGGGGACCCCACGCCGTTTTTCGGCGTAGGGGGTTCCCTTTATAATCCATACCAGACCTAAGGGCCTGGTATGCCCCGCGACGGGGCTCACAAGGTGTCAATCTCGCCGATAAAAGCGGCAAGATTGACATCCTTTTCTAGTCCCGTCGCACCTGAGTCACGTTCAAAATGAACGGACTTGTCCGTGTGTGGGCAAGTCCGTTCATTCTGAAAGTCCGCCGTAACTCCGGCGAAAGTCCGTCGGAAAGACGGGCGGACTTAGCCCGCTGGAAAGTCCGGTCGTGTGTGGGCAAGTCCGTCCGTTTTAAAGTCCGGCGCACCTGGCGGACAAAGTCCGTCGGAAAGTGTGCCGGACCAAGTAGGATAGAAAGTCCGACCGTGTGTACGCGGCATTAGAGGCATAGGATATTCACACAAACTGTGTAAACATTGCTAATGTCTATAAAACCAATGTCAACATCTTGAGGACTGGTTAATACAATGATTTCAACTCTGCATCATTGGTCATCATACTCATTATACCTCCCAAGGACTGTTTGACCAATTATTGAGTATTTCATTTTCTTGTCATCTATTTCTTCATTGTTATATACATCGTAGATGTTTCTCACCAAGCACATAAATGTAGAAGTCAAGCCAAATCATTTGACTAATTAAATTTGTACATTTGTGTCATAAATACATCATATAAAAGTATACACTATCTCACAAAAATGAGTACACCCCTCACATTTTTGCAAATATTTTATTATATCTTTTCATGTGACAACACTGAAGAGTTTGTATAACAGGGTAAATTTACTGTCCCCTCAAAATAACTTAACACACAGCCATTAATGTCTAAACCACTGGCAACAAAAGTGAGTACACCCCTATGTGAAAATGTCCAAATTGGGCCCAATTAGCCATTTTCCCTCCCGGGTGTCATGTGACTAATTCGTGTTATAAGGTCTCAGGTGTGAATGGATGGGGAGCAGGTGTGTTAAATTTGGTGTTATTGCTCTCACTCTCTCATACTGATCACTGGAAGTTCAACATGGCACTTCATGGCAAAGAACTCTCTGAGGATCTGAAAAAAAAGAATTGCTGCTCTACATAAAGATGGCCTAGCATATAAAAAGATTGCCAAGACCCTGAAACTGAGCTGCAGCATGGTGGCCAAGACCATACAGTTGTTTAATAGGACAGGTTGCACTAAGAACAGGGCTCGCCTTGGTCGACCAAAGAAGTTGGGTGCACATGCTCAGGGTCATATCCAGAGGTTGTCTTTGGGAAATAGATGTATGAGTGCTGCCAGCATTGCTGCAGAAGTTGAATGGGTGGGGGATCAGCCTGCCAGTGCTCAGACCATATGTTGCACGCTGCATCAAATTGGTTGGCATGGCTGTCATCCCAGAAGAAAGCCTCTTCTAAAGATGATGCACAAGAAAGCCCGCAGTTTGCTGAAGACAATCAGACTAGGGATATGGATTAGTGGAACCATGTCCTGTGGTCTGATGAGCCCAAGATAAACTTATTTGGTTCAGATGGTGTCAAGCATGTGTGGCGGCAATCAGGTGAGGAGTACAAAGACAAGTGTGTCTTGCCTACAGTCAAGCATGGTGGTGGGAGTGTCATGGTCTGGGGCTGTATGAGTGCTGCCAGCACTGGTGAGCTACAGTTCATTGAGGGAACCATGAATGCCAACACGTACTCTGACATACTGAAGCAGAGCATGACCCCCCTTCAAAGTCTGGACCGCAGGGCAGTATTCCAACATTCTAAAGACCCCAAACACACCTCCAAGATGACCACTGCTTGCTAAAGAAGCTGAGGGTAAAGGTGATGGACTGACCAAGCATGTCTCCAGACCTAAACTCTATTGAGCATCTGTGGGGCATCCTCAAATGAAAGGTGGAGGAGCGCAAGGTCTAACATCCACCAGCTCCGTGATGTCATCATGGAGGAGTGGAAGAGGACTCCAGTGGCAACTTGTGAAGCTCTGGTGAACTTCATGCTCTAGAGGGTTAAGGCAGTGCTGGAAAATAATGGTGGTCACACAAAATATTGACACTTTGGGCCCACTTTGGACATTATCACTGAGGGGTGTACTCACTTTTGTTGCCAGCGGTTTAGACATTAATGGCTGTGTGTTGAGTTATTTTGAGGGGACAGCAAATTTACACTGTTATACAAGCTGTACACTCACTACTTTACATTGTAGCAAGGTGTCATTTCTTCAGTGCTGTCACATGAACCCTTGGCAGTGACCGTAAGGTATTTTGTTGATTCAAAAAAACAGAACTAATTGCATTTGCTAATTTGCCAATTTAAACTCCTACCCTTGTTTTAGGTAAAATTTGAAAAAGTCCAGTGATATATGGAGTTCCTACCTGAATCCATTTTAGGATATATCTTACAACCCAAGCTTTCACTACAGTGAAATCCTGCCAACACATATTCACTACACTACAACTTTATAACAGCCAATAACTACTATAGTGGAGCTATTTATCTCTCCTTATAGAACAATTTACCCTGGCAGCTGTCCCACCAGTGCCATTTTTTGGATCCTAAAAGATCCAGCGTACCCAGGAGTACCATCTCAGTGTTCAAATGGTAACATTGATATGTGGGCTTAAAGCGGAGGTCTGCCCATTGCTGCAAAATTTAAAAAACAGCAGCTACACATACTGCAGCTGCTGGCTTTTAATAATAGGACATTTACCTGTCCTGGAGTCCAGCGATATCAGCACCGCAGCTGATGTTTCCATCAGCTGTCGGATGCTGCTGCGCTATTGCGAGTAAGGGAACCCAGCAGTGTAGCCTTAAGACTTCACACCGGGAACCCTACTGTGCATGCGCAAAACTCCGCTCCTCTCTCCTACTGGCATAGTTGACAGTAGGAAGGGAAGGGAGCTGAGCCATGATGTCAATATCCGCAGCTGTGGCTCCCGGAAGTGGGAACAGGATACCTGTCAAAGACAGGTATGCTGTACCCCCTCCCCCCAAAAGGTGCCAATTGTGGCATCGGAGGGGGGGAGGAAACAAATGAGCAGATGTTCCACTTTTGGGTGGAATTCCCCTTTAAGCGAAGTATGGATAAAGTTTAAGGGCTGTATATAAGTAGTCATTAGTCAGCACTGTAAAACATTCAACACTAGGGTTCTAATAATAGCCAGCAGAATATTTACAGTATATAGAGAACAACATAGGCCTGCCTGGGCATAAAGAGGCAAAAAGATAGTGTGTGCTCTGCCTTTGCATTTATCTGCAACATAGCAAATAAAGGTATACCAAAATAGGCAAATTAGGTAAATTATAACAGGATTTTAGTTAGCACATAATTAATTGATTGAAGCGAAAACAGTTTCATCTTGTTTCCTAATCTCAGTGAACATTCACTTTGCTAAGTAAACATTTACTTTGCTATTTGAACAGTCTTTATTCCTTTAGTAAATCAATCACCTTAGAGCAAAAAGTATATAGACAAAGGACACATGCCTTCTAAGTCTAGATTGCATTGATGGGGACATAATATGCTCTTATTTCCCTGCTACTTTTTCTTCATACTGGTAAGAAATGCAATCATTTAGACAAGATAAAAGTATCTCATTTAAATACTCCTGTTATCATTAGCTTTTTTATTTAAAGTATACATACATCAGATCCTAAAAAAGAGAAAACTAAGGATGAAAGGGGGACAAAAAGATTTGAATCCAAACAAGGACAGTCCCTCCGAATAAGGGACAGTTTAGATCTATGTTCATGGCACCTGGTAGGAGACCTGGAGTACATCCCGGAGAACGCAGGTCAATTAATGCTACTGTTTCTCCATAACATATATAAGGAATAATTTAAAGCGCTATGAACCCCAGCAATATCACTAAAAGCCATGTTCCCACTGCACACCATGGAGGTTTAGACCAGTAATTTTCAACTGGGGTGCCTTGAGGTTTCTTTAGGGAGTGCCTTGGCAAAATACAAGACATCAGGTGGATCAAGCCTGTCTTTTAGTTACACAAAAGCACAGTTTTTTATTGTGCACCATTTTAACCAGCCACCTGAGGCCTCACACTCATCAGTTATGATAAGAAGGGTGTTGATCGCCTGCACAGCATTTTTGTTTGACCTTCCCCTGCCCCACTCTGTCAACATTGGGGTCATGTTAGCTGAGTGATAGAGAGAAATTGAGCGAGAGGAGAAACACTGGAATACTAGTCAGTACTAGTGGGCAAAAATGTATTTGCTTTGAAAGAATAAATCACCTCTAATGTTGGGTGATCTACGTGTGTTGATGCTGCATAATGTAAAATTATTAGAATAGTTTTTACACGGGTGCACTGAGATTATCCATAATTTTAAAGGGTGCCATGACTGAAAAAAGGTTGAGGAACACTGGCTTAGACCATGGGGTTTGAAGCCGTTGTAACAAATGCCAACTGGTACCAGTGAAGATTGTACTGTTAATATGTTCCAATACACCAAGGACTTTATTGAATAGCTCTGACTTTTATTGCAAGATAATATAAGAATGCAAGATTTTAAGGCTGTGCAGGAACCCTTGATCAAGCATCTTCACATTTCTTATTAGAGGGTCCTGCATGGCCTGAAACTTTGTATTCTTTTGTGATCTTGCAATTAAAGGAAGAGATTTGCAATAAGCTCTCTGGTGTTCTAGCAATATACTTTAGTTGTGCAATAACAAGGCCCATAAAATCTTTTCACATTATTAGAACGTCTCTCCTTACAGTTCAACGTGGCAGAAAAGCTGTGCATGGTATTTTGTTAGCATAGCAGAGCACACATTATATTAATTTCAGCGCAATAATTACATGCTAAATATTATATTATTTAAACATTATTTTATTCTGAAGCCTTTCGGGTTTCCAACTTGGGATACATTTTTTTCCGCATTATTTAGTAAATTTTTTGCACTTTACTGATTATATATATATATATATATGAATTATCAACACCTACTGGACTTTATAGATACTCCATGAACTGTAAATATATTTTTTTAAGCACATTTTGATATATGTCCATCAAGTTCACATTAATTGGTTGTTGTATATTCACTTGTATGTTTTTACGGGATTTATTTACTGACATAGTGCTGTCTATGTCCATTTAACACCTACTTTGCTTATCTTGCATCACACGTATATACTTTTATTATTGGTGTTTTTTATGTGCATTTTGCATTATTATTTCCTGCCAGTTATATAGTTGCACTTTATATATTGGACTCTGCGCTACCTCGGATTTGCTAAGTTCTATTTAAGCCTTTTGGTTATGGGAAAATAGGTTAGCTGCGAGTTTCCTGATTATACATCTCATAGGGTGGTGAGTGCAGCTTTGTCAGTTTCTATTATTTAGCCAGCTCGGAACAGTGTACAAAATCTGGTATCTTCTAACTTACCATTTATTGTTCTTACTGGGATAATTTGATGAAAGCAAAAACTATGATTTGGATATTTGTTATGAACTACTGCACTTTGCATTAGGAGAAATTTGCTAAAACTGGAGGGTGCAAAATCTGGTGCAGCTCTGCATAGAAGCCAATCAGCTTCCAGGTTTTATTGTTAAACCTAATTGAACAAGCTGGAGTTAGAAGCTGATTGGCTACCATCAGCGTCAGTGCTACCACTAGGCAAACTAGGCAGCCGCCTAGGGCGCACTGCTGCCTAGGGCGCCCGGCCACTGGTGTTCATACTCTCTTCTCTATGCAGCAAGCAGCTAAGTCTCAGCATCAGCAGGCAGCCGCCGCTCCCTTCGCACATAGCGTCAGAGGAGCAGCGGCGGCAGAGGCATTTGATGGGCACTGGTAAGGCTGCATTTGATGGGCGCTTCATTAAAAAGGTGGGGTATACATGGGCAGGGCAAAGGGGGTGGTTTCAGGGATGGAGCCAGAGGGGGTGGCAAAATTAGGTTTTGCCTAGGGGGTCAAAAATCCTTGCGCCATTCCTGGCTACCATGTACAGCTGCACCAGATTCTGAGTGCGCCAGTTTTAGTAAATCCCCATTTTGACTATTGTGTTGGTCAGTCCACATTTTAATGAGCTTATAAAACAACACACTGGTTTAATAACACAGACCAGTAATTATTAACAGCAAATATATGAAATTGTATATGCAATTGTAAAGTAAATACATTGTTTTTCACTCTGCTACTCCTCTCTATGTGTTGCCTGTATTTGAAAAAGACATCTATTTAATATTGTGTAGCTGTTTTCCGAGAAAGATTCATGAAGACAATGTAATAAGTCTGGACAAATTACATCATAATCACAACACATGTAAACTACTAGTAATTGTAAATTAAATAACACTCTACTCCAGTTCTGGAACCCTGGCTAGACTTTAATAAATGATAGTGTTAGTGCAGATGCTCAGCTTAAAAACAGACTTTCTGAAAGGGTTTGCACAAGAAAACATATTATGTGATACACTTTGTAGTAGAATCACCCCCATCTGTCTGTAGTGCCCGGAGAAAAGTGGATAGTGTTTTACATGGGGCAGCTGGCATGCGGATAAGATCGGATTGAGTTGCCATGGAAACAAACAAAATGTTTAGATATGCATTAAACATTTTCTACTTGGGCTTAAATCCGGAGAAATCATGCAGACAAGCCATGTGAGAAATGAGAAGTAATTGAACTGAATGTTAGAATCACACTACTAAAATATGGTTGGTACGTTGGCCTGCTCTGATAACTTATTTTCACAGTGCTGAAAAATTATTTTTACAAGTACTGTAACTATTTCATAATAAAATTAATAGCAAATTGTCAGGGTTTTTTTTCAAGTAAGCATTCTCTTTTAAATAGTATAGCTTGGATCGTATGCTATTTTAGCAGTCTCCATATTAACTCATTGTTCTAATATTATATATCAGTTTTGTAATTGATAACAGATATTGTTGGACATTAGCCTTAATAAATGCAGCTTTAGACCATGCACTGACATGATTGTTCATGGTCTTGGGCTGACATATTCATAAAGAAATCAAACAGAGAGACACGATAATCCTTTGGTCAAAAGACTTTAAACTTGCAGACCAAATGCTTACATATGATCCATATGGCTTCAAGTTTCTTTTTTTATTTTGAGTAAAGTTTACTGTGTTCTTGTGTTCTTGTGTTATGCACTAAAATGTGTCTTATTCAGAGTGATTCCTGATGGGGCCACAAAAAAATGTTTTTTGTTCATTATTTATTTAGGCTTTGCGTAAATATCATCCCACATACTCAATGCAACAAGACTTGGCACCACATTTAATACATAATTGCCCTTATTATTTGAAAAGATTTTGGGCTCTTTCAATACTTTTCTATAATGTCACTCGCTGAATTTTACAATGAAGAAAATTTAATTTTAAGACACAGGTTAGTTTAGGGTATTTCTTGGGACTGAAATGTATGCCAAGCCAAAAACTATTTTTACGTTTTGGACAGATTGGAGAAGGATTAGAACCTTTGTAAGATTTTTACTGCTGTCTAAGCCCCTTTTTAAATAAGTTCCCTCAGTGTCTATGAGACAATGATTTCACCAGACAGGAAGTGAGGAAAAATCCATAACAGGGGCTCAGAACTCAAAATCTAGCAATCTTCCTCTACTCTACTAATAAGAATAGCATTTTCATTTTTGACTTTGCTGCTGATGGGGAGTTCCCCTCACTTCCTTACTGGCAAAATATGCAGCCCCTCTGGGATTCCAACCCTTGTCCACAATATCCAAAGTGAAGATATAGGTTTTGTCTGGACATACGCCTAAAGTTATATCTAATAGTTAGGGATGAGCTGGCAGTTCAATTTGAGCTCTGGTTTGGACCAAAATTCGGTTGGTTGCATGTTTGGCAAATTTGTTCATCTCAGCCAAGCTTCTGGCTGTAGGAGGAATTGAAAATGTTAGTAGCACTATGACTACTGCTACTAAATTTGACAGCTCCCTGCTCAGGGAGCTGGTTGTTAGAGAGCCGAGGGTTGCAGGTGTCCTAACAACGGGTGATGTGTCCCTACCTGGCCATTTAACTGTCATTCAAAGAGTCCCAAACGGGGCAAACTAAGTGTATAGCCAGCTTTACCCCAAGTCTTAACCCAGGACAAACGGCACCTCACTACTAATAATCTAGTAATTGAAAATGTTCTACTGCTGCATCCCACTTTGAAGATCTCCCTTTACTTCTTGTTCTGTCTCTTCTTGACACAGCAGAAAGTGAGTAAACATCTCTCCAAAGTGATCCAATCTTTGACAGCTGTCAGCAGTACCATTGTCCCTCTTGGAAGATTTTCTGTTTTTGTAACAACTGTAACATTTATTTTAGTCCCAGTTACACAACCACCAGTAGAAATAGAGAAGACAAACTTTCCTCAGTGGTGTTACAAGGTCATGCAGTGCCCATGGTGAAGATGCCAAACTGTTTGTGGGCTTTCTTGTGCATCATCTTTAGAAGAGGCTTACTTCTAGGATGACAGCCATGCAGACAAATTTGATGCCGAGTGCGGTGTATGGTCTGAGCACTGACAGGCTGACCCCCACCCCTTTAACCTCTGCAGCAATCATACGTCTATTTCCCAAATACATCCTCTGGATATGATGTTGAGCATGTGCACTCAACTCCTTTGCTCGACCATAGCAAGGCCTGTTCTGAGTGGAACCTGTCCTGTTAAACCACTGCATGGTCTTGGCCATCATGCTGCAGCTCAGTTTCAGGGTCTTGGCAATCTTCTTATAGCCTTGACCATCTTTATGTAGAGCAAAAATTATTTTTTTTTCAGATCCTTAGAGAGTTCTTTGCCATGAGGTGCCATGGTGAACTTCCAGTGACCAGTATGAGAGAGTGAGAGTGATAACACCAAATTTAACACACCTGCTCCCCATTCACACCTGATACCTTGTAACACTAATGAGTCACATGACACCGGGGAGGGAAAATGGCTAATTGGGCCCAATTTTGACATTTTCATTTAGGGGTGTACTCACTTTTGTTGCCAGTGGTTTATACATTAATGGCTGTGTGTTGAGTTATTTTGTGGGGACAGCAAATTTATACTGTTATACAAGCGGTACACTCACTACTTTATATATATACGTATATACATACACTGTATATGTAAAGTCAGAACAAAAAAAAAGTCTGATCATGATATGTAAGTCATGTAGTAACTGATAGTAATGTAGCAGCTACACTAGTGGCAGACAGCACGTCATACAGAAAGTAAAGTGTGGGAGCCACTTTGCACTGACTTCTGGAGCTTGTGTTAAGATATTGCCACAAAGCACCTTTGAAGCCAGCAGAAAATCGTACAGAAAAAGGTCATTTCAAAGAAATATTATATATTTAGCTGTGTAAAGAAAAAGGTGTTCAGTTTATCAAAAGGAAAAAAAAAACACACTTTGATGTATAGAATGAGATGTTATCTGACAAAGTATATGTTTAGCTACACCGATATTTTATCCAGCCTGGTTTATTGATTCAATCATTTTTCATTTCTTACTACAAGGCAATTTCTTGCCAACCAGGAGATATTAAAATGAAAAATTGTTTAAAAGATCTACAGAAACATTTACCATGATCATATCTTAGTAAATAGATTTTAACAGCTTGAAAAAATTGGCAACCATGTAGGAATGGTGTTGCAAAAGGGTAATATTATTAAAGGGTATAATTAGCCTTCTAGTAGACCTTTGCTGTATAGTCTATAAATTCTGAAGGTCCAGTAGACCTTTCCCATATAGTCTATAAATTCTGAAGTTCCAAAACTCTATTATAGGCTTAATGATTCAATGAGGAAAGATATTGAGGGTTCATACAATGCATAAAAGGTATACAAAGTAATATTTGATCAATATTGTATATACAAGATAGAAAATATACTAAAAAAATATAAAAGTCAAAGAAAGAACATTTTGCTTTTGAATATGGTTTGGATATGTTAAAAAACATATACTGTACCTGGGTTGAGCATAATGAACTTACTGGCATGTACTTACTGGCATGTAAACAATGGGAAATGGCTTATTTTATGCAACTTGATGAAACAGTGTTCTATTTAAATAATGTATCCTGAGTAGAGAATTTCTAGTTTTATAAATATTGTAAAATCTATATCTTGGCCTTTTCTTGAAGGTAGCACTCCTGCACCTGGAATACATTTTAAACTAAAGGCCATTGTTTGTTAGAAAACAGTACAAACCACTAAAATAGTATTATGGCAAAATAGGTTTTTACTATCGCTGTAGCACTATTGAACTAATGTAAATTTTAAATGTAAAAATTGAAGACTGTTTTTACAGATTATACTTTTACATGGATATCATACAATAGCAGCTCAAGGCCAACAGTCTTATACAAATCTTAAGCACTGTAGAAGTTAGTGGAAGAAATATTTGGGAATATTCAATATTTACAAAAATTGATGCACAAAGAGTCTTGTGCATGGTAGCAAATAGAGATGGGCCAAACACCTCCCTGTTTGGTTCGCAGCAGAACTTCTGAACAGGGGAAAAGCTCTGCCCCAAACTCAATTGAAATCAAAAGTCCCCATTTTGAAGACTTATATGCAAGTAATTGGGCATTTAAAAAGAAAAAAATTGTGCCTGGGGTCCCCTTATTCTACCTGTAAAGTGGTGCATCTGTAGCATGTAAAGAACATGCTACAGCAAAAAATGACATATCAAATCACATTTAAATTGACTTGTGGTTGCAACTTGCCGGCACCCGGTTATTAAAAAATAAAAAAGGAAGAAAAAAACGTCATGGGGTCCCATCCAGTTCATACCAGGCTCTTTGGGTCTGGTATGGATTTTAAGGGAAACAACATGCCAAAATGTAAAAAAAATGGTGTGCCCCCCAAATCCATACCAGACCTTTATCTGAGCACACAGCCTGTCAGGGCAGGAAAGGAGGGGGATAAGTAAGTGCCCCCACTCCTGAACCATACCAGGCCACATGCCCTCAACATGGGGGGGTGGATGCTTTGGGGCAGAGGGGGCTCTGCACCCCCCACCAAAGCACTTTGCCCTATGTTGATGGGCACAAGGGTCTCTTCCCCACAACCCTTGGCTGTGGTTGAGGGGGTCTGTGGGCAGGGGGTTTATTGGAATCTGGAAGCCCCCTTCAGCAAGGGGCCCCCATATCTCCCCCATGTGAATGCTTATGGGGTACATTGTACCTCTACCCATTCACCAAAAAAGTGTAAAAAATAAATAAAAACAGTAGACAGGTTTTTGACTCAACGGCCTGGTATGAACTGGGGGGATTTTTTCCATTCTTTTATTGCCGGCATTGATTTTATTTTTTATTCAGCTGTCAGCAGGGAAGCCCACTGACCGCTGATGACTCATCGGTTGTTAAGGACTGCGCAGCCAGCTGCATGGTCCTGCTCCTTAACTACCAGCTTTTCACTGCACCCTGATTGGGCAAAGCTTTGCGCACAGTGCATTGCAGTGCATTCGGCATGTATTCTGACTGCAGAGGAGTCTCGCTGTCACAATACAATGACACAACAGGGAGGATTCCCCCATCCACCTTTGATAAGATCAAAAAACTAAGGCATCTATGACCTACTTTACCCTAATCCTTTGTTTATCAACAACGCCTTGTGATCATCACATCAGCAATTCAGATTTGTGTGAATGTAACCTGCTTGCTAAGGTATGAAGTATGCTTGCAATGTAAAACAGCAGTCCTAAAAAACAAGTATATCTTACTTTCATAAAGAAAAAAAATTGTGGGCCTTTGCTGGGTTCCTTTATCTAATCATGTGCAAGCAAAAATACATTTTATTTCCTTTTGCCTACACGCGATTGCATATTTTTTTTCAAAGTGAGTTTTCATCACTACACTAAATTCACCACTAAATTCCCTTAGAAAGCAAAAATTCTCTTGAAAAGTAAACAGACTATTTGCCTTTAGTAAATAAACCCACATAGGCCATCCCATTCATGAAAATTAAGCCGTGGTGTATGGCCAGTAAAGCCCCTCTGAGTTTTCTTTCCTTAACAAACCTGGGTTACATGTCAGGGTTATCCTCCCAGTTTCTTTTTTTATTAGCACAGCACACACAGCACATTTTGTGTATGTATGCTGTAGTCTGCACTTACAAATCCTTGTATGTCGGGGCAATTTCTGTGATGGTACTGTTTGAATGTAAGTGTATGATCAGATGCTTTAAATCAGGGTCAGTGTTCTCTAAACAGTTGTTCTCAGGTTGTCATGAATTGCTTTCCAAATGCAGTGCACTTACAGTAATCATGGACTGTAATTTTTAGAATGATGCCTTATTTTATTTGCAATGTTAATTTTGTGATATGTACATGGTATATTGAGGTTGATTTACTGAAGAATTTGAGGATCTTCACTCAATAAATAGCACAAATATTCACCTCATTTTAACCGCTTGCCAACTGCCCGACGGCGGCAGTATGGCTCCCCTGTGTGAATCGCGGTAGCTGTAGGGGTATAGGGGGAACGCGCACGTGCCTGCCGCATCACTGAGGAGCCAATGCATGTGCCCGGTGGCCGCGATGTCGGCTGGGCACCCGCAATTGCTCCTGACGGAGCCAGAACCAGAATCTGTGTGTGTAAACACACAAATCCACGTTCTGGCAGGGGATAGTATATAGGAACACCAATCGGTCTCCTCCCCAATCAGTCCCATCCCCCTGCAGTTAGATCACACTGAGGGAACACATTTAACCTCTTGATTGCCCCTAATGTTAACCCCTTCCCTGCCAGTGACAATTATACAGTAATCAGCGGCTTTTTTTAGCTCTGATCGCTGTATAAATGTCAATGGTCCCAAAAAAGTGCCAATGTCACAGTATCAATAAAAATCACAGATCGCAGCCATTACTATTAAAAAAAATAAAATAAAAATTCTATAAATCTATCCCTTATTTTGTAGGCGCTATAACTTTTGCGCAAACCAATCAATATACGCTTATTGCGATTTTTTTAACAAAAATATGTACAAGAATACATATCAGCCCGAACTGAGCAGGAAATGTGTTTTTTGCTTTTTAAATTAGGATATTTATTTATAGCAAAAAGTAAAAAATATTGTGTTTTTTTCAAAATTGCCGCTCTGTTTTTATTTATAGCGCAAAAAATCACCACACAGGTGATGATCAAATATCAACAAAACAAAGCTCTATTTGTGGGGAAAAAAGGACGTCAATTTTGTTTGGGTACAGCTTCTAATGACAACGCAATTGTCAGTTAAAGCGACCCAGTGTGGTATCACAAAAAGTAGCCCGGTCAAGAAGGGGGTAAATCCTTCCTGGGCTGAAGTGGTTAATCTAGTCATGTGTAAAGAAAATTCCTGTTCACTTTTTTCTCCTACGCATGATGGGACAACTGAAGTGAATATTTACATTATTTATTAAATATTTAATTTAATAAATGAGCCTAATAGCATCAAATGGTCAATATGCTATTTTTAACATAGCTGTAGTCTATTTGGTACTTGCCATGACTAGGGATGGGCCGAACACCTCCCCGGTTCGGTTCGCACCAAAACATGCGAACAGGCAAAAAATTTGTTTGAACACGCGAACACCGTTAAAAGTCTACGGGACATGAACATGAAAAATCAAAAGTGCTAATTTGCATGGTATTGTTTTAAAAAGTGTTTGGGGACCTGGGTCCTGCCCCAGGGGACATGTATCAATGCAAAAAAAAGTTTTAAAAACTGAAGTTTTTTCGGGAGCAATGTTTTTAATAATGCTTAAAGTGAAACAATAAAAGTGTAATATTTCTTTAAATGTCGTACTTGGGGGTTGTCTTTTTTTTTTTAAAGAATTTTTATTGCGCACATATCAGAATAAACATACAAAACCGTAGTTGGGATTACAATGTCCAACAAAAAATATAAATAGAAATTGCATATCCATCACAGTATTATCACAGATAAATATATCCGTCTTTTTGACATATGTCACATAGATTTCCATTTCCACACTACTTTTGCAATGTATTTGTGCATTTTGCATTTTTTTTGTAAAGAAAAACAAAAAAAACAAAAGAAGGGGGAAAAAAACCCTCCTTCAAAAAAAAAAAAAGGAGGAGGTAACCTCCCATAACAGTAAAACAAAACCAATTTCCCCCCTGAGATGTCCGCATTCGGTGTCCCCAGCACTAATCAAAAGAATCCTATGCTCTAAAATTTCGTATGAGATGGAAAGAAGCCAACTCCCCCTATCTCCCCTTCCTTATCAAATTGAGAACAAAACACACAACAGCCCTCACTGTCCCTCATTCAATGGCTCTTCCTCGTCCAGCGTGTTTTTCGAATCCACCCATCTAAACCAAACCTTCCTAAATTTCTTGGGAGCTCCCCTGGCTTCATATGTCATCTTGTACATCAGCACATCTGCATTAACTATTTTTATCCACATTCCTAATGTCAGCTGTTCTTCATGAATCCAGCGTCTGGCAATAAGTTTCCACATCCCAAAGTATAAAATCCTAAGGAACAGTTTAGTACATGTATTTATCTCCTCCTGGTCAAAAACCCCCAGGAGACAGCGTAAGGGTGAGCAAACGTTAGGTAAGGCAAATTTATCAGAGATGAATTCAGTTACCTGTGACCACAGTGGCCTCACCTTCCTGCACTCCCACACCATATGTATGAAAGTGCCATCTTTCTCCCTACATTTATGACAGAGAGCTGTTTCCTTTCTTTGCATGTTGTATAGTCTCACAGGAGTATAATACTGTTGGTGAAGGTACCTAAACTGAATCATTTTGTCCGTTGATGAAATAACAGTCACCACATATGTATCCAGTACCTCCTGCCACTGCTCCTCCGACAACTCCGGGACCACCTCCACCCATCGCTGTTTAGCTCTAGTCGTTATTGTCTTTATTCCTGGTCCCACTGCCCCGTAATATCTAGAGATTCGCCCAGATGCTTCGGGGTCTATCAAAGCCTTCTCCAAATCTGTATTCTAGACCAAAATTGTATCCCCTCCAAACTGCACTCTCGCTGCGTGTTTCAACTGCATATAGCGAAACAACCATATCTTGGGTACATTAAACTGGGCCCTCAATTGATCAAAGGTGGCCAGTCGATCATTCTGACAAATCTGGTGCAGGTACTTAATACCATATTGCGCCCAGGTCTTTTGCCCATCCGGTAATTTAAAAAATTCCCCCAGTGACCCATTGAACCATAGCGGACTATTCGGGGACAGTGCCAGTGACGTATCCTTTCGCCATTGGGAGCACAGGTGGAGTACTTTCCCAGGGAGTGCCAGACCTGATCCCATCTTCTTCCTCGGAACCCCCTTTCTATACAGTATATTCTGGAGGGTTTACTGAGAGGTAGCCAATGCCGCCTCAAACAAGGTAGTGGCATTGGGTTCCTGTGGGAAAAGTCGCCAGTGTAAAAACACTAATTGGGAAGCCATAAAATATGAGCGTAAGTCTGGGAGTGCCAACCCTCCCATTGTAACCGGCAGTTTTAATATTGCCAAGGACACCCTAGGAGCCTTGGCTCCCCAAAGTAGCCCCACAACAATTGAGTCAATATGTTTAAATGTTTGTAACGGCACAAAAACAGGGGAGTTCGAGAGAATGTAAAGAAATTTGGGGAGGAAAATCATTTTAAATAGATTTATCCTGCCTAACAAACTAAGCGGCAGGTTCCTCCACCTCTGTACCTTCTCCCGAAAATTTCCCACAATGGGCGACAGGTTATTCTCCAGATACCTAGATATGGGAAGCTGAACCTCAACCCCCAAGTACCTGAAAGAAGTGGATAATGGGATAGGACAATCCGAGGGAACAACCACTTCTTTGTCAATAGGAAATAGAGAGGATTTCTTCCAGTTTATACGGAATCCAGAGTAATCCCCGAAGTCCTGTATCAACTGAAAGGCTGTAGAGAGTGAGGGTCCCGGGTCTTGTAAGTACAGCAGCATGTCATCTGCATACAGTGACACTCTTTCCTCAAATTCCCCAATCCTCAGATCAGTCAAAGCCGTGGTAGATCTTAATTTAACTGCCAAAGGCTCAATTGCCAGGGCAAAGAGGAGGGGCGAGAGAGGATACCCCTGCCTAGTGCCCTGGAATATTGGGAAAGGATCCGAAATAATGCCATTGACCCTCAGCCTAATCAAGGGATCCGTATACAGGAGCCGTACCCATGAAATAAAAATAGGGCCAAAGCCAAATGACTCCAAGAGGTGAAACAAATAGGACCACTCCACGGAGTCAAAGGCCTTTTTTGTGTCTAGAGAAGCCACCATTCTAGTCCCAGAGTTGTCGTGAGTCGCCTGGAGGTTTAAAAAGAGTCTTCTAATGTTCATTTGTGCACAGCGACCTTGTATGAATCCTGTTTGATCTGCGTCAACCAGTTTCGTGATGACTGTTTGTAATCTACTTGCAAGGACTTTGGCCAGAATTTTTGTGTCAACATTCATCAACGAAATCGGCCGGTAGGAGTCACATTCCCGGAGGTCCTTCCCCCCTTTGGGGATCAGGACAACCAAGGCCTCCCGCATTGATGGAGGTAGCCTACCGTCCGACTTCGCCGCATCAAACACTTTTAGTATTAGAGGGGCTAGACCATATCTGAAAGTGTAGTACTATTCCGACGGGAGACCGTCCAGACCAGGGGACTTCCTGGGCGGGAAGGAGGCAATTGCCTTCTCCACCTCCTCAACCGTAATATCAGTTTCAAGTGTTTTACTATCTTCCATTGTCAGCCTAGGGAGATCAATGTCTTTTATGTACGTCAGTAGATCCTCTGTCCCCAGAGGAGTACAAGATTTGTATAGTTCAGTATAAAATTGAACAAAGGTTTTCAAAATGTCAGCTGAATCACATACTTCCAGTCTGCAGTTATCATGAATTGACTTAATATGTACCGGCACATACTCCGGTCGCGCCAAGTATGCCAGAAGCCTGCCACTCTTGTCGCCAAATTCAAATAGACGCCTGCGTTGAGCCAGGCCAAGTTTTGTGGTACGTTCTGTAAGGAGCGTCTTGTACTCCCTGGTTCTTATGCGTGAAGTCAACAACCTCTCTCTAGTGGGGTCCCTAATATATTCTGCCTCTGCCAAGGTCACCTCAGCTTCCTTACTCTGTATGGTAGAAGCTAATTGTTTCTTAAATCCATGTACCTCTGCTATGAACACTCCCCTTAGTGTGGCCTTAAAAGCCTCCCACTGAAGAGGAGGAGTTCCAAAATTACCATTTTCTACCCAAAACTGTTTAATGGCCTCCGTGCACTTAATAAGTATATACTCCTCTTGAAGCCAACTCGCCTCCATCTTCCAGAGGCGTATACCCGGCCTTGGTCCTAAATTAAGTTCCAATAGCATCGGAGAGTGGTCCAATATTGCTCTGGGTAGATAGGAAACCTTGTTGACCATACTGATTCCCTCCCCCTCCGACAGGATAGTGTCTATTCTGGAGAGAGTCTTGTGCGATTCCGAATAGCAGGAATACTCCCTCACATCAGGATAATGGAACCGCCAGACATCCCTAAGTCCATGGGTAGACATCCACCCTGCAAGGGGGGTTGGAGCATCAGTTTTGCCCCCCAACCTATCCAAAGTTGGTACAGCCACAGAATTGAAATCCCCCAATAGAAATATTTTCCCCTCTGCCACCTCATAAGTAGCTTGCATCATGTCATTTAAATGATCTACCGAAAAGGGAGGAGGAACATAAACATTTACAATTGTCAGTAATGCATTCATCACCTTTATCACAAGAATAACATACCTCCCCTTAATGTCAGTGCGTACAGCCTGGATGGTTATGGGGAGAGCTTTAGTTACCAAGGTGGATACCCCCCTCGCATATGAGGAGTAACTGGCATGATAAGCTCCAGCTATGTGAGCCCTTTTTAGAGAAAGAAGCCTGGAGCCCTGGAGTTGCGTCTCTTGAAACAGTATTAAATGAGGTTTGTACTTTTTAATATATTCAAAAACTAACGATCTTTTAAATTTTGCATTTAGGCCCCTGACGTTCCAGGCCAAAATGTTAAGCTTTACCTCCATGGTGTGAAAGACATAAAAAAAGACTGGGGGTCATTCCCCTTCTGAAATAGAGATCGCAGAGAAGACAGCAGGGCTCCAAACCTCCCCCCTCACAAATATAGAGCACAGTATCCATGACCAAATTCACCGAATGCAGATCATCCCAGGCAGACACAAACATCACTTCCCCAAAAACCAAAGAACCTCCCCTCCCCTCCCACCCCCCTCCCTGCACCCAGCCCCAACCCGCTAGGCACTTTTTTCCCATAACCTGAGTCAAAAAATAGGCAGCAGAGATGCGACTTAAAACTGTCGCATAAAACCAGTTCCTTTACTGGAGCTCTTGAGAAAAAAAACAGTTCTCCTTACAAAAAACAGAAAAAAATAGAAATAGGTAAAAAAACTCTCTTTCCCTAAAAATAGGAAAGAAAAGAACTTTTCGCCCAGCAAAAGAGTTTTTCGCAGTAGAATGCAGTCTCAAGATCCGTCCGCGGACACTGCATCTTTTTGGCATAGGACAGCGGCAATATAGGCCAAAAAAACTTCCTCTTTCCTTAAATCACTAGTGTCCCTAGAAAATTCCTCCAGAAGAAGAAAAAAATAATAATAAAAAACTTTTTCCCAGAATCAGAACCAGAAGGATCAATGTTCCCCCTCCCTCCCCGAGACAACCATCAAGGAGAAATTGCAGCTACATTGGCAGGTCTCCTGTTCCAGCAAATATTGCAGCGTGAAGAAAAAATAAAAATATGTTACAGCAAAAACCATATGTGAACAAAGAGGAGAGAAAAAAAGGGGAAAAAAAAAAAGGGGGAGAGGGGGGGATGGAAGAAAAAAAGAAAAGAAAAAAGGGGGGGTGTCTGGAGGGGAAAGGAGAGATATGCCACAGGATACAGTCAAATAGGCAGTCCGTGTCATTTCGGCTTGGTATTTTCTCACCCAGAAAAAATGCTCCACACGTTTGCATCCTCATCAAGGCGATCTAGGGGAGGCTCTGTTTCTCCGACTACCACGAGAGTCCAGCCATTCAGACGCCTCAGTAGGATTTGTGAAAAAATACGTTTTCCCATTCTCCACAATGCGTAGCTTAGCAGGATAAAGCATGCTGTAGATCAGATTGAGATCCCTCAATCTTTTCTTTATGGGTTGGAATGAAGCCCTCTGTTTCTGAGTAACGGCAGAGAAATCCGGGTATATTGATATGCGATTTCCATCAGAAGTCATCTCAGGGCCCACTCTGGCTCCCCTTAGGATATTCTCCCGGTCCCGGAAGTGAAGCACTTTTGCTATCATAGACCTGGGGGGGGCTTCCTTCGGAGGGGCCCGGCCTGGAACTCGATGAGCCCGTTCAATAGCAAACATTTTTGTAAAGGTATCAGGTGCCATATTAGCAATCAGCCATTTCTCTAGATATTCCTCTGGGTGCTTTCCCTCCACTCCTCCTGGGAACCCCACCAGCCTTATATTGTTTCTCCGCATGCGGTCTTCCATGTCGGCCATCTTTAAAGTATGTTCAGATAAAGTTTTTCTGGTCACCTGTGCTGCAGTATCTAAGGGTCTCACAGTATCTTCCAGGGCAGTGACACGGCGGTCTGTAATCTGTGCCTTCTCCCTCAATTTTTGCATATCATGCTTCATGAATGAAAACTCCATTCTGAGCTCCTCAAAGTGATCTAATAACTTTGCTTGGCATCCCTGAATGGCCGCCATTATCTGTGACAGGGACGGTTCTCCCTCTCCCACCACCTCCCTGTCAGCTCTCTCCCAGTGATCCTTTAGCCTATCCAGTGATCTTCCCCTGTGGATCGCTGCCTCTCTTTGGGGCTTAGGACTCACCCTGTTCACTGCTGAAGATGAGGATGCCTGTGGCGGTGTCTCTGTGGATCTCTGCAGCGGCGGCCATTCCTCCTCCTCCTCCTGTGATCCAGCGCCATTTTGAGAGCCCCAGGCGAATTGTGCCAGCCGTTCACCGGCGGATTTGGGGCATGGAGGGCCGTATTTAACCATCCCCGTGGTTGCCCGAGGTGTCCCAGCACACATCCCCAGCAGATTGGTCAGAAAATAGGTGCCGCTGTCCCAGGATTTTCGCAGGATATCTCGTCTGCAGACGGAGCTCCGGTCAGACGCTCCTTACATGCTGCGAGCTAGCTCCGCCCCCACTTGGGGGTTGTCTATAGTATGCCTGTAAAGTGGCGCATGTTTCCCGCATTTACAACAGTCCAAGAGCAAAATGACATTTCTAAAGGAAAAAAGTAATTTAAAAGTACTCGCGGCTATAATGAATTGTCGGTCCCGACTCCCGGCAATACACATAAAAGTTCATTGATAAAAAGAAAAGGAGAAAGTGCAAAAATAGGCCATGTCCGTAAATATATGAAGACAAAAAAAATAGGTAGTACTACGTATTACCAGGGGGGCGGACTTTTTAGGCTGAGAAACACTGGAGAGGAAGTAACAGTATAAAAATATAAATTTATTGAAGGTTACAAATACATAAAAGTAAGAATAAAGATTATAACATAAATGCATCCATGAATATTGTGCAGTGAGCCCTTGTATGTCTACGCCACTAGGTTTCCTAAGGACACGGCCAAGGTTCACAGACGAGACAGATAAGAGAATATATTTCTCTCTTGTTTGGAATGCACAATCATGTACAGTCATGATACGGTGGGTAATTCACTCAAAGGTTAAAGAAATATATTAGGTATTGCTGCATGTATGAGCAGGGGCATGTGAATAGTATTCCTTATTTTGGGAACGGCCATCAGAGAGAGGAGGGCCATCAAAGAGTATCCCACAGTGAATCCTGGATTTGAATTCCAGTACTGCTGATGGCTATGTATAGCCCAACAGCCAATCGCTGTATGTTTAAAGTTTCAATATCACAGCATGCCCCTGGGAGACAGCAATCCACTGCACCCTAAAAAGTCCACCCCCCTGGTAATACGTAGTACTACCTAGTACCAAGTACTTGCGGCTATAATGAATTGTCTGTCCTGACTACACATAAAAGTTCATTGCTAAAAACGGCATGAGATTCCCCCACAGGGGAACTCGAACCAAAATTTAAAAAAAAATGGCTAGGGGGTCCCCCTCAAAATTCATACCAGACCCTTCAGGTCTGGTATAAATTTTAAGGGAAACCCCACGCCAAAATTAAAAAAAAAATGGTGTGGGGTCCCCCCCAAAAATCCATACCAGACCCTTATCTGAGCACACAACCTGGCAGGCTGCAGGAAAAGAGGGGGGAGGAGAGAGCAGCCCCCCTCCTGAACCGTACCAGGCCACATGCCCTTAACATTGGGAGGGTGCTTTGGGGTGGCCCCCCAAAGCACCTTGTCCCCATGTTAATGGGGAGAAGGGCCTCATCCCCACAACCCTTGCCCAGTGGTTGTGGGGGTCTGTGGGCAGGGGGCTTATCGGAATCTGGAAGCCCCCTTTAACAAGGGGACCCCCAGATCCCACCCCCCTGTGTGAAATGGTAACGGGGTACAAATGTACCCCTACCATTTCACAAAAAATGTGTAAAAATGGTAAAAAAACACAATACATGCCTTGGGACAAGTCCTTTATTAAAAAAATTAAAAAATAAAACTGTCCCACGGAGTCTTCTTCTTCTTCTTCTTCTCGTGCTCCGACGGACCGAAAAAGAAAAAAAAAGCCTCATGTTGCCTACGAGCTGCCTCCATGGGAGGCACCCACCGTAATGACCGGCCGCTCTCAGGTAACAACTCTTTTATAACTGAGGGCGGGGCCACATGATGATGTCGCCGGGTGACCCCGCCCCCTCTCATGCACAGGGGCATCCTTTTGGCTTTCCTGTAGTGTCAGAGGGGGCAGGGCAACCCGATCCGCCCCCCTCTGATGCACAGGGATATCCCTTTGGCTTCCCCATAGCGTCAGAGGGGGCAGGGCCACTGGTTACGTAACCGAGTGACCCCGCCCCCTCTGACGCTACGGGGAAGCCATAGGGATGTCCCTGTACGTCATGGGGGGGCAGGGTCACCCGGCGACGTCATTGTGCCCCCCACCCTCAGTTATAAAAGAGCTGTCACCTGAGAGCAGCCGGTCATTACAGCGGGTACCTCCCATGGAGGCAGATCGTAGGCGACTTCCGCCTTTTTTTTTGGTCCATCGGAGCGCGAAAAGAAGAAGAAGAAGACTCCGTGGGACAGTTTTTTTTTTTTTTTTTAATAAAGGACCCAAGGCGTGTATTGTGGTTTTTTTACCATTTTCACACATTTTTTGTGAAATGGTAGGTGTACATTTGTACCCTGTTACCATTTCACACAAGGGGGCGGGATCAGGGGGTCCCCTTGTTAAAGGGAGCTTCCAGATTCTGATAAGCCCCCCGCCCGCAGACCCCCACGACCACCAGGCAAGGGTTGTGGGGATGAGGTGCTTCTCCCCATCAACATGGGGACAAGGTGCTTTGGGGGGCTACCCCAAAGCACCCTCCCAATGTTAAGGGCATGTGGCCTGGTACGGTTCAGGAGGGGGGCTGCTCTCTCCTCCCCCCCTCTTTTCCTGCAGTCTGCCAGGTTGTGTGCTCAGATAAGGGTCTGGTATGGATTTTTGGGGGGGACCCCACACCATTTTTTTTTTAATTTTGGCGTGGGGTTCCCCTTAAAATTCATACCAGACCTGAAGGGTCTGGTATGGATTTTGAGGGGGACCCCCTAGCCATTTTTTTTTTAAATTTTGGTTCGAGTTCCCCTGTGGGGGAATCTCATGCCGTTTTTAGCAATGAACTTTTATGTGTATTGCCGGGAGTTGGGACCGACAATTCATTATAGCCGCAAGTACTTTTAAATGACTTTTTTTCCTTTAGAAATGTAATTTTGCTCTCAGAATGTTGTAAACACAGGAAACATTCGCCACTTTACAGGCATACTATAGACACCCCCCCAGGTACGAAATTTAAAGGAATATTACACTTTTATTGTTTCACTTTAAGCATTATTAAAATCACTGCTCCCGAAAAAACAGCCGTTTTTAAAACTTTTTTTTGCATTGATACATGTCCCCTGGGGCAGGACCCAGGTCCCCAAACACTTTTTATGACAATACCATGCATATAAGCCTTTAAAATGAGCAATTTTGATTTCTCCCATAGACCTTTATAGGGTGTTCAGCGGCTTTTCGAATTTGCCGCGAACACCCCAAATTGTTCGCTATTCGGAGAACAGGCGAACACCCGATGTTCGAGTCAAACTTACGTTCGACTCGGACATCAGGATCATCCCTAGCCATGACCCATAAATGTGTAAAAAATGTTAGTTCCTATTGACATGTATGGAATGTGGTACAGATGATACTTGACATGACACATATATGTACAAAAATGTTTGTTCCTAATGACATTTATGGAATGTGGTAGAGATGAGCTGCTGATACCACACAGAGAAAAGACCACAAGGCAACTGCATGGTAACCATACATAAAAACGTAATGTATAGCTACTCTTTTGAGAGTCTTGCATTATTAGCACTGCGAACATTATTTGGATATAAAAAAGAACATGTTGGTTACAGTAGAAATGACTGTTTGAAAAGAGTTACTTAAGAGATTACGAGGAAGTATATTTAAAATGATTGGAGCAGGTTAAATTACTTTTTAACAATCTAATTTATGTTAATAATTGTATCTTATGAAAACAACAGCTTTTGCATCATGTATACCTACTGTTTAATTTTGAAACCAATACACAAACATCCATAGATATATTGTAAACACTGATAATCAGTATAAATTAAACATATTACAATATGCCTCATGTCCTTGCTCTGATAGACATGACTGCAAAGGAACACCATAAAAGTATATGTCAAACCAATTTATTTATTTATGTATTTATTTATGTATTATGTTACACAGTTAGTGAGATTGAAAAGACACAATACCATCTAGTTCAACCTACATAAACATTAAATAAATAGAAAAAAACATATACACAATCCTATACCAAACGTTGATACAGAAGAAGGCAAAAAAAATCTGCTAAGGGGCAAAACAGATATTCCCTGGATCAACAATTTCTGGTGCTTTTACCTAAAAATGTTGATATTAATTTATACTTTGTGCATTTAGGAATACATTTAGCTCTTTAAAAAAAAAAAATCTACTGAGCTGGCCAGAACTACATCTTGAGGGGGTCTATTCCACATTTCCGCAGCACTTACTGTGAAGAAGCCGTTCTGTATGTGGAAGTTAAATTTCTATTACTCCAGAAGTAAAGAATGCCCCTTTTGATCTATGTAATTACCTGAAAGTGACAAACACTACAGCAAGTTCACTATGGACCACCTATATACATTGAGCAAAATTATAAACGCAACACTTTTGTGTTTGCCCCTATTTATCATGAGCTGAACCTAAAGATCTACGACTTTTTCTATGCACACAAAAGGCCTATTTATCTCAAATATTGTTCACAAATCTGTCTAAATGTGTTAGTGAGCACTTTTCTTTCACCAAGATAATCCATCCACCTCACAGGTGTGACATATCAAGATGCTGATTAGATAGCATGATTATTGCACAGGTGTGCCTTAGGCTGGCCACAATAAAAGGCTACTCTAAAATGTGCAGTTTTACTGTATTGAGGGGTCGGGGGGATTCGAAAACCAGTCAGTATCTCATATGATCACCATTTGCCTCAGGCAGTGCAGCACATCTCCTTCGCATAGAGTTGATTAGGTTGTTGATTGTGGCCTGTGGAATGTTGGTCCATTCCTCTTCAATGGCTAGGTGAAGTTGCTGGATTTTGGCAGGAACTAGAACACACTGTTGTATATGCCGATCCAGAGCATCCCAAACATGCTCAATGGGTGACATGTCCAGTGAGTATGCTGGCCATGGAAGAACTGGGATGTTTTCAGCTTCCAGGAATTATGTACAGATCCTTGCAACATGGGGCCGTGCATTATTATGCTGCAACATGAGGTGATAGTCGTGGATGAATGGCACAACAATGGGCCTCAGGATCTCGTCATGGTATCTCTGTGCGTTCAAAATGCCATGAATAAAATGCAACTGTGTTCACTGTCCATAGCATATGCCTCCCCATACCATAACTGTACCGCCACCATGGGCCACTGGATTCACAACATTGACATCAGCAAACCACTCACCCACACAATGCCATGCTGTCTGCCATCTGCCCTGTACAGTGAAAACCAGTATTCATACGTGAAGAGAACACCTCTCCAAAGTGCCAGACGCCATTGAATGTGAAAAAATGGAAAAAAAAATTGAATTGCGCTAAACCTGTGAAATCAAAATAAAAGATAAAAAATAGGTGCAAACTGACACACCAACCCACTAATTAAAGGGTGATCAAATGACCAAATGTGTGCAGCCATGTGTGTTGTGGACGGGAGTCTTGAATGTCATATACACCGACACACATGGAAAAACAAAAATTAGCAAATAGTAATTGTTCAACTGAACCAATTAGCTGAATGAATGACATATAAATACAAAATGTCCAATAATGTAGCTAAAATGAACAATAACACCCGTGAATAAATGACGTTATTCCGCTTAGTGTCATCTTAGTCATCTGCGAACACTAAAATGGCACTTTTAAATCCAAAATCCATATAATTTATAAATACTGCATTAAAACATAAAGTAAGCTTTAGAGCTAACTAATCACAAGGGTGCCAACATTGGACCTTGGGGTACACCACCAATGTGACCTTAGATCAGTCAGAGTATGAATCATTCTTTTTATTTCAAAAAGTTTTTATTTTGAAGTATAACATACATAAACATGTTTAACATTGGAATAACAGAGGATGAGCTTTGAGAAATAATTCAGGCATTATTTTTTGAGTCAAGACAGAGCTCAACAATATATTATTGAGAGCACTAAATCGGCTAAATCAGTGTCCTGCATAACCATAACATACTGTAGTTAAAAGAGGCTCATTACATTTACAATATGCATGCTGTAGGATAAATTGTGTATCCAAAGAACACACCATTATAACTTTACTGTGGTGAGATCAGGGTGGACCAGGGGAGTCCCCTTTTGCACCCAGCACCCCCAAGGGGATCAAGCTGTGCTGGGCGGGGGTCTCAACCCTAGAGCCATTACCCCTCTCCCACCACGTGACCAAGAGTTGACAAACTAGTTTGAGAGTTCCTGTAAGCGACTGAAACTCACAGCTAGTAACTTCTGTTTATTCTTCTGTCATCCCAATTAAACAGGGATCAATGAGAGAAAAGAGTAGGACAGAGTAGAAGGTATAAAGGAGAAAAGAAGAGGAGAGAAGGAAGGAGGTATGGATTGAGATTGTCTATCATCAGGATTTTTTGGGGGAGATTTATTAGAATCTCAGTCTGGCATACTGTTAGGAAGGAGGGAGATGCCCATATGCTGAGCCCAGGGTTCCCATGTGGCTTCAAATTTAGCGAGAGTGTCTGACAGTATACTAGAAAGTTTTTCTTGAGACATCATCCATGATATTTTCCTTTGGGCAGCTTTGATAGAAATGGTTGGTTGTTTCCAAACTTTAGCTACTGTTAGTTTAGCACCCACCAATATAAAATGAATTAGCCTCCGAGTATGTAAAGGGGTCTTTGGGATCTGTTCATTAAGTAGAACTATTGACGGGGATCTAGGTACCTGGCTACCAGCAAGCTTGTCTATAGTGTTGAAGATTTTTCTCCAAAAAGGGCGTATTCTGGGGCATTCCCACCAAATGTGGGCCATTGTTCCTATTAATTGGCATCCTCTGAAGCACAGGGGATCAGCAGAGGCATACATAGAGTCTAATCTGTAGGGAATGTAGTACCACCTACAGTTCACTTTCACACTGGCCTCTGTGAGGGATGTATTTAAGACGTCCCTTAAAGGATTTAAAGCAAGCAGATTGCCAGGCCTCCAGATCCCAACTATATTGTAGCTCCGCTTCCCATCATGAAAGGGGATTTGGAGTCCGGGAACACCAGTGATGAGTAAATGATTGAGATCCCTCCCCTTTGCTCCAAGCCCTGTCCACACCATAGTTCATATGCCGTGTACCTAGGTGGGAGTGGTTTTTCCAACCATATAGAGTACAAAAAGTGAGAGATTTGTTGAAATCTGAAGTGTTCTGTTGTGGGCAGCTCCAGCTTATTAATGCAATGCTTGAGGAAGAGAGGGCCTAAAGGAGAGTAGAAATGTCCGATTCGGTACAGTCCTTTGTCCAAACACCATTTGAGTGCCAAAACGTTCTGGCCTAGGGGGAAGTTGGGGTTATTGAACAAATGGGACAGTGGTTTGCTAGCTGAGGTTAGGGCCTTAGACTTGCGTAACTGGTCCCATAGAGCCAGGAAGTGAGAAAGGGTCGGTGCCATTATCCACGGATGGGATTTTGGGGGGCACCACATCAAAAAGTCTACAGTGTGGTGGGGTACTGCCTGCCTTTCAATTTGGACCCAGTCCAGTTTTTCGTATCTGGAATATATGATTGAAATCTGTGCTAGTCTAGCTGCATAAAAGTATTGGAGTAATTTAGGGAGCCCTAAGCCCCCTTTTTCCTATGACTGTACAAGGAGCTTCGTGGTATCATGTAGCCTCCCTTGCCCCAAATGAATTGTAAAATCTTACTCGGAAAGGTTTTAATGTGTCCCCTTTTAATTGGGATGGGGAAAGAGCGAAACAGATATAGGAGTTTGGGCAGTAGAGTCATCTTTATAGAGTTTTCTTATCCATGAGAGGTTATGTTTGGCCCATGTTTTGAGTTCTGTTTCTAGTTTCTGGAACATAGGGGGATAATTGCTATTGTAGAGAGATTCTATCTTGGGTGTTAAATTAATTTACCAGGTATTTAATGGACGTTTCGTTCCATTCAAAGTGGAAAGATTTTTGTAGCAGGGTCACCAAATTCAGTTGGAGGGATACATTCATAGCTAGGGACTTAGAATAGTTCACTTGAAGCCCCGAGATACTTGGTCTGGCATAAATTTGGGAGTGATGTAATTGGGGAGGTGATGAATAACAAGATGTCATGAGCATAAAGCCCGCACTTGTGAGTTTGTGTGCCACATGTAACTGCGAATTGTGATAGCAAGGGTTGCGATTACTAGGGCAAAGATTAGTGGGGAGAGTGGGCAACCTTGCCTAGTGCCTTTTGCGATGTGAATAGGGTTCGAGTAGTGTCCCTGGAGGTGTATTCTTGCTTGAGGTTGAGAGTAGAGAGCTCTGATTAGCCCCATGAATCTGTCGCCTAAACCCCATCTCTCCAATAGTGTAAAGATGTATGGCCAGGATACAGAGTCAAAGGCTTTTTTTAAGTCTAAAGAAAGTAACATACCTGCTTGTTTGGGGCCCCTTCCCAGTTAGATTGGAGAATAGAGATTATGTCAATTGCTCTCCTAATTTGGTCTGGTCCTTGTCTGCCAGGAATGAAACCCACTTGGTCTTTGTGGATGTAGTTGGTGATAAAAGATGCAAATCGGTAGGCTAGGATTTTGGTCAGTATTTTAAGATCACAGTTGATGAGGGATATCAGGCGATAGTTGTTAACTTCCTCCGGGTTTTTATCCGGTTTGGGAATCACTGCAATGAATGCGGAATTAAGCTGTAAGTCTAGTGGATCGCCTCGGGTCTTGGCGTTAAAAAGCTTAGATAATTGTGGAGCTAAGATGTTAGCAAAGGTCTTATAGTATGGGTTAGATGTCTGTCAGAACCCGAAGCAGATCCACTTTTTAGTTCCTTGATAACCCCTAAAACCTCCTCTTCTGTGAAAGGAGCTTCTAATTAATTTTTATGGTCGAGGGACAGGAGTGAGATGGGTAAGTTATCAAGAAAGTATAAAGTTTTGTGTAAAAGGTCTGAAAAGCATGTAAGATTTTCACCGAGTTAGCTGTGAGGCTTTGTCCTGGGAATCTGATCTGGGGCATTACATTCAGTTGTATAATATATATATATAATTGGGGGATAATTTGGCTGCCAACATAGAACCAATCTTATCTTTCTGTGTATAGTATTTGTTTTTACTATCGTATGCTTCTTTCTGCTTGTGCTGTGAGAGCTAGATTAATTTCCAGCTTGATTTTGTCGAGTTGGGCTATCTTATTATTTGAGGGGTTTTTTTTTTGTGTTGGGCTCTTAATGATGTGTATTCCCTTTCCAGTCTCTCTATATCGGCAGTTCTTCCCCTTTTATGTGTGTAGACATTGGGATGATCTCCCCCCAGTGAGACAGTATTTGTGTGCAGTAAAGGTGCCACATTACATTGAACATTTTGTTGTTCAGTCTTTACCAATTTAATGCTATCATTTAACTTGAATTTACATTCGGAGACTGAAAGAGAGAGAGTAGTATTAGATGTGCTAGTAGATTGAGATGGACTTAACTAACAAAGTGACTCTGAACTTCAGTTCCTGTTAACACTTTTTAAGTTGGTACAGCAACCGTTTATTTTTTTCCTTTTAGGATAGAGGTTTTATTTAAATGAACCAAAGCTAACCATTATAATTACCTGTCAGTGCTTACAATGGTTAGCTGCAGCTTAGTCAGTTGAAAAATATCAGACTTACTGTAGAATGACCAGGTGAAAGTAAAGGAAAAAAACCTAAAAAAGGAAAACAAATGCAGCCACCACACCTGATTGTAATCTACAATGTATAATTGTTTTGCTTTTGCACTTATTACTTTAAGGTCATCCAGACAGATTTCAGCCATCAAGCAAAACATGGAGGATTTTGTGAAGTCCTTCACATGTCCTCAAGAGACTTATAAAATCTTGCATTCCCTGCAGATACATCAATGATATATTACATGCAATCAAGCTGACTGCATTTTTAACCCTTGAAAAACATTATGTAATAGGCCATATGGCCACCAGATTCATCTAGGTCATCTTATATTATTTTTTTTAGAATCTTCTGGTTTAAGTGGGATGGTTTGTGGCAGTGGTGGTGGTTTCAGAGTAAACCTACTTGTATGAACCATATCATTAAAGAAAAGCAAAATTGTCAAGTCTGTTTTAAGAACAAGCTAGGGCTCAGTTGTTATATATTCATCAAAATATCCCCCTGATATCACAGGCTTAAGATCATAGTAATATGAATGTAAATTGAAAAGCTGATGTCATGCTTAAATTTATATACAAAATATGTTGATTTCTGATAATTTTGTACAGCTTCATGGATAGGTTTTTGCTTTAAAAAAGTGCATTAAAGAGAAGCTTCATGGTTATATTCATGTAATATACCTATTTATGAATTAATGATCCCGTGCCTTATACAAGTAATGTTTTATTCCTTGCCTTTCCATGGACATGTTTCATAAGCCAGATAAAGCACATATATTATATATTTAAAATATGAAAACAGCCCATTATGTATTCCATATGAGTGCTGCATATCAACCTTACTTATTTTTGGCATTAATACCAAGGTTCTTTACAGAACATCATCCTGTAATTAAAAACACGGACATTACTGGGCAATACTGGGATTTGAACATCTTTAGTACAAATGGATGTGGCATCATAATGGACTACCTACATTAGTAGCTTAGAGGATAAAACAGAAATGTTCATAGTAATCTTTGGAAGCAGACTGGAGATGAAAAATTTCTTCAAATGTTGAAGCCATTGGAAAAAAAAACATTATTTTTCCCTGTTTTTTTCTGAAAAAAAAACCTGAAAGTCATTTTGTTACACTGGGAAAGCGAAATGCAGTATATATATATATATATATATATATATATATATAGAAGTATTACGCTTGAAATAAAAGTACAGCTTATTCAGTAGACTTAACTTTTTTTGGTTATTGACAATGCTAATCCAGAAGCATATATTGCTCTTACAGTTGCTTGAACAATTTTCTCCTGATTTTCAGGTGTCATTTTAACTATAAATGAAGGTATTGTGTATTTTTGGGAGGCCGTGGTTTGCAACACTTCCTTACTCGAAGATGCTGCTGATGAACAAACAAATTGTGATGATCCAGAAGCAGCAGAAAGTATTTCTGAAATGGGAACTCTGGTGGGAAAAGTTACTTGTGCTTTCATTATGGCCCTCATTATTAATATCCATAAAGTATTTTTTTATGTCTTTAGGGCACCTGTGGCATGCAGGAATATGTTTTATCATCTGTGTAGCATGTGGTAAAGAATATTTCTTTTCACAATATTTGCAAAATGGAGCTTTGATCTCAGCACTGGGAAAATGTTTCCAAACTCTAGACAAACCATCATTAAATGGCTGACCGTGGTCTGGACACGGACAGAGCAATGCTCCTGTCTGGAATGTCAGCTCACCAGTCTGAAGCGCCAGATCCCCACCACTCAGCAGTCATTGGTTGCTGGGACTGCAGGTGTCCCAGCAACCAGTGATGTCACAAGTGCACCCCTTACACTACAGCAAGGTTCTTGGAGCAACTCTTGCCCCTGCAGGTCGCTACCTTTCCTGGCTCCCGTTCCCTGCCTGCCCGCAAGGTATGCTGTTTACTTACATGCTGTTATGCTGGTTACATGCTGGTATGCTGATGGGTGGGCACATTTTATGTTAAGAGGCACATTGATGGGCACATTTTATGTTAAGAGTCACTCTGATGGACACATTTTAAGTTAAGGGGCTTGCTGATGGGCACATATTGTGGAAAGGGGCACTCTGATGGGCACATCCGATGGAAATGGCACTCTGATGGGCAATTATAATGTAAAGGGCACTCTGATGGGGAAATATGATGGAAAGGGGCAATTTGATGGGGACAGCTGAAAAAAAAATACCAATAAATATTGTTGAAATGCTATGGAAGTTGTACATTTTTCATTTTTAGCACAAACTTGAGATTCTGACCTCAACTGGAAGAAAATTTTAGTGACCAGACCTCCTTGAATTTTAATTCAATACCCTTACTCTAGATTTTGGTCTCACCATTTTACTGAGAGGAGGAAAAGAAAAAAAAATACTGATCAGACTATAGGTAAACATTATGCTGTGATTGTGGAGAACATTCATCAGAATCATTTCAAGGTTAACTAAGATAATCTAATTTGTAAGACAAATTTACCCTTTTGTCTGTCAATTAAAGCCTGAGAGGACAGGAACTATCATCTACTGCATCCCAACAATCACCCAACTGTAGGAGGAACAAGATGGCATCCACAAGAAAACTAAACTAGAAACTTTCCCCTGCAGTGCCCCCTAGTGTCAGAAATACATCTTATCCTGTTTGAGAACTGTATTGAGAAGTACAGTATTACTTGAACTGTATTCCAGGATTAGCTTGTCTTCAGCTGATATTATTTAAGACTTTAGGACTTTACATGAAATCTCAGAAATCTTCCATTAAGTTTTTTCATGTTATATACAGTTTGAATTAGTTTGAATACCATGCCATAGATATACAAATGTATATACATATACATATATACAAAAGAACATATTCTACAGTTTTTTTTCTTTTCCAATTTTTCTGGAAGAAATCAAAACATGGCTTTGAAAAAAGCGGGCCTTTTTTTACCCAAATTTTTCCATTTTTTTTCCAGGCCTTCGCATCTCTAAGGCAGACTCAAATAGTTTTCTAGAAGGTTCTGAATCACAGCTTAGAAAGGGTTATTAAAGTGGAGGGCCACCCTGGAAAAAAAAATGCCACCAAAAATCCTAAAAAAATAAAAAAAAAACATTTGGAAAAAAAAAATTTATACTTACCTAAACCCTTGTTGCTAGGCAGTCTTCCTAATCTGCCTCTTCCTATTCCGCGGCGTGTTCTTCTCCTCGGTGAGCGGCCCCATTGTCTTCTGGGAACTGTGTGTGTTCCCAGAACACCACGGGGCCATTCACAGATCGGTGCGCCGCTCGTGCGTGCGCAGTAGGAAACTGGCAGTGAAGCCGCAAGGCTCCACTGCCTGTTTCCCTTACCTAGGATGGCGGTGCCGGGACCCGAGAGCCGAAGGGACGGGTTGGCCTCGGGCGGCCGACATCGCGGGCACCCAGGACAGGTAAGTCTACTTATTTAAAGTCAGCAGCTACAGTGTTTGTATCTGCTGACTTTAATTATTTTTTTAGCTGGCCGGAGTCCCGCTTTAAATTAAATCAATAGCAAGAATAAGGTATTTTTTCAGGTTGATTAACTAAAGGCAATTAAGCTCTGAGAATTCCCCCAGAGCTTATTGAATGAGATGAAGAGCTGCTGACACCAATCGCCCAATCATGAGCTATCAATTTTTTATATATTATATTATTGTTAATATTTTCCTTGCTCTTGTATTCTTTGCAAAGTGAAATTTCACCATATCCACTAAGCTCTAGTGAAAATTCGCTTTCAAAGTAGACAGCCTATTTGCCTTTAGTAAATCAACTCTAGGGATGAGCCGAACACCCCCCTGTTCAGTTCGCACCAGAACATGCGAACAGGAAAAAAGTTTGCTCGAACACGCGAACACCGTTAAAGTCTATGGGACACGAACATGAATAATCAAAAGTGCTAATTTTAAAGGCTTATATGCAAGTTATTGTCATAAAAAGTGTTTGGGGACCTGGGTCCTGCCCCAGGGGACATGGATCAATGCAAAAAAAAGTTTTAAAAATGGCCGTTTTTTCAGGAGCAGTGATTTTAATAATGCTTAAAGTCAAACAATAAAAGTGTAATATCCCTTTAAATTTCGTACCTGGGGGGTGTCTATAGTATGCCTGTAAAGGGGCGCATGTTTGCCGTGTTTAGAACAGTCTGACAGCAAAATGACATTTCGAAGGAAAAATTCCATTCAAAACTACCCGCGGCTATTGCATTGCCGACAATACACATAGAAGTTCATTGATAAAAACGGCATGGGAATTCAACACAGGGAAACCCCGAACCAAAATTAAAAAAAAAAATGATGTGGGAGTCCCCCTAAATTCCATACCAGGCCCTTCAGGTCTGGTATGGATTTTAAGGGGAACCCCACGCCAAAAAAAAAAAACGGCGTGGGGTCCCCCCAAAAATCCATACCAGACCCTTATCCGAGCACTCAACCTGGCAGGCCGCAGGAAAAGAGGGGGGGCGAGAGTGCGGCCCCCCCTCCTGAACCGTACCAGGCCACATGCCCTCAACATTGGGAGGGTGCTTTGGGGTAGCCCCCCAAAACACCTTGTCCCCATGTTGATGAGGACAAGGGCCTCATCCCCACAACCCTGGCCGGTGGTTGTGGGGGTCTGCGGGCAAGGGGCTTATCGGAATCTGGAAGCCCCCTTTAACAAGGGGACCCCCAGATCCCGCCCCCCGTGTGACATTGTAAGGGGGTACTTACCCCTAACATTTCACTAAAAAAATGTGAAAAATGTTAAAAATGACTAGAGACAGTTTTTGACAATTCCTTTATTTAAATGCTTCTTCTTTCTTCTATCTTCCTTCATGTTCTTCTGTCAGACTGTTCTAAACACGGGAAACATGCGCCCCTTTACAGGCATACTATAGACACCAAAAAAGGGGGGGCACCTGGGGAAGGAACAGGTTAGAGTACCAGCTCCACCCAGGTAAAGAATTCTTCAACAAGGAACCAGCAAAATAGCAAAAATATGAATTTATTATAGAAAAATGACTCCACATATACACCAAACAAAAAATCAAATAATATGACAATAAGTGAACCAAATACCACCACTCAGGATAAAATAGACAACGTTGTCTAAGGACAGAACAACACACAGATGGCCACCACTAGACATACAAATACATCAGGCTAACTGGATAGAAAAAAACAGTCTCATATATGTGTATCTAAAAAATACTGGTAAGGGCCAAGAGGTAAGTGTATGTAACCGTAGATGGTGGGAGTCCGCCTTGCAAGCTGCCAGTAACAGACCTTGAGTAGAACTGGGGATATGGGCCACGAAGGTAGCTAATTATAGCTCTTGCAGATGAGTACCCAGCCGTAGCTGGTGACATGCGTTAGAAGCTATGTAGAGGCTGTGCATGGGTGAAGAGGGGAGTGTGCCCGCATAGATGGTAATGAATAAACACAGCGCGTTTGCTGAACTTTGGAGGGGAGACACAGGTAATACTGTAGTGACAGTGGTCACAAATTGAAGAAAATAAATAGATACAGTCTCACCAGTCCATGGACATCAATGTGTGGCAGGCATGCAGAGCACTCCGATCCTACTTAAATCTTCTCAGGTTGTGCAAGGCAGCTAAATCCTTCTCAGGCCGAATAGAGATAGCTCATAGGTCTGTGTGGACGGATGCCAGCCAGGATTATGGGAATTGGAGGCATGTTGCAGCGTACCGCCTGAATGCGGTGTGACTCCTCAAACACTTCCTGGTTCCATGCGGCAGGGCTTCAGTGGCTGGCGGATCAGATACCCAGGGTTGATGGGTGGATCCGTGTGTGTGCTACGTAGAGCGTGATGGCGTCATGCTGACGCGTTTCATCCATCACAGGGATTTCTTCAGAGCATGCGCCGTAGCCAGGGCGGACAACTTAAATAGCCCTCCCAGTTACAGACGTGGATACGTCGGCTATCGGTTGTCTTAGCAAAACATGATGATATGCTAATTTATGCCTGATCCCCAAATCTACCCAATTTTTATTGTTTCTTCTTAGTACCACTTCTAACATTTTTTTTTTCTCCCCTTTCTTATATATTTTCTGTATGATTTTGAGGAGGTGTTGCACCCACGGACGGGCCCGTTCTACCTATATTTGTTGTTGTTTTATGGTATGAATGGCTGTCTATTTGTTGCGCTGTTGCCTAGACAACCGATAGCCAACGTATCCACGTCTGTAACTGGGAGGGCTATTTAAGTTGTCCGCCCTGGCTATGGCGCATGCTCTGAAGAAATCCCTGTGACGGATGAAACGCGTCAGCATGATGCCATCACGCTCTACGTAGCACACACACGGATCCACCCATCAGCCCTGGGTATCTGATCCGCCAGCCGCTGAAGCCCTGCCGCATGGAACCAGGAAGTGTTTGAGGAGTCACACCGCATTCAGGCGGTACGCTGCAACACGCCTCCAATTCCCATAATCCTGGCCGGCATCCGTCCACACAGACCCATGAGCTATCTCTATTCGGCCTGAGAAGGATTTAGCTGCCTTGCACAACCTGAGAAGATTTAAGTAGGATCAGAGTGCTCTGCATGCCTGCCACACATTGATGTCCATGGACTGGTGAGACTGTATCTATTTATTTTCTTCAATTTGTGACCACTGTCACTACAGTATTACCTGTGTCTCCCCTCCAAAGTTCAGCAAACACGCTGTGTTTATTCATTACCATCTATGCGGGCACACTCCCCTCTTCACCCATGCACAGCCTCTACATAGCTTCTAACGCATGTCACCAGCTACGGCTGGGTACTCATCTGCAAGAGCTATAATTAGCTACCTTCGTGGCCCATATCCCCAGTTCTACTCAAGGTCTGTTACTGGCAGCTTGCAAGGTGGACTCCCACCATCTACGGTTACATACACTTACCTCTTGGCCCTTACCAGTATTTTTTAGATACACATATATGAGACTGTTTTTTTCTATTCAGTTAGCCTGATGTATTTGTATGTCTAGTGGTGGCCATCTGTGTGTTGTTCTGTCCTTAGACAACGTTGTCTATTTTATCCTGAGTGGTGGTATTTGGTTCACTTATTGTCATATTATTTGATTTTTTGTTTGGTGTATATGTGGAGTCATTTTTTTATAATAAATTCATATTTTTGCTATTTTGCTGGTTCCTTGTTGAAGAATTCTTTACCTGGGTGGAGCTGGTACTCTAACCTGTTCCTTCCCCAGGTGCCCCCCCTTTTTTGATATGCTCCTTAATTCAGAGGAACACACCCACCTGTGATTTTTAGAGCCTCTGGGTGTTTGCAATTAGCTCTATTTATATGCAGATGCTGTTAGGGTACTACCCTCATCTGTTAATACCCATATTGAACTAAGCAAAGTTTCTCGGTTCATAAGTTCTTTTTTGTTTGTTTATACTATAGACACCCCCCAGGTACGAAATTTAAAGGGATATTACACTTTTATTTTTTGACTTTAAGCATTATTAAAATCACTGCTCCTGAAAAAAACGGCCATTTTTAAAACTTTTTTTTGCATTGATCCATGTCCCCTGGGGCAGGACCCGGGTCCCCAAACACTTATTATGACAATAACTTGCATATAAGCCTTTAAAATTAGCACTTTTGATTTCTCCCATAGACTTTTAAAGGGTGTTCAGCGGCATTCGAATTTGCCGCGAACACCCCAAATTGTTCGCTGTTTGGCGAACTTGCGAACAGCCAATGTTCGAGTCGAACATGAGTTCGACTCGAACTCGAAGCTCATCCCTAAACAACTCCTATATATCTACCATTTAATGAACAATAATATTTTTATGACCATTTCAAATTTAAGTTTAGTCAGCTGGTCCTGAAACTGAGCAGGGAGACCGAACTGGATTTCTAGTCCATCACGGCTGGCCTGTCACTGTTGATCACGATGCTGCCCATCCTATTTAAAGAACAATTCCATGTATGGACAATGTTACATAGTTACATTGGTCCAGCTAAAGCCAATCTAACTAGGCATATATCATTCCTGTGGGATTCTCTTGGAAGCTGGAAATCAATGCTACTACACTGATCTCTAATAGCTTCTGGGTCACATGCAGATCATTACTCTACTGCATTGTTAACACAGGAGATTGCTTTGCATTTTCTCAATAAAAACACGTTTTCTCTGATTTGACCAGATGGAGAGGCAGGATGGTGATGTTACAATCAGAGAATTTTTGCAATCATTTAGAAAATAGAAAGCACTTTCAGAACAGCAGCCGTGCCGAGCAAGAGATCACCTGTGTTTAGTAAGAAGCAGGACAGCCACCTGGCATGGGACCTAGTGAAGATGGAAGCTAGTGGAGGTGACTGTAGTAATGGTGCCTACTACAGTGATTTCTAGCTTTCAAAAGGATTGGCCAGGTATGGAACATGCATTTTTACACTGAACCAAGCTGGATGCAAATATATCCAAACCTGGAATTTATCTTTAGGGACTAATATCAACACTTCTCCTTTTCTTTTTTAAATAGTTTTTTTTTTTTTTTCGTAATAGAGAGGCCGGTAATACTACAGATGATATTCAATGGCGTGTACAGGCACCATTAGGCTGCCATTTAATCGAATATGCCAATTGTGTACAACTGCTGGTAATTTTTTTAACAATTACCAAATCTGGATGCTCAATTACTTTAATCATTCATAGCCTTTTCTGAAAAACATATTTTATGCATGTTAGTCTGCCCATTCTTTTTCACAGCAATACAAAAACAGGAGTAGTCAATTAGGTTTAAACCAGTATGAGGAGGCTACAGAGAATGTCTGAGGAGACCAAAATATAGAATCTCTCTTCCTAGATCAGTCTTTCTGTTTAGGCAACTGCCAATAGGTTGATCCTCTCAGTGGTTAATTTATAGAAAATTTTGAAAGAGTTATGCCCCGTACACACGATCAGATTTTCCGACAACAAATGTTGGATGTGAGCTTGTTGGCTGAAAGTCCGACTGTGTGTATGCTCCATTGAACATTTGTTGTCGGACTTTCCACCAACAAATGTTGGCTAGCAGGTTCTCAAATTTTCCGCCAACAAAACTTTGTTGTTGGAATTTCCAATCCTCTGTACACAAGTCTGATGCACAAAAGTTCACGCATGCTCGGAATCAAGCAGAAGGGGCTGCACTGGCTATTGAACCTCCTTAATCTCGGCTTGTCGTATGTCTTGTATGTTGCCACGTTCCCAAGTATGTAATTGTTGGCCAACATTTGTGTGACCGTGTGTATGCAAGACAAGTTGGAGCCAACATCCTTCGAACAAAAATCCACAGAAAGTCCAATCGTGTGTACGGGGCATAAGACTCTGGGATGGGAAGATCAAACCAAAAGCAACAATGGGGTGTGCTCACCCTTGGAATCCACAATAACCCAGTTTATTATTTAGCCCAAAAAAGATCCACCCACAACTAAAATATTAACTTTGAGTGATCAGCAAATTACCCTTCACAATGCTGCAGCATTGGCATAGCTAGTGCTACAATGTCTACTATAGACCAAACAATATTTTCTGTATACATAATTGATACACTAACTGCATAGTGGCTACATTAAAGTGGATCTTCGCTGCATCTGAGCACCACTAGCCAAAACCACTATTTATTTATTTATTTATTTAATTATTTTTATTAAAAGCAAACTCCCCCATCCAGCCATGTCTCAGTGCTTTATTTTGGTGAGAAATCTCTTTGATAAATACCCACTAGGATTTCTGGCCATGACCATCTTGAGTAAGGGCAAATGTTTCATGTAGCATTTACTTCCTGCCCTTAGCTCAAGTATGCATAAAGGAGAGTGTGCTTAGCTGAGAAAACCCCTCCTCCTCTCCTCCCCTCCTGAAGACTTCTGAAATGTATGACCTGATTTGCCTAGGCAGGAAACCAGGAAGTAATTGAAGATTTAAAAAAAGTTTGAAACACGTAAATATGATCTACTTTCCTATCTATTTACTAATGCTAGCAGCATGAGGATTAAAAATAATCAATGTTGATTGGGAGAGTGAAGTTCCACTTTAAAAAGACTCTGCCACATTAGACAGGGCAAAGAGACAAGTTGGGAATGGCTAAATATTTTTCTCATTAATGTGCACATTTGAGTTTGATGCAATGTTTTTCTTTGTGACAGTTTTTTTATATGAACATGTATAGCGCCTTATTCTTTATTTTATAATTTCGCACAGTTTCAGTGATTCATTCACTTTAAAGGGAGCAGCTGTTTGTTTATATGTTCTCATCCCCACAAGGTGCCATTTTTTTGGTACACATTTTTTGCATATTCACCCTCTGTTGAAACTGGTAGTCCAAATCCTGTGCAAACTCTATGTTGGTATAAGCCAGAACTTACACAGGGTTCAGTGCTTTCTCCCCTTCCTAACATGGCAGTGCTCAGCCTACCGTTTGGCTGCTCTTACCAAACAGATTCATTCTGGGAGGAATAGATGGAGGCCATATGCTGTCCCATACTCATAAGAATGTATTTTTCTTGCACATGATGAGGCACTCACTGTAAACATAGCTTTATTTAATTTATTTAGCTCAGTAAGCATTCACTTTATTAAATCAACAGCTTCTACTCCTTTAGTAAATCCACCCCAGGGGGTCTTGTAAGAAACATAGTACAGTTTAGTTTATGCTATAAATGCCCTTTAATTATAAACACTTATATTCAGCATATCGGTTACAATTTAATTCCATGATACATTTAGAAATATGTATATCATTTCATTACTTGACCTTTTACTACATTTGTATGGTTAATGAGGTAATATATTTTTTAATACAATATCTTTCAAAATCACTTAACAAATAAATAAAAAAAGGAAATAGTAGTAATACAAGGGATAGGAGAAGATAGAATATTGTGTTTTTGGTGATGATAATTTGTTAGTCATCCCTGATATAAAATATGATTTATCAGCCTTTTACCTGCAGAAGACAGAAAATACAGTGAGGTTTGCAAAATGCCCATGCTTTTCATGTTTTCCAGGTTTCTTTTCATCTCCCTTGTAAGAAACATCTACCATCATCTATCAGCACAACTGCCTAATCTTTCAACAATAGTACAATAGTGAACTATGTGCAATCATTTTTCTTACAATAGTGATATATAAAGCAAAATAATTGCCAGCAAATATTGTTGGCAATAACTTAATTCTACTTTTTATGCTGGAAGAAAATTTGAAAACCCAACTCCAGGCATTTGAAAATGATTACCCTTCCCTAGTGGGACTGCTCCCTGAATTTCAAGGGTTAATTATTCATTTAGTCTAAGAGTGAAAGAATAAGCAGTTATACTTATTCCTCGCTTCCATCTACTCCATCCCAACATCACAATCAGTCCCCTGAAACCTCTTTCTTCACTGCCTCACTGCTTGCAGGCACTCTGACATCCTGACCTATGATGCCGAACTAGCAGTCCTGCCTTGTACATGAAGACAGTGAGGGCCCACCCACAATCGGGGAGAGGAAAAGAGTGCTAGCTAAGGAATATGATAAGTACAGCTGCTTATTCTGTTCCCTGTTCTTCCTAGACAAAATAAGCATTTAACCCATGCAGTATTGGGGGGGGGGGGGGGCACTGCAAGGAACATATTTAACTTTTCAAGTTCAGCTTTAAAAGGACCTCTAGAGAGGAAGTGTGGAGTGTGCCATGTTGACCCAATGTCCTTAGTGGGCTCTATGCCTCATACACTGGACAAGTCTGTAGATAAGGAGTTCTGGGTACACTCTGGCTAATTATTAACACATATGTGCAGTGGCAAAAGGTTGAGCTTTAACACCCAAACACTGCACATATGCATTGCTGAACAGTCAATATTTCTGTGCTGAGAGCACCTCTCACTGCGCTCACTCCTAGCACAGAGACCGAGCTGTCAAAGACAGCTCTTGATCTGGACTACCGGTCAGTAGCTGTCTGGAACAGCTCTTGATTTTGTGACCCCTGTGAGAGCCAATCACAGAGGGCACATGATTGCTAATCCTTCCTGCTCTCCGAGTGTCCAGAACTTTATGAAAGGGTGGGAAGGGATTAAATCAGTGGAGGAAATACTAGGGCCACAAAGGTCACGACGGGGCCCTGGTATTTCAGCCACTGTGGGTGGGTGGGGGGCGCTGCTGCAGAGGCAATAATAGATGAGTGTATTTTCACTGCCATAGTGACTGCTGCGGGACCACCCACCCAGCCTCAGGCAGAAGGGACATGGCATTGGGGGATGTAAATTGGAAGAGCAAGATGACCCAGTAGAGTAAAGGGGGCAGAGCTAGAGGAGGTCTCTGCAGTGTGAGGAGACACGTGAAGCCTGAAGGGAGCTGGAGAGACAGCGAGCATGAAGTCCTGAGTCCACGCATGGAGTTCTGAGTGCAAGTGAGTGTTGCTGATCTCATTCATCCCCACCCAGCACTGCCACTGATCCCATTCCCCCTCCATTGCCACTAATCCCACCAACCCCCAGCCCTGCCACTGATCACACACCCCCTGAACTGCCACTGATCCTATTTCCCTTATCAGCACTGCTACTAATCCCACCCCCCTCAGCACTGTCATTCATCCCATCCCCCCTGCACCGCCCCAGAACTGCCACTGACCACACACCCCCAGCTCTGCCACTGATCTCATCTCCTCACTATCCCATCCATCTCTTCCCTAGCACTGCCACTCATGCCAAACCCCCTCCCAGCATTACCACTCATCCCACCCCCCTTCCAGCACTGCCACTCAACCCAACCCCCAACAGCACTGCCACTGAACCCAACCCCCAACAGCACTGCCACTGAACCCATCCCCTCACCAGCACTGCACACTGATCCCATCCCCCACCAGCACTGCCACTGATCCCATCCCCCCAGCACTGCCAATGGTCCCAGGGTCCCATTCCCCCCCACCACTGCCACTCACCCAATCCCCCTGAGCACTGCCACTGATCCCCTTACCCCCCACCACAACCACCACTGCCACTGATCTCATCAAAACCGCCCAGCACTGGCACTGATTACACCCCCCCAGCACTTCCATTGATCCCCATCCCCCCACTAGTACTGCCAGTCATTAAATTCCTCCTCTAGCACTGCCACTGATCCCATCCCCTCCACTACCAGCACTGCCACTGATCTCATCAACAGGGGGACCCTTCATGTTTTCCTGCACCGGGGTGCTGAAGGTTCTAGTTACACCTCTGGGTTAAATGCCAAACTAAAAATAATGTATGACTTTTAAGGTCAGTGCACATGATATTACTGGCTGCTAATGTGAGAAACACAGTTAACCTCCTTGGCGGTATTCCCGAGTGTGGCTTGGGGTGAGATTTCAGTACCATTAGCAGTAACCCCGAGCCACACTTGGGATTGCTTCGCTGGATCCTGGAAGAGGTGACTTACCTTGTCCCTGGGATCCCGCGATGTACTCCCGCTGTGTACAGCAGCCGGATTCTCCACCCGATCCTCTGTGTGTTCCGGCTTCCCTTCCCTGTGAGTGTCGAGACACAGGCAGGTGGAACCGGCGGCAGATCCAAAAAGTGTAAAACACAACACACACCATACATTATAATCTTATTGGATTACATTACTGTATGCAATAAATTGACCTCAGTTTGCCCCCCAGTGCTTTGCCCACTACCCTTGCCTACAGTTTTATTGTACTTTCTGCCTGGAAACTGGAGAACGACCATGGCATTAAAAAGCACGCCTCTACCTCAAAAGCGGTTTATGACGTGCTGGAAAACAGTGATAGCGATACAGAATCACTTGCAGAATTGAGTGATAGCGATTCGTGGGGAAGTTCGTCATCAGACACAGAAAGTGATTTCTGCGACGAACCTGCAACTGACCTCAGTGATGTCTGGACTTGGTACTCTATTGACTGCGGTACGGATCACGCAGTGCCCCCAAGATTCCCATTTACTGGAGCACCTGGTATCAAAGTGGATGTTGAAGATGACAACCCCTTGGCATACCTCCAATTATTTTTGACTGATGAGGTTATTAAAAAAATTGTTACGGAGACAAAGGGGTACCAGGAGCAACAAGCTGCTACGCATCGGAGGTTTTCAAGGAACAGAAAGTGGGAACCAGTGACCAAAGAGGACCTTTGGAAAATTCTGGGCCTAATGATTCTTCAGGGAGTGGTGGGAAAACCCCTGCAGAAGTGGTATTGGACAACCAATAAATTACTAGCCACTCCATTCTTTGGCATGGTCATGTCGAAGTACAAATTTTCCCTGATAATGAAGTACCGTATTTATCGGCGTATAACACGCACTTTTTTCCCCTTAAAATCAGGGGAAAATCGTGGGTGCATGTTATACGCCGATCCCCGCTATTTTTGTGATCTATCGGAGTGATCTCAGCGATCGCCGCTGACATTCACATAGCGTGTATTTTTAAATATGGCGCCGCGGAGTTCAGAGGAACTCGGCGGCGCTCGTTCAGCTGAACGAGCGCCGCAGAGAACACAGTGACTGGGCGGAGCCGAGATACATATAGCCGAGGGTTCTCGGCTCTTCTCGGCGCCGTTCACAGTCCCACCCAGTCCCGCCATTTGACCTCTGTTATGTCCATCATAGGGACTGGGCGTGACTGTGAACGGTGCCGAGAAGAGCCGAGAACCCTTGGCTATTTGTATCTCGGCTCTGCCCAGTCACTGTGTTCTTGGCGGCGCTCGTTCAGCTGAACGAGCGCCGCCGAGTCCCTCCGAACTCCGTGGCGCCATATTTAAAAATACACACTAAACTTGTGTATGTCAGCGGCACTGGAGACAAGGCTGCACTGACCACTGGGGACAAGGCTGCACTAACCACTGGGGACAAGGCTGCACTGACCACTGGGGACAAGGCTGCACTGGAGCAAGGCTGCACTGGGTCAAAGCTGCACTGGGGCAAAGCTGCACTGGGGCAAGGCTGCACTGACAATTCTGCACTGGGGCAAAGCTGCACTGACAAGGCTGCACTGGGGCAAAGCTGCACTGACAAGGCTGCACTGGGGCAAAGCTGCACTGACAAGGCGGCACTGGGGCAAAGCTGCACTGACAAGGCTGCACTGGACACTGGGGCAAGGCTGCACTAACAAGGCTGCAGATGAACACTGATGAGGCTGCATTGATGGGCATTTAAATGTAAGTTTTTTTTCCTTAAACTTCCCTCCTAAAAGTTTTTTTCCCTAAAATTCCCTCCTAAACTTGGGGTGCGTGTTATACGCCGGCGCTTGTTATACGCTGATAAATACGGTATTTGCACTTTGAAATCTTTGAAGCATTTGACAAAACTACTCAAACTCAAGAAGATTTGGGAGGTATATCAGATGATTATGAAAAATTTCCAACAGAGCTATGTGACAGATAGAGACATCAGCATAGACTAAAGTCTAACAGCCTACTAGGGAAGGCTCAGCTGGATACAATAAATAGCGTAAAAGAGAGCACGATTTGGTGTAAAATCCTTCATGCTATGTGAATTGAGCACTGGTTACATTTGGAATTCTGTCCTATACACCTGGAGAGGAACCAAATTCAACCAAAAATACAGTAACTATGGAATGGCAACATCTTCAGTTATTTCATTGATTGAGCCTTTGCTAAATCAGGGCTATTGTGTAACTACAGACAATTTTTACACATCTCCTGAACTCTAATAGGGCGTACACACGGTCGGACTTTGTTCGGACATTCCGACAACAAAATCCTAGGATTTTTTCCGACGGATGTTGGCTCAAACTTGTCTTGCATACACGGTCACACAAAGTTGGCAGAAAATCCGATCGTTCTAAACGCGGTGACGTAAAACATGTACGTCGGGACTATAAACGGGGCAGTGGCCAATAGCTTTCATCTCTTTATTTATACTGAGCATGCGTGGCACTTTGTCCGTTGGATTTGTGTACACACGATCGGAATTTCCGACAAAATTTTATCTCCTGCTCTCCAACTTTATGTGTCGGAAAATCCGATGGAAAATGTCCGATGGAGCCCACACACGGTCGGAATTTCCGACAACACGCTCTGATCGGACATTTTCCATCGGAAAATCCAACCGTGTGTACGGGGCATATGAGTTCTTTCTACAGAACAAAACGGATGCTTATGGAACGGTTGGCAATAAGAATCTCAAGACGGAAAAAATGGTTGCCTGGCAGAAAGGCAAAATGATGGCACTGCGATGGCGTGTCAAAAAAGATGTGTAACTAATGAGTACAATCCATAACACCTCCGCTGTCATGGTACAGCACAAAAGGTGGGAAAGACATCATTAAACCACAAGTGATGATAGACTACAACAACACCATGGCAGGTGTTGACAGAGCCAACCAGGCAATGACATTTTATCCAGCCATGAGAAAACAAAAAAAATGTATTACAAGAAGATCTTCAAGCATCTACTTGAGCAATGCTTATGGAATGCCTTCCTTCTACTAAAAAAAAAGCGACAAGCCTGTGGTTCATGCTGACTTTGGAAAGTTGCAGAACGTATCTTTCTGAACCACCACACATCAATGGCTGTAAACAGAGCTGGACGTCGTGCTGCTGGTGTTGTCAACCTGGAAAGCCTGACTGATCGTCACTTCATGGACCACATCCCACCAACTGAAAAAAGGTCAGCCCCCACAAGGATGTGCGTAGTTTGTTGCTCAAAGCGTGATGACACTGGAAGGAAAATCTGAAAGGAAACCAGGTTCTCTTGTTCTGATTGCGTTGCTTGCAGGGAACGGAGTCCGGCACACAGAGCATTGGGCGGAGGACACAGCCCACAGACACAACAGGGGGGACATCGCAGGATCCTGGTGACAAGGTAAGTAACCTGGACCAGGATTCTGCAATGCAATCCAGAGTGTGGCTCGGAGTTACCGCTAATGGTACTGAAATTTAACCCCGAGCCACACTCGGTATTACCGCCAGGGAGGTTAATAAAGTATACTGGATAGTCTTTCTGCTCTTTCTTGTAGACCCATTAATATTCCTTTGCTACAAAAAAAAATATTTTCTAATCTTCTACTTTACATACTGTCATCAGTACAGTCCAGTGTCATCATATGACTGGTGTGGTGGCAATCAGGGATACTGACTGGTGACAGTAGTTAAAATATATATATATATATATTTTTAAATTAATTTTTTAAACATTCTTTTTACATTTGCTTTTTTTTTTTTTTAGCTTTTTTTTTAAATTTTCGTTACTTTTTTTTTTTTTTTTTTTACATACTCATCGGTGTAGTTTAGTGTCACCATAATAATACTGTAGCACTCTGGGAGGACTCCACTGCCGCCTTCTTTTTTATACACAAGCGCTTTTTAACTTCTCAAATGTAAGTGTATTTCCTTTTTTAATAAATTCAGTTTGTTTATGGAATTACACTATGTGGCCATCTTTTTATTCTACATGGGCTGCACTCTGGGTTATGTGATCAACTGTGCGGAGAGGATATTTCCATGAAAGTATTTGGGTCCCCTATTCCTCCTGATTGTCAAGATTCCCCTCATTGCCGGTGGGCAATACAAGCCGGTTTGACCCCTACAGCATATGCTGTTTTGGGTTCAAACCCTCCGGTAAGCCTCCAACTTCACTGGTTGAGGGAATTTCACATATTCTTATATTAGACACTGAGGTGGACTCTGTAAAGTCTTGTTGGATTTCTGGAATCCCTTTTTTTCATTTTTCATTTTTTTATGAGCGACTATTAACCATCACCACAATATTTGGTTTATGGTATTTTGGGGCGCAAGATAGCCCAGACTGTTTGCACTTATTTTGGTGACGTTTCTTTTCACTGGCTTCACAGCTAAGGACTCCAATGGTCCTATTTACATATGAACTACAAAGATGAACTTCTTTATGTTAATATAAGACACGTTTAATTAGTGTTTCACTTATGTATGTATATTTGTTTCACTTATGTATATATATTTTTTATCACTTTTCACTTTTTAGCGCTACACTTTGTTTTATTGGTCAATTTACAAATATTCTTTTTGTTGTGTTAGCTGCTCATTTAGAGTAAGCGCAAGATATACCATTGTTGTGTTTTGCACTCTGGGAGGGGATCAGGGATTTTTTTTTTTTATACTTTGACTGCTGTTACAATCAACGTTATGATCATTGTAACAGCAATGTTTTGCTCTGTCAATAATGGGTTATATTCATATCTGCTGTGATTACTAGTGATCTGTCATTTGTTACATTTAATCACATTGTACAGGGTGCTGTGATTGGCCCAGGTACCAATCACAGCATCAGGTAATAAGATTGCATTGCACGTCCCTAACCCAGAACAGGCTGCATAACGTATATGTACGTCATCCAGCCTGCCAGTAAATGTACGGTCGGCAAGTGGTTAAAACTTTTTAAGCGCTCGATTTGCCTCTGCTATTTGGCACTTCCAAACATGTCCAATTTAATCTTCAATAAAATATATCTACCTAATTAAAAGTATGATTGTGAACTGTCTGTATATTTGAAAGTGAATGAGTATCAATGTTCCATTATTCTATGGTTTATTTAACTACAAGTATGGCACCCTACAGTTTCTTTCCTTAAATAGTACACAAATACACAAAGGGCTTGTTTACACGAGGTTGTCAGGATGGTAAAACCCCACGGTTGAGCCATGTTTTTACTACCCTTCAGTCCATTCCCCTTTAGCTGGAAAGGCAGCAGCCGGGGGTGTACACAAGCAATGACCTCAGAAGAAATCATATCCCCTGTTGCGCTCAATGGGAACAACCGCCCACCAAACATGGCCCATTCAAGTGAATGGGGCATGCTGCAACTGCCCCCCAATCGCAAACAACGTACGCAATTGTGGCATGGTAGTCCTGCATTTAGGGAGTAAAACGGGTGGTGAAGAAGAAATACACCACCAACTCACTGCATGTGAAATCTGAATGTGGATTGTTATTCAGAGATCAAAAAATTTGTAAATGAGGACCAAACACAACATGTTGGCATAACCCCACGGGTGTAACTAGTGGGAGAAATATGAAGCAGAGAAAAGAAAAAGTGCATCTTATATAAGAGTTATTAGTATTTTAATAATAATGTAAAATGAAGGTAGAATTATAAAAAAGGATACAGTAATGTAAATGTTTGCAATGTGATTTGACCCATTACAATCATTTCCCTATAGTATTGTTTAATTATTAACATTATTATCCTTACTACTCTGTTTTTGCTTTTTGTAATGTCTTGGCTGCACTTTCCAGAGCTTCAGTTGCTTTAAGTTTTTTGGCTCCTGGTAGGATTTTATAAAAATCTAAACTTATGAACCAAAGATTTAATTAGTCATTAATATTAACCACAGTCTTGACCTGTTCAATATGCGTGTCACATGGTCCATGGCATTGAATAATAAAGTAGGAAAGCAACAACAGAATTTAGAAAAAAAAAATCGATTAAAATGAAATCATCTGCTTAAGTATTCATGAGGCAGGAGCATAACCCATTGATACTTATTACTTTAACTCTGCTTATTCAACACTCTCATCTCCGAACTTGACTCAAAAGGATTTATTTTTTTCATTAAATCCATTAATGTTTTTTTAAAGAAGCTTGAGGCTGTGATTCATCAAAAATTGATGCATGAGTATTGTGCATTGTGTTCTGTATTCAACTGCAGTTTAAAACAGCAGTGCAGTATGACTTTGTAAATCCTAAAAAAAAAACTTTAAAAAACAGTATCCATAGTAAAGATATTTATGCATCCATTGAAAAAAATCTTAAAAATGCATTTTTTAATATTTCCTGGCTAATCCTTCTATCAAAGCATTCTCTTGCATCTTCACTTCAGGGAATAGGTGTGAGCCAGACTCTAGATCTAGGTCTCTGCAGGAAATCTCAGGACTAGTGAGGCATATAGTGATACATGGACTGCATCCTCCTGTGTTCATGTAAAGCATATCAGAAAAATGGATGTTTACCACTGTGTACTGTTGTGACCTATGGTGTCCCCCAGTGGCGTAGCTAGCACATCTGGCACCCGGGGCTGATTACATTTTTGCACCCCCCCTAAGAAAAATGGTATGTGGCAATATAGTGATGCCGTGCCAAAACTGTGGGTGTGGTCAGTTTGCAGCATCAGTGGCAGGGGCTGAAATGGCCATATGCTTTAACCACTTAAGCCCCGGACCATTTGGCTGGCCAAAGATGAGAGCACTGTTTGTGATTCGGCACTGCGTCACTTTAACTGACAATTACGCAGTTGTGCCACGTGGCTCCCAAACAAAACTGACATATTTTTTTTCCCCACAAATAGAGCTTTCTTTTGGTGGTATTTGATCACCTCTGCGGTATTTATTTTTTGCGCTATAAACAAAAAAAGAGCAACAATTTTGAAAAAAACGCATTCTTTTTTACTTTTTGTCTATAATAAATATTCCCCAAAAATATATAAAAAAAAACATTTTTTTTTCCTCAGTTTAGGCCGTATTCTTCTACATATTTTTGGTAAAAAAAATCACAATAAGTGTTTATTGATTGATTTGCGCGAAAGTTATAGAGTCTACAAAATAGGGGATAGATTTATGGCATTTTTATTAATAATTTTTTTTACTAGTAATGGCGGCGATCAGCGATTTTTATCATGACTGCTACATTATGGTGGACAGATCGGACACTTTTGGCGCTATTTTAAGACCATTCACATTTATACAGTGATCAGTGCAATTAAAAATGCATTGATTACTGTGTAAGTGTGACTGGGAGTGGGGTTAAACAGGAGGGGGCGCTGCAGGGGTTAAGTGTGTCCTAGGGAGTGATTCTAACTGTAGGGGGAATGGGCTATGTGTGACATGACACTGATCACCGCTCTCAATCACAGGGAGCTATGATCAGTGTCATTAGGTAGAACGGTGAAATACTTGTTTACATCAGCATTTCCCCGTTCTTCCTCTCCATGAGACGATCGCGGGTATCCCCACAGACATCGAATCCACGGGACCCGTGATCACACTCACGGAGCTCGCGACAGGGTCGGCGCGCGACCACGCAGCGGCAAATTTAAAGGGACGTACCTGTATGCCCATTTGCCTGTTCGTGCCATTCTGCCGACGTAAATATTCGTGCGGCGGTCGGCAAGCGGTTAATGACTGTGCCGCAAGTGAGTATGTAACAAACAGTACAGTGGGCCAGTTAGCAGGGAAGAGGCTGAGAACTGAGTAATCAGGCACTACACCCCCCAGTCCAGGGCCTCCAGTGTACTCCCCTCCTAGTCCAGGGCTTCCTCTGCATCACCCAGTCCAGGGCCTCCTCTGCACCCCCCCACACTTCAGCACCACTTGATCAGCTGGAATTGGCACCCTTAGAGCAATGCAGGTGGGGGGTGATGGAACCCCTGGCGGCGCCCCCTAAATGCATCACCCGGGGTGTGTGCCCCCACTGCCCCCCTAGTTTCGGCCCTGGTATCCCCGACTCAGCTCCCTGCTGGAATGTTACCTGTTTCACAAAAGAGTTTTGTCTCCCTTTTGTCAATTGGAATGGAAAAAAAAAACTTGTATTATACATTTCTTAAAGTAGAATTCCAAGCTATAGCTATCTACTTTAAATCCTTTGCCTCCCACCATCTAATGCCTATTCTAACTACCCTGTAAAAGGAAGATGCCCATTTGCCTGTCCGTGACATTCTGCCGACATAAATGTTCGTGCAGCGGTCGGCAATGACTGTGCCGCAAGTGAGTATGTAACAGACAGTACAGTGGGCCAGATAGCGGGGAAGAGGCTGAGAACTGAGTAATCAGGCACTACACCCCCCAGTCCAGGGCCTCCAGTGTACTCCCCTCCTAGTCCAGGGCTTCCTCTACATCACCCAGTCCAGGGCCTCCTCTGCACTCCCCTGCTAGTCCAGGGCCTCCTCTGCAGGTGGGGGTGACGGAACCCCTGGAGGCGCCCCCTAAATGCGTCACCAGGGGTGTGTGTCCCCACTGCCCTCCCTAGTTTTGGCCCTGGTGCAAACATTGCCCCAGTGTTTCTGTAGAGTATTTGAAAAGATGAGTATGTTGCTGAGGTAAGTCACTAGAAATTGGTCTAACAAGTCCCTGAAAACATTATTTATGAAATGTTGTAAGATAGCAGGTGCATTACAAAGTCCAAAAGGCATTACTAAGGATTCATACTTTTCATAGCTCTTCCTTAATGCAGTTCATCCACTCATCTCATAATCAGTTATGAATAAAAGTATATGCATCTCAAAGATCAAGATTAGTGAAAAGTTTAGCTTTTCTAATTCTCTCAAATGAGTCAGGAATTATTGGAAGTGGGTGACAATTGTTTTCTGTAATTTTATTTAAATCCATGTACTTAAAGAGTATGTAAACCCAACATTTCATATTCCTGATATGCGGCTGCCGTTCCATGTACTTGTATGATAATGTATCCTGTTCTCTTTGTATTGTTTCCTTTGTGCGAAATCCCTGGTGTTCCTGCCAGTCCCTCTGCTTTCTTATTAAAAACTGATCACACTAATCAGGAAAATAAACCGTGGTCAATTCTCTAAATATACTGGGAACTCATCCTGCTCTCCTCCAATGATCAGACTTGTCCAGTCACCCCGTCCCCTGCACAGCCTTTCACTGGGAAGCTCAGTGTGCTGTTGCTTCTCCTACCCTACCTTATGCAGCTGAAAACAGAGGTAATATGATCATTTATAAAAAATAGGGGGGGGTATTTACAATTTTTTTTGTATAAACGTACAAATGTTTTGCCTGTCATTTCTATTTTAATCTGAATGAGTTGCTTTACAAGGTGGGCATCTACAATCATTATAATGCAAGGTTCTCATCTTTCTTTTCAACAAAGAATAAAAGAACTAAAGCAAGGGATGTTAAATGGCAGATAAAACCTTTCACCAGCTTTTTTTGTAGAAATGTTTTTAAAATGTAACTACAGTTCTGATTCTGAAAAGTAATGGATATAGTAAAACGAGATTGGAGCCTCTGGCAAAAGTTCTATCAGGCAATCATATGCACAATGTGATAATAACTGATTTGTACAGTAGTATGTTTAACACATATATTCTTAAAAATCTTGGTATTGAAGAGGAACTTTTTAAGATTAGTGGATGCAGTGCCCCAGTTTGGCAGCATATTCACCTATGGATAGTTTCCTGTGGTGAAAACTCAATAATATAAATTTATCAGTTGCACTGCGATTATTATCAATTATCAAGTCTATAGCTGCCACAAAGTTGGTGTCACGTACCCAGTCGGAGGCCAAAGGACCGAGAGGGCTCCCCTTGTGGCTAAGTGCAGTACACCCCTGAAGATGGTACAGAAGGTGTAGTGCCCAAAGAAGCACAGGTTGCCAGATGGGTACAGGAGAGTAGAGCCAGTGGTCACCTGAAGTATACCTGATAATGCAGGATACACAGCTGGGCCAATGTCTCTAGGAATCCTCAGTAATACTTGGCAATGGTGTAACCAGGAGACGGTAGTGGAAGCCAGGCCAGGGGTCAAACACTGTAGATTTGACAGGAGGAAGAGGCAGGTAGCAGGAACAGGGTCAAGCCAAGGTCAAATACAGGAAGGCAGGCCAGGAACAGGTAGCAGTAACAAAGTCCATGATGCAAGCCAGGATCAAACACTGGAGATAGCAGCAAAGTTGTTAAAGCAAGCCAGGGGGTCAAACCAGGAGAGCAGATCAGACAGGTCAGGAGCAGCCGGGTCACAACAGGAAATCCAAGTAGAATATGCACAGAGGCTCAGGAACACGGGAAGGCTGACGACAATCCAGCAATGTGATGGGCTCAGCAGCAGTCTTATATAGGCCAGTAAGTGGCCGCATCTGTCACATTGTGTGTACGCACATTTGCCAATTAGCGCCGTCGCACATGCACATTCGCATGTTAGCACTATTGGGGCCTGCGTACGCCCGTTCACACTTCTTGTACTAGTGCACATGGCAATGTGGCACTATTGTCAATTCTCCTATGGCCATTTCCCTGACAGTTGATCTTGCTCCAAGCATGGGGAAACCCTTGTCAGAATCTCATCTGTGAGCAAAGAAATTGTGAAACCTGTTTTAGAGTGCTGCAGAGCAAATCGGACAGGTTGCAGCTGAATTTAGCAGGCAATGGCAGGCAAACCAGGATCCAGTTTTTGCTGTAAAAGTTTAGGCACATCAAGGACTTGGGCTTCTATTAATTTCATTGGCAAGAGTAATAATTTAGTCTGGGCATTGAAATTAACTAAACCTCAAGTACTAAATGCACCCAACGTTTCTTTTCTGCCAAAATTCTGCTTCTCCTGGAAGCATTGGCTGTGAGTTTTTTTTTCTGCCTCTAAAATCTCATGCATCTAAACTTCTCAAAACACCTATTTGTACATGAACACATAGGCTAACATGTAGGGGCATTTAGAGGCAGGAACACATTTTTAGAGCAAGAAAAAAATGCCAAACACACCTAGGAGCAGCAGAAAAAATACCCAATGTGTGTGATGCTTTTATGGTCTTTCAATATACTTTCATTTCTCACTGCCAAGTTGACTTTTCTTCTCTTACCTCAGTTGGGGTTCTGCCAAAAAGTTTTTGCAGTCAACTCCTCTGAACTGTGCATTCATAAAATTAAGTGTTAGCAGTGACAGATGTGAACTCCCCAGGCACTCAGGAACACGTGCCTGATTCCAGGTCTCTGCAGTACCTTCTTTTTTACTGTAATTAAGTCTGATTTTGTTTAATTGTTACTGAATTACCAAAGCTACTTACTTTTATTTTGTTTTGTTTGGTTTTCATAGGTTTTCAGATATCAGGTCCCTTTTCTGTACTAAAAATGTAACTTTAAGACCAGGCCTTTTTTGGAACTTTTTGCTTACAAGTTTAAATTAGTATTTTTTGCTAGAAAATTACTTAGAACCCCCAAATATTATGTATTTTTTTTAGCAGAGACCCTAGAGAATAAAATGGCAATCGTTGCAATATTTTATGTTACATTGCACAGTGGTGTCTTAAAAGCACAATTTTTGGGGAAAAGATACACTTTTTTGAATAAAAAAAAAAAAAAACAGTAAAGTTTGCCCAGGTTTTTGTATAACGTGAAAGATTATGAGTAAATAGATACCTAATATGTTATACTTTAAAATTGCGCAGACTCGTGAAATAGTGACAAACTACAGTACTTAAAAATCTCCATAGCAGACACTTTATTTTTTTTTTTTTTACAGGTTACCTGTTTAGAGTTACAGAGGGGGTCTAATGCTAGAATTATACTACTTCTAGAATTATAGCTCTCAGTCTAACGATCATGGTGATACCTCACGTGTGTGGTTTGAAAAACTTTTACATATGTGGGCACGACTTACATATAAGTTTGCTTCTGCGTGCGAGCTTGGAGGGATGGGAGCTTAAAATTTTTATTTTTTTATCATTATTTATTTTGCTTATTTATTTTTACACTGTCCCTTTAAAAAAAAAAAAGACTTTTTTTGGATCACTTTTATTTCTATTACAAGGAATGTAAACACCCCATGTAATAGAAATAAGCATGACAGGGCCTCTTTATTGCAAGATCTGGGGTCAAAAAGACCTCAGATGTCACATTTAAACTTAAAAGCAAAAAAAAAAAAAAAAAGTAATTTTGCCTTTAAGAGATGAAAAAAATCATCCCTTTAAAGCTATCTGCTGCCATAACAGTGATATTTAATGTCAAAGTAATGATGTAACTGGAGTTGATTGACAGGAGCAGGAGCCAATGGATCCCGCTGCTAACTGCTATCTGCCCAGGGAGGAGGGACAGAGCCAGGAGAGCCACAAGTCTCTTGCATAGCGCTGAATTACGATGGGGTTCAGGTAAGTATGGAGGGGGGGTTGAGGGGGCGAGTCAGTGACACAAAAGGTATAGAATGCATAAAGGTGAAAAAAAACAATGAGGCTTTAGAACCACTTTAAGTGTTATGAACCAAGTAATAAATCGCTTTCCCAATGATTTATAATGAAATTATAGAATACTGTCGAAGAACAGGGGAAAATGCAAACAGATACTGTACATACAGTACATTTGTTATTAAAGTTTCTTAGATATTTTTCTTGTAAAACCAGCTGCCATAATAAGAGGTGATTGTGTTATAAGCACACATGCATTATCAAATGAGAATAGCAGTGTTACAAATTAGATACAGCATATTAAATAATTTAAAAGCCATGCTCCCAAAATGAAATCATGTACAGTACTAGCAGTACAGCATAACAAACATATTGCAGACAGCTGATAAATGTGTAAATGCAATGTGTCATCTCTGTAAATTATATTTATTAAGGACATAAATCGAAGTAGAATGTATATAAGGCTTAGGAAGACTTTAGAAAATTGATTTACCTTTACAAATGTGCATCACCTAAAATTTTATGTATTAAAAAAAAAAACAGTTTGCTTTATTTTAAACTTTAAAAAAGGACATAATAGAGCAGATTTAGAGATTTACTGGTGTATGGTAGTTCAGTAAAAAAAAAAAAAACAGAGGCTCTGCTATAACCATCTCTTTAAAAAAAAAAAAAAAGTGGGTACATTTATCTTTTACCATGTCTGCTTCAACAGCTTTGACTACATATAAAGTATGTGTTTTTAAAATTATAATATTGTTAGGCAGTAAATGCAATTTGTTGTCTCTTATTTGTTCTCAATGCTCTTGTAAACCGAATAAATGTTTTCTTGTCCAGCTTCCAAGACACATATTGGTTATTTTTTTAATATGTATTTTATTTAATAAGATACATCTTTACATATGCTGTATTTGTTATCCAATAGTCACAATTAACATAACATGTTATAACATGTCATAATAGTTTAACCACTTCAGAGCCTTATCGCCAAAAGATGGCTACAGTGCAGCTCTGTTGTTCCGGGAGGAAGTCCTCCCGGAACCATGCCCCCCATGCTTCCCCTGGGGTGTGCATCAAGCATGCTCCGTGATTGTGGTAAAGGGCCAATCACAGCGGCTCTTTACCATGTGATCAGCTGTGTCCTATCATATACTGATATGCGGCACTGATGGGCACTGATAGATGGGCACTGATGAGGAGGCCTCATCAGTGCATCCTCATCAGTGCCCATCAGTGCCACCTCATCAGTGCCCATCGTTGCCTCCTCATCAGTGTCCATCAGTGCAGTTTACCTATTTGCAAAATTTTATAACAAAAACAAAAAAAATCTTTTTTTGACCTTTTTTTGTTTATTTAGCAAAGAATAAAAATAAAACAGTGGTGATTAAATACCACCAAAAGAAAGTCTATTTGTGTGAGAAAAATATAAAAATTTCATATAACTACAGTGTTGCATGACCACCCAATTGTCATTCAAAGTGTGACAGTACTGGAAGCTGAAAATTGGCCTGGGCAAGAAGAGGGTGAAAGTGCTAATTAGGCAAGTGGTTAAAGTGGAGCTCCACCCAAAAGTGGAAGCTCCGCTTGTTCACATCCTCCCCCTCCTCTGCCACATTTGGCACTTTTTGGGGGGGAGCAGATACCTGTCAAAACCTGGTATGCTCTCACTTTCTGGTAAGATCGCCGCACAAGGATGCAGCAATCTACAACATTTCTGGCCCCTCCTTCTTCCCCCCGCTGCCTCTGGGAGACACACAGGTCCCAGATGACAGCGGGACTTTCCAGAAAGCATAGCGCTACTTGCGTATGTACAGTAGGAAACAGGCTGTGAACCCGCAAGCTTCACTTCCTGTTACCCTTAGTAAGGATGCCAGTGCCTGCACCCGCAGCTGATGGACAAATCGGCTAGGGGTGCCGACAGGATACCTGGACAGGTAAGTGTCCTTATATTAAAAGTCAGCAGCTACGGTATCTGTAGCTGCTGACTTTTAATTATTTTTCTTTTATATACAGTCTGGAACTCCGCTTTAAGAATGAAAGTTTTACACTAGTAGTTGTACAACAAGATAGCTATGCTGTTTATGTCTAAAATTATTTTGTATCTGAATCAACTTTCCATTTGTACTACTTGTGTATTGTCTGTTCATATATATCAAAAAAACAGTAATTCAAGCGGATATTTTCTTAATTATTTCACTTGTTTTAGTTTACAGATACATTTGTACAACTAACAAGGATAGACTCTGATAATGTGTTATTTCTTGGTTCTTATAAACTGAAGTGTTGACAATTTAATTCCCCTGTTTAGTGTCTTTTTAAGTTCCATCTCCATTCTCCAACAATCATTAGTTATTTAGTGTAACCTTATTCCTACACCACTCTACCTATATCTTCCCCAATTTTTACTTGTCTATTTTTATTATAATTATAACCTGTAAATATACAGTAAACATTTTTTGGGGGGTGGGGGGAAATTTATAGTAGACTGTAGCAGGAAAAATATTATTCTAATGCCCCGCACACACGGTCGGACTTTGTTCGGACATTCCGACAACGAAATCCTAGGATTTTTTCAGACGGATGTTGGCTCAAACTTGTCTTGCATACACACGGTCACACAAAGTTGTTGGAAAATCCGATCGTTCTAAACGCGGTGACGTAAAACACGTACGTCGGGACTATAAACGGGGCAGTGGCCAATAGCTTTCATCTCTTTATTTATTCTGAGCATGCGTGGCACTTTGTCCGTCGGATTTGTGTACACACGATCGGAATTTCCGACAACGGATTTTGTTGTCGGAAAATTTTATATCCTGCTCTCAAACTTTGTGTGTCTGAAAATCTGATGGAAAATGTGTGATGGAGCCTACACACGGTCAGAATTTCCGACAACAAGGTCCTATCACACATTTTCCATCAGAAAATCCGACCGTGTGTACAGGGCATAACAGTGCCTAAAGGTCACTTTACACTGGAACGTGCACGTTCCCATGCAGTCCCATACGTTCTGGTTTTCACAGCCCATTAATTTCAATAGACTGTCAAACTTACTACTTTTTTCAGATTACGCTGCACCAAACTGCATGGTACTGCAGTACCATGCAGTTTGGTGACCACAAAAACATTGCATTTTCAAGATGCGTTTGGGGTGCCATTAACAATTAATTGTCATCCATGCGTCTCGTAAGGGCAGCATGTTCACGTACACCATTGCTGCATAGATGTCCTCCGGGTGACAGGTAGCCTGCACCTTTACACTGGTGATTTGGTGTCTTCCCTGGTTCCCTTGTGGATCCCTAGAGCTCTCTTTCCCCCCGCTCAGTCTTAGACTCTTCTATGGCCACTTGGTCGCTGCTTTCCTACTTTCCCAGGCTGGTCATTCTCAGCCCCAAATCGTAGTCTTCTCCACAGAGCTCTTCGGAGCTCTCTTCCAGCAAACTTTCTTTCTTTCTTCCTCCCCAACTCTCCAGGTTCTCCTACATCCACTGGTTCTGGGTAGTGGGATTAAAGTTCCCAGCCACAGCTGCAGCCAATAACAGTTATGCCCTGACCTCTCCCTCTCCCACTTGTAAATCAAACTTCTATTCAGAATCCATCACTGAAGAAGAGTTGTTCACTTCCATGACCATTGGTTACCCACCACCCTTCTCACCCATTCACAAAATACCTTGTATTCGTTGAAATAAATACAAGATTTTTTTGTAAATGAGGAGAGTGGAATAGTAGAGTGAGCAATGCTATCCTTTACTGTACACAAGCCAGAACTGTCAGTCTGAGTTTTGGAAACGCATGGCTTACAGCCAGTTTTCAACATGATACAAATTTTTAGCATCCTCAGCCACCCTCTGCACATTTTTGGCAGAAGGATTGCACATAACAACTTTGGATTTTTACATTCCTTGTAATAGGAATAAAAGTGATGAATTTATTTTTTTTTCAAAAAAGTGTCGAAATAAAAAAAAATAAAATATAATTAACAATAAAAAAAATTTTAAAAAATTTAAAGCGCCGCTGTCCCTGTGTGCTCACACGCAGAAGCGAACGCATACGTAAGTCTGGCCCACATATGAAAAGGGTGTTCAAAACATACATGTGAGGTATCACCGCGAACGTTGGAGCGAGAGCAATCATTTTGTCCCTAGACCTCCTCTGTAACTCAAAACATGTAACCAGTAAAAAAATTTTCCAATGTCTCAGTATTGCCAATCTAGTCCTAAGTAATATGTGGATGACTATGGTCCTAGTTGTGACCGGAATACTCTCTATGCCTAATGAATGGACCGCCACAGCTGCTTCAGGGATGACTGTTATCTCTGAGATTAGTTCAAATACTTTCTGCCATAATGGGCGAATAATTGGACAATTCCACAGTATGTGAGACAATGTACCTATGGTTCCGCATTTTCTCCAACACAAAGGTGAGACTTGTTTAGCAAATTTGGATATTCGGTGTGGGGTTAAGTACCAGTTTAATGTTATTTTTTAGGTTGTCTCCCATAAGTTAACGCATTTAGTAGCGGCAAATGTGTTGTGTAAGGCTTTTTGCCAGTTATCTTCAGTGTAGGTTGTGCCTAGATCATGTTCCCACGCTGTGATGTTGTTGGTTTTGGTAAAGACGTGTTTATTATTTAGCAGATTATAAAATAAGGATATTCCTTTTATGTTAGTGTTCGGATTTGTGAGACAGAGGAATACTCGCCAAGGCACTTTAATAGATGTGCTCGGGAGTTTTTGGAGTAGATGAGAAATCTGGATGTAACTGTAATGATCCTTTTCATGCAAGCCATATTCTATTTTCAAGGCCTCAAACGTTTTGGGTGTTGTGCCGAGCATGAGATCTTCAAGTGTAAGTATGCCTCTAGACGTCCAGTGCGTTATATGTAGATTTGGTATGGCCAATGTGAGGCTAGTTAAAGTGATTGGAATGTTTTTGGTTGTTTGGTTCAAGAATTCTAACGATGTGAACATCTTCCAAGCCAGTAGTGTGGCTTCCATTGTGGGAGACAAGTGTGCCTGGGTATATAGTTGGATATTGTTTAACAATAGGAGATCTGCTAGTTTTGATCCAGGTGTTTGTGCCTCTTCTAGTTCTAACCATCTATGAGTCTGCGATTGGGACAACCAAAATTTTGCTTGTGAAAGGATTGCCGCTGTGTAATAGTCTTTTAAGATGACGTGTCCTATTCCCCCAGCATCTCTAGATTTAGTTAGTTTCATAAAGGAACATCTGGCCTTCTTGCTCTGCCAGAAAAATTTATTGATCTGGGCTTGAGCTTTGTTAAAGAAGGAATTAGGAATAGGGATTGGAAGCGTTCTAAATAAGTATAGCAGCTGTGGCAGAACCATCATCTTAAACGCTGCCAGTCGGCCTGACCATGACAGTTCTGCTTTGGCTAGTTCCAATAATTTTTTCTGCAGCGGTCCTAGGAAATGAGTGAAATTGTCTATTACTAAGTTATCCATTGTTGCTGTTAGGGTTATACCCAAATACTTTATCCCCTTATTTTCCCATGTGTATGGGAATTGTGAACTGAGTTTAATTTATAGGCTAGAGTCAATACCTAATCCCATTATATAAGATTTATTCTTGTTTACTTTATAGTAAGATACCTTATTAAACATGTCCAGAGCTGTATGTACCAAAGCCAGGGAAGTTTCCACGTTAGATAAAATCATGATTATATCATCCGCGAATAGACTAATCTTATGGGTGGATTTAGCTATAGTAAAGCCTTTTATTTCGGGGTGTGAGCGATATATATAGCCAAGGGTTCTATGAGTAAGTTAAAGATTAAGGGAGACAGGGGGCAGCCCTGTCTTGTGCCGTTTGTTATGTTAAAAGGTTTGGATAATGCTCCTGATGTAAATACTCGGGCAGAGGGTTTAGAGTATAAGGCTAAGATTGCTGATAATATTGTACCTGCAAAGCCAAATCTATGCAGGACCTGGGTAAAGTATTGCCAGTGGATGCGGTCAAAGGCCCTGTCCGCGTCTAACGCCAATAGCAGAGAAGGCCCTTTGTGCACCCTAGCTAGATGTATGATGTTTATCAGTCTCCGAGTGGCGTCAGATGTCTGGCGACCTTTCGTAAACCCGGTTTGATCGGGGTGTATGAGTAAGGGGAGTATATGTAATAAGCGGGATGCAATAATTTTGGCATAGATTTTAAAATCGGAATTGAGCAATGAGATGGACCTAAAATTTGAGGGAGTGGTAGGTTCCTTCCCCGGCTTTGGTAATGTCACTATAATTGCAGATAACATTTCTGGTGGAAAAGAGGCAGAGGCAGCAGCAGCATTAAAAGTGCGTTCCATATATGGGATCAATAAATGTTTGAAGGTTTTGTAGTACTCCCCAGAGAACCCGTCTGGGCCTGGTGATTTGTTGCTGGGAAGGGAATCAATGGCTTTATTTATTTCTTCTGTGGTAAACTGTTGATTTAAAGTCTGAAGGTGTTCTTGCGTGAGTGTGGGTATATCTAGATGTTGTAGAAAAGAGTTGATTGCATCAGTGCTGGGTTGTACAATATTTGTGTCATCTTTCAGATTGTAGAGCGAGCTATAATAGTGACTGAAAGTGTCGGCTATGTCTTGAGGATGGTAGAGTTTGTGTTTAGTAAGGGGGTGTAGTATGAAAGGGATCTTCGTTTTATGCCTGTGTCCTTTTATACTTTGTGCTAATGTTTTGCCAGCTTTGTTGCCTGTGGCGTAATATGTCATTTTGAGTTTTTTGGAGGCCCTTTCAAAGTTTTAGAGTAGTAGCAGTCTCAGGTCATAGCGTAGTTTTGTAAGTTGTTGGGAGATTAGATGTGATGGATTTTGTTTGTTACAAGATTCGAGTAGGAAAATTTTGTCCGTCAGCCCTTTTATGAGTTGTCGCTGCTGCCTCTTGGCTCTAGCCCCCAGTTGTATAAAGATACCACGTATGTACGCTTTGTGAGTGTTCCGTAGAACAAATTGATCCTGTACAGAGGAAGCGTTAATACTAAAGAATTCGTTTGCTTACTTATGACATTTCTAAAATTTGGTTGTTGCATCAGATAAGTATTTGATCGCCACATGTGAGGTGTAGTACATACTGTTTCATCGCTCAGAGAAAGGGTAATAGACGCGTGGTCCGACCACGTAATGGTGTTAATGGTTGTAGATGTCACTTGAGTTAAAGTACCTTGGTCTACAAGAAAAAGGTCTATGCGTGAATAGACCCTATGTGGACAGGAGAAAAATGTATAGTCCCTTTCACCGGCATGCATGCACCTCCAAGCGTCGTAGAGATCCTGTGAGTGAAGTGTGACTGCAAGAGAAGGACCTGAATGCCTTATACCAGAGGAAGAATCCAGGCTTGGGTCGGGTGTTGCGTTGAAATCTCCACATATTATCACTCTTCCTCTTTGATGATTTTTAGTTATGCGAAGAAGTACACTTGAAGTGCACTTGATGTTGGTTGGGTGCATACACATTAATTATAGTGTATGTGATTGAATTAAGATTGCATATTAACCACTTGCCGACCGCCGCACGACGATGTACGTCGACAGAGCGGCACAGGCAGGCAAAAGGACTTACAGGTACGTCCTTGCCTGCCCGCGGGTGGGGGGTCCGATCGGACCCCCCCCCGGTGCCTGCTGCGGTCGGCAAATCTCCCCCGGCGATCGGTGGTGAGGGGGAGGCCATCCATTCGTGGCCCCCCCCTCGCGATCGCTCCCAGCCAATGGGATCATTTCCCTGCCTCTGTAGTGTACACAGAGGCAGAGGAAATGATGTCATCTCTCCTCGGCTCGGTAATTTCCATTCCGGCCCGAGGAGAGAAGACAGGTATGTGAGTGCACCAACACTACACACACAGTAGAACATGCCAGGCACACAAAACACCCCGATCCCCCCCCCGATCGCCCCCCGACCCCCCCCCCAATCACCCCCCCTGTCACAAACTGACACCAAGCAGGTTTTTTTTTTTTTTTTTTCTGATTACTGTATTGGTGTCAGTTTGTGACAGTTACAGTGTTAGGGCAGTGAGTGTTAGGCCCCCTTTAGGTCTAGGATACCCCCCTAACCCCCCCTAATAAAGTTTTAACCCCTTGATCACCCCCCGTCACCAGTGTCGCTAAGCGATCATTTTTCTGATCGCTGTATTAGTGTCGCTGGTGACGCTAGTTAGGGACGTAAATATTTAGGTTCCCCGTCAGCGTTTTATAGCGACAGGGACCCCATATACTATCTAATAAATGTTTTAACCCCTTGATTGCCCCCTAGTTAACCCTTTCACCACTGATCACCGTATAACCGTTACGGGTGACGCTGGTTAGTTCGTTTATTTTTTATAGTGTCAGGGCACCCACCGTTTATTACCGAATAAAGGTTTAGCCCCCTGATCGCCCGGCGGTGATATGCGTCGCCCCAGGCAGCGTCAGATTAGCGCCAGTACCGCTAACACCCACGCACGCAGCATACGCCTCCCTTAGTGGTATAGTATCTGATCGCATCAATATCTGATCCGTTCAGATCTATACTAGCGTCCCCAGCAGTTTAGGGTTCCCAAAAACGCAGTGTTAGCGGGATCAGCCCAGATACCTGCTAGCACCAGCGTTTTGCCCCTCCGCCCGGCCCAGCCCAGCCCACCCAAGTGCAGTATCGATCGATCACTGTCACTTACAAAACACTAAACGCATAACTGCAGCGTTCGCAGAGTCAGGCCTGATCCCTGCGATCGCTAACAGTTTTTTTGGTAGCGTTTTGGTGAACTGGCAAGCACCAGCCCCAGGCAGCGTCAGGTTAGCGCCGGTCGACACCCACGCACGCACCGTATCCTCCCTTAGTGGTATAGTATCTGATCGGATCAATATCTGATCCGTTCAGATCTATACTAGCGTCCCCAGCAGTTTAGGGTTCCCAAAAAAGCAGTGTTAGCGGGATCAGCCCAGATACCTGCTAGCACCAGCATTTTGCCCCTCCGCCCAGCCCAGCCCACCCAAGTGCAGTATCGATCGATCACTGTCACTTACAAAACACTAAACGCATAACTGCAGCGTTCGCAGAGTCAGGCCTGATCCCTGCGATCGCTAACAGTTTTTTTGGTAGCGTTTTGGTGAACTGGCAAGCACCAGCCCCAGGCAGCGTCAGGTTAGCGCCGGTCGCGCTAACACCCACGCACGCACCGTACACCTCCCTTAGTGGTATAGTATCTGAACGGATCAATATCTGATCCGATCAGATCTATACTGGCGTCCCCAGCAGTTTAGGGTTCCCAAAAACGCAGTGTTAGTGGGATCAGCCCAGATACCTGCTAGCACCTGCGTTTTGCCCCTCCGCCCGGCCCAGCCCAGCCCACCCAAGTGCAGTATCGATCGATCACTGTCACTTACAAAACACTAAACACATAACTGCAGCGTTCGCAGAGTCAGGCCTGATCCCTGCGATCCCTAACAGTTTTTTTGGTAGCGTTTTGGTGAACTGGCAAGCGCCAGCGGCCTAGTACACCCCGGTCGTAGTCAAATCAGCACTGCAGTAACACTTGGTGATGTGGCGAGTCCCATAAGTGCAGTTCAAGCTGGTGAGGTGGCAAGCACAAATAGTGTCCCGCTGCCACCAAAAAGACAAACACAGGCCCGTCGTGCCCATAATGCCCTTCCTGCTGCATTCGCCAATCCTAATTGGGAACCCACCACTTCTGCAGCGCCCGTACTTCCCCCATTCACATCCCCAACCAAATGCAGTCGGCTGCATGAGAGGCATTTTTATGTCCTCCCGAGTACCCCTACCCAACGAACCCCCCCAAAAAAGATGTTGTGTCTGCAGCAAATGCGGATATAGGCGTGACACCCGCTATTATTGTCCCTCCTGTCAATCCTGGTCTTTGCATTGGTGAATGTTTTGAACGCTACCATTCACTAGTTGAGTATTAGCGTAGGGTACAGCATTGCACAGACTAGGACACACTTTCACAGGGTCTCCCAAGATGCCATCGCATTTTGAGAGACCCGAACCTGGAACCGGTTACAGTTATAAAAGTTACAGTTACAAAAAAAGTGTAAAAAAAAAAAAAACACAAACAAAAATATAAAATAAAAAATAATAGTTGTCGTTTTATTGTTCTCTCTCTATTCTCTCTCTCTCTATTCTCTCTCTCTATTGTTCTGATCTTTTTTACTGTATTCTATTCTGAAATGTTTTATTGTTATTATGTTTTATCATGTTTGCTTTTCAGGTATGCAATTTTTTATACTTTACCGTTTACTGTGCTTTATTGTTAACCATTTTTTTGTCTTCAGGTACACCATTCACGACTTTGAGTGGTTATACCAGAATGATGCTTGCAGGTTTAGGTATCATCTTGGTATCATTCTTTTCAGCCAGCGGTCGGCTTTCATGTAAAAGCAATCTTAGCGGCTAATTAGCCTCTAGACTGCTTTTACAAGCAGTGGGAGAGAATGCCCCCCCCCCCCCACCGTCTTCCGTGTTTTTCTCTGGCTCTCCTGTCTCAACAGGAAACCTGAGAATGCAGCTGGTGATTCAGCCAGCTGACCATAGAGCTGATCAGAGACCAGAGTGGCTCCAAACATCTCTATGGCCTAAGAAACCGGAAGCTACGAGCATTTTATGACTTAGATTTCGCCGGATGTAAATAGCGCCATTGGGAAATTGGGGAAGCATTTTATCACACCGATCTTGGTGTGGTCAGATGCTTTGAGGGCAGAGGAGAAATCTAGGGTCTAATAGACCCCAATTTTTTCAAAAAAGAGTACCTGTCACTACCTATTGCTATCATAGGGGATATTTACATTCCCTGAGATAACAATAAAAATGATTAAAAAAAAAAAAAAAATGAAAGGAATAGTTATAAAATAAGATAAAAAAGCAAAAAAATAATAAAAAAAAAAAAAAAAAAAAAAAAAAAAAAAAAGCACCCCTGTCCCCCCTGCTCTCGCGCTAAGGCGAACGCAAGCGTCGGTCTGGCGTCAAATGTAAACAGCAATTGCACCATGCATGTGAGGTATCACCACGACGGTCAGATCGAGGGCAGTAATTTTAGCAGTAGACCTCCTCTGTAAATCTAAAGTGGTAACCTGTAAAGGCTTTTAAAGGCTTTTAAAAATGTATTTATTTTGTTGCCACTGCACGTTTGTGCGCAATTGTAAAGCATGTCATGTTTGGTATCCATGTACTCGGCCTAAGATCATCTTTTTTATTTCCTCAAACATTTGGGCAATATAGTGTGTTTTAGTGCATTAAAATGTAAAAAAGTGTGTTTTTTCCCCAAAAAATGCGTTTGAAAAATCGCTGCGCAAATACTGTGTGAAAAAAAAAAATGAAACACCCACCATTTTAATCTGTAGGGCATTTGCTTTAAGAAAATATATAATGTGTGGGGGTTCAAAGTAATTTTCTTGCAAAAAAAAATAATTTTTTTCATGTAATCAAAAAGTGTCAGAAAGGGCTTTGTCTTCAAGTGGTTAGAAGAGTGGGTGATGTGTGACATAAGCTTCTAAATGTTGTGCATAAAATGCCAGGACAGTTCAAACCCCCCCCCAAATGACCCCATTTTGGAAAGTAGACACCCCAAGCTATTTGCTGAGAGGCATGTCGAGTCCATGGAATATTTTATATTGTAACACAAGTTGCGGGAAAGAGACAAATTTTTTTTTTTTTTTTTGCACAAAGTTGTCACTAAATGATATATTGCTCAAACATGCCATGGGAATATGTGAAATTACACCCCAAAATACATTCTGTTGCTTCTCCTGAGTACGGGGATACCACATGTGTGAGACTTTTTGGGAGCCTAGCCGCGTATGGGACCCCGAAAACCAAGCACCGCCTTCAGGCTTTCTAAGGGCGTAAATTTTTGATTTCACTCTTCACTGCCTATCACAGTCTCGGAGGCCATGGAATGCCCAGGTGGCACAAAACCCCCCCAAATGACCCCATTTTGGAAAGTAGACACCCAAAGCTATTTGCTGAGAGGTATAGTGAGTATTTTGCAGACCTCACTTTTTGTCACAAAGTTTTGAAAATTAAAAAAAGAAAAAAAAAATTTTTTTTTTTGTCTTTCTTCATTTTCAAAAACAAATGAGAGCTGCAAAATACTCACCATGCCTCTCAGCAAATAGCTTGGGGTGTCTACTTTCCAAAATGGGGTCATTTGGGGGGGGGTTTGTGCCACCTGGGCATTCCATGACCTCCGAAACTGTGATAGGCAGTGAAGAGTGAAATCAAAAATGTACACCCTTAGAAATCCTGAAGGCGGTGCTTGGTTTTCGGGGGCCCGTACGCGGCTAGGCTCCTAAAAAGTCCCACACATGTGGTATCCCCGTACTCAAGAGAAGCAGCAGAATGTATTTTGGGGTGCAATTCCACATATGCCCATGACCTGTGTGAGCAATATATCATTTAGTGACAACTTTGTGCAAAAAATAAATAAATAAATAAATAAATTGTCACTTTCCCGCAACTTGTGTCAAAATATAAAATATTCCATGGACTCAACATGCCTCTCAGCAAATAGCTTGGGGTGTCTACTTTCCAAAATGGGGTCATTTGGGGGGGGTTTGTGCCATCTGGGCATTTTATGGCCTTCAAAACTGTGATAGGTAGTGAGGAGTAAAATCAAAAATGTACGCCCTTAGAAATCCTGAAGGCAGTGATTGGTTTTCGGGGCCCCGTATGCGGCTAGGCTCCCAAAAAGTCCCACACATGTGGTATCCCCATACTCAGGAGAAGCAGCTAAATGTATTTTGGGGTGCAATTCCACATATGCCCATGGCCTGTGTGAGCAATATATCATTTAGTGACAACTTTTTGTAATTTTTTTTTTTTTTTGTCATTATTCAATCACTTGGGACAAAAAAAATGAATATTCAATGGGCTCAACATGCCTCTAAGCAATTTCCTTGGGGTGTCTACTTTCCAAAATGGGGTCATTTGGGGGGGTTTTGTACTGCCCTGCCATTTTAGCACCTCAAGAAATGACATAGGCAGTCATAAATTAAAGGCTGTGTAAATTCCAGAAAATGTACCCTAGTTTGTAGGCGCTATAACTTTTGCGCAAACCAATAAATATACACTTATTGACATTTTTGTTACCAAAGACATGTGGCCAAATACATTTTGGCCTAAATGTATGACTAAAATTGAGTTTATTGGATTTTTTTAGAACAAAAAGTAGAAAATATCATTTTTTTTCAAAATTTTCGGTCTTTTTCCGTGTATAGCGCAAAAAATAAAAACGGCAGAGGTGATCAAATACCATCAAAAGAAAGCTCTATTTGTGGGAAGAAAAGGACGCAAATTTCGTTTGGGTACAGCATTGCATGACCGCGCAATTAGCAGTTAAAGCGACGCAGTGCCAAATTGGAAAAAGTGCTCTGGTCAGGAAGGGGGTAAATCCTTCCGGGGCTGAAGTGGTTAAGATTAAATATCGTCCTCTAGGATCTTCAACTGTGTCATGAAGTGTAAATGCCACTGAGTCATTTATGGCTGTGAGGACACCCTTAGTTTTGTTATGGGCATTGGCTGTAAAAACATGAGGAAAATTCCTATGAGTGCAAGAAGGGGCAGCCACTGCGGAGAAGTGCGTTTCTTGCGCGCATATGACATCCGATTTATTGGAAAGGGCCTCTCTCCACATTGACCTCTCAGCGGGGTGATTGAGACCCTTAGCATTAATAGAAATGATTTTTATACCCATAAATGAGGTAGTAGGATGCTGAGAGGATGGTTGTGGTTAGAAGTCATTTTTGAGAAGATATTGCCCTCTTGTGGTTTTTTTTTGGAATAGCAGGGAGTGGATGTCATGTGGTGTGGTAATGCTTAAGACATACTCACAGTTAGGTGACCTTAATGCAGTGGGGTTGAGTTTAATTTGAAGGCTGGATGAGATTTTTTCTTTCTCATTGAATGTTGATGTAGAATCTGTTTCATCTGTGGTTTCATGGAATACGACTGCTGCAATTTCCAAGAGCAAAAAAAAGAAGAAAAAAAAACATAAAAGCAAACGAAAATTCTGAAAATAGTGAAAGTAACATTCTCGCATAAGATCAACATTTTCAGGAGTTGATCCTAAACTCTAATAACTAGAAATGTTTGTGTACAGCACTTGCTGTTCAGGCTGTGGGGAGAGAAAGTTCAAGCTTATGAGCTCTTAACCTCCAGGAGCTTGTGGGTTATGGGATAATCCTTTTGGCTCAGGTGTGTGTTTTAGCATTTCTTGAGGTGACCGTCTTCCACTCTGGCTCTACTGACCTGGGGGACCGAGTGGTACCTGGCTCCTGTTCAGGGATGATCTTCCACTCCTCTAAAAGAGAAAGTCCTTTTTCTAGGGAATTCACCACGTGGGTGCGTCCATCTCTTGTGATGGATAATTTGGTAGGGTATCCCCATCTGTACATGATATTGTGGTTTCTCAATACTTTAGTAATGGTGTTTAAGTTCTTTCTTTTTTGAAGTGTGTATTGAGAAAGATCTGCATAAAACTGTAGGTGCTGGTATTGTGCAGGGATTTGATCCTTTTTACGCATAAACAACATCAGCTGTTCTTTGGCATGATAGAAGTGTAAGCGCAAGATTACATCTCTAGGGATGTGTTCTGATAAGTACGATGGTTTTGGCAGGCGGTGAATTCTATCGATCGCGATCTCAAGGTCAGAGAGATCGGGAAGGAGAGATTTGAACAGTGAGGAAGCATAAGAGCGCAGATCAGCTTGCTGTATCGTTTCAGGGATCCCCCTGATTTTCAAGTTATTCCTCCTATTTCTGTCTTCAATGTCTGCGATTTTAGCCTTTAGCCATTCAGTGTTTCCTTCCTTTTCTTCATGTGAATCTACAAGATCATTAATGGTGACAGCATACTCTCCTATTTTTTGCTCAATGTGCTCAACCCGGGTTTCTACTGCCTGAATACTAGTGTTAAACTTATGCATGCAGTTCATCAGATCGGATTGCAGTGAGCTTCTTAATGATAGAAGCATATCCTTCAGGACAGTGTCAATCACGAGTTTATGCATGGTAGGGAAGATTTCAATGGAGTCAGGGAGCTCACGTGTATCATCCCCAGAATCCATGCTAGGGTTGGCCGCTCCGAGGGATCCCCCTCCATCCATTCTGAGTTTAGCCTTAGCTGGGCTGCCTGAGGGGGTAGAGGGAGAGTATGGTTGTGGGCTCTCTGATGTGGGTCTATTTGGAAGGAAGCCGCTCTTTTTAGGAGGGTTGTTAGAGGAGATTTTTACAGGGGTAGATGACGACCCAGCGCCATCTTGCCTACCGTCATGCTGCTTCATATCATAGAAGTCCGTCAGCCTTTGTGGCTTCCTCTGCTCTTTCCTCTTTCTGGACATTGTCCCTGTCTTGTCCTCACACGGATCGCTTGCCGTGGGAGACAAGAACGGAGCTCGATGGTTCGATTTGAGCCGCTTTTGTCCTGGGATTCACCAGAGCTCCGGTCCTATGCAGCCATTCCGCACGCTCGCAAGCCACGCCCCCCACCTATGGGGATTTTTAAGTACCGAACGTTGGCGCCATTCCACGAGCGTGTGCAATTTTAAAGCGTGACATGTTAGGTATCTATTTACTCAGCGTAACTTCATCTTTCACAATATGCAAAAACATTGGGCTAACTTTACTGTTTTGTTTTTTTTTTTAAAACACAAAACTGTTTTTTTCCCAAAAAAACGCGTTCGAAAAATTCCTGCGCAAATACTGTGTGAGATAAAAAGTTGCAACAACCGCCATTGTATTCTCTAGGGTCTTTTCTAAAAAACTTATACAATGTTTGGGGTTCTATGTAATTTTCTAGCAAAAAAATGATGATTTTTACATGTAGGAGAGAAATGTCAGAATTGGCCTGGTAGGCAAGTGGTTAATTTTTTTTTCAACAATCATTTTTTTTTTAGGTTTTTGCATAGGACAACCATATACAAACAGTGTATATGACAAGATCGACGTTTCCAGTACTGAAATATATAGAAAAACAACCCAAAGGATTGGAATACGATACAAGTAGCATTCAATAACATGGAGGCAGGAGATTGTCCCAGGGGGAGTATAGGGGTAGTACAGAATGTACAGAATTGTACACAGTATGATAATTGAAACATTACAGTAATAATAGAAGCAACCAAATAAAATATATTATAGAACAAAAACAACAAAGAGATGGCAACAACCGTTAAGTGACATCAGTTATGGCTGAGCAGAGATAACCAGATTCCAATCTTTTCATGCCTGATCAAATTTGGTGATAGTATTAGCCCTGATGGCGAATGCTCTTTCATAGGTATAGTGAAGGTTGACTATAGCTATAAGTTCTGATATATTGTTGTTATGTCTCAGACATAAGTGAAAATCTGCTCCATCAATGATTTACCGAAGCTGTTCATTTTTTTCCGCTTCAAAGAGTTAAAAGCTACTGCAAATCACACATTTTCTAATGAAAGGCTTTCATAGAGTTAGGTTCTTTCTTTTTCAGATGAGACAGTTACTGGAAAAGTGTGAAAAAGGCATTTAGGTCATTTCTCAGTTAGCAACACTAAGGCTCGATTCACACCTATGCATGTTGCTTTTGAGCGTTTTTGGAGGTTTTTTTTTCATGCTTGCCACGTTTTTGAGCAGCGTTTTTGTAGCGTTTTTGCGGCGTTTTTGCCGCGTTTTTGCCGCGATTTGTGTTTTGCGTTTTTTTTTTTAACAGTTTTTTTTACAGTCTAAAAAAAAATTTTAAAAAATTTAAAAAAAAAAAAAAAAAAAGGCAAAAACGCATCAAAAACGCTGCAAAAACGCTGCAAAAACGCTGCAAAAAACGGTGCACTTGCGTTTTTGATGCTTGTCCATTGAAATCCATTACATGCAAAACGCTGCTTTTTGCATGAAAAAAAGTCCCCGACCCTTTCCAAAAATACAGAGAAACAAAAAGGCATTGATGTGAACATGTTCCACAGGAACCCATGTTAAAAAATTCCCGTGCATTTCTGCAAAATGCAAAATGCATCAAAAAACGTGCTAGTGTGAATGGAGCCTAAGGCTCCATTCACACCTATGCATGTTGCTTTTGAGCGTTTTTGGAGGTTTTTTTTTCATGCTTGCCACGTTTTTGAGCCGCGTTTTTGCCGCGTTTTTGCCGCGTTTTTGCCGCGATTTGCGTTTTGCGTTTTTTTTTTTTTTTTTTTTCATTTTTTTTTACAGTCTTAAAAAAAAAAATTACAAAAAAAAAAAATTAAAAAAAAAAAAACGGCAAAAACGCACCAAAAACGCATCAAAAACGCTGCAAAAACGCTGCAAAAACGCAGCACTTGCGTTTTTGATGCTTGTCCATTGAAAACCATTACATGCAAAACGCTGCTTTTTGCATGCAAAAAAGTCCCCGACCCTTTCCAAAAACGCTGAGATACAAAAAAGCATTGATGTGAACATGTTCCATAGGAACCCATGTTAAAAAATTCCCGTGCATTTCTGCAAAATGCAAAATGCATCAAAAAACGCGCTAGTGTGAATGGGGCCTAACATCTTGGACTATATAGAAAAAACAATGCTAAAGTTCTTTTTAGGCCTGGTTCACACCTATGCATTTTTTAGTGCTTTTTCAGTTTTGCAGAAACACACTACAGTCCATTTAACATGGTTTCCTATGGATGTCGTTCACATCTATGCATTTTATGGAAAGGGCCAGGGACTTTTTTCTGGTTTTTGGTTCCATAGACTTCAATGGATCAAAAAATTGAAAAATGCAAAATGCACCTGGAATATGCAAACTGCAACCTGCATAGGTGTGAACCAGGCCTAAGGCTCGATTCACACCTATGCATGTTGCTTTTGAGCGTTTACGCAGTGTTTTTTGTGGTGCTTTCCGCGTTTTTGAACAGCGTTTCTACAGCGTTTTTGCAGTGTTTTTGCCGCGTTTGGCGTTTTTTTTTTCAGTTTTTTTTTTATACTGTATAGAGTTAAAAAAAAAGTCAAAAGCGCAAAACGCGTAAAAAACGCTGTAAAAACGATGTACTTGCGTTTTTGATGCTGGTCCATTGAATTTTAGGCTCCATTCACACTAGCGTGTTTTTTGATGCATTTTGCATTTTGCAGAAATGCATGGGAATTTTTTAACATGGGTTCCTATGGAACATGTTCACATCAATGCATTTTTGTACCTCTGCGTTTTTGGAAAGGGTCAGGGACTTTTTTTCATGCAAAATGCAGCGTTTTGCATGTAATAGAATTCAATGGACCAGCATCAAAAACGCAAGTGCACGATTTTTGCAGCGTTTTTACATCGTTTTTGCAGCGTTTTTGATGCGTTTTTGTCGTTTTTTTTTTTTTAGACTGTATACAGTCTAAAAAAAAACTGTAAAAAAAAAAACGCAAAACGCGGCAAAAATGCAGCAAAAACGCTGTAAAAACGCTACAAAAACGCTGCTCAAAAACGTGGCAAGCATGACAAAAAAACCTCCAAAAACGCTCAAAAGCAACATGCATAGGTGTGAATCGAGCCTTATTACATGCAAAATGCTGCATTTTGCATGAAAAAAAGTCCCTCACCCTTTCCAAAAACGCAGAGGCACAAAAATGCATTGATGTGAACATGTTTCATAGGAACCCATGTTAAAAAATTCCCATGCAATTCTGCAAAATGCAAAATGCATCAAAAAACGCGTTAGTGTGAATGGAGCCTTGGAGAGTCTAAAGAGCAGAGGAAAATGGAGCTCAACATGGCAGACCAATGAGAGAGGCCATCAAATTAAAAAAAATAATCTGTTTAGGAAAAACGTTTGATGAGTGGATGTGAGAATATTACAAGAAAGCATACATTTTACTGCAGACTAAAAATGCTTTTTTCTAGTGCGTGGTTATACTAAAAAAATGTTTTAAAACAATGTAACACAGGCATGAGGTTAAGACATGGAGTTTCTGTAAAAGAGTAAAGTATGCGTGCAGACAGAACCAAAGATGCGTTGGCCCTGACTCAACATTATACTTTAACAGTTATTGCTGTTAGGTACTAGCAGCTGGAAGGCGGTCAGAGGTAGTTTGAGATTTTTTGATCAAAAATTCTGATTCAAAAACGCGGCAAGCACCACAAAAAACACTGCAGAAATGCTCAAAAGCAACATGCATAGGTGTGAATCGAGCCTAAATGTTAGATATGGTTTGGTCTCAATTTCTCTAGCAGTAATTACCTGCAAAAATATGCACTGTACACTGTCTATTTAAAAGAAAAAAGAACAATGGCACTTGCATGGCTAAAGATCATACTTTGCTGATTTTTTATTTTTGTTGCTACATATTCAGGAATTGCAATGATTTGATGCTGCTTCTACACTTGTTGCTGGTGGCACTTATTTTGCTACCAGTCCTTATTTATTTTAGCATGACGTGGCATTGGAATATCATTATTGCTTCTGCCACTAGTATTAGATTTTTTCAACAGCAGCTAATGGGAATGATTTACTAAAACTGGAGAGTGCAGAATCTGGTGCAGCTATGTGTGTAGGAACCAGTCAGCTTCCGGATTTTTTGTGAAAGCTTAATTGGACAAGCTGAAGTTAGAAGATGATAGGCTACCATGCATAGGGGCACCAGAATTTGCACCAGTTTTAGTAAATCAACCTAAATATGTTTAAAATTAATGTATAACTGTTCCTTTTTTCTTAAAGTGGGCCTAGCATCAGATATTATGTCATGTTACGTGCATGCATATTAAGTAATGTTTAACTTATATTTACAAGAGTTTATTACTACTCACAGACACAGCAGTGCTCCTACTGACAATACCTTCATTTGCTTTTCTTATCAGAAGGCCAGTGCCATATTTGTTACACAATATATGCATTATCCAGAGACAGCATCTACTACCTGGACTAAGATACTGGCTCAGAGATGACACACTCATTTTAATTTCAATAATTTTTTATTGGTTTAAAAGACATTAAAGAAAATTACAGACACCTTCATTATCACATAGTCGTCATGTGCATATGATAGTATACAATAAGTTTAAATTGTACATGTAATAATCAACCAGTTGTTAGAGCTAGTGGAATATTTAGCGACTAGCTGTTCTGTAACAGATGTTTTAAACAAACGGTGTGCAACTTAGCGAGACTAGTGATAGGACTCGGACTCCCAGCACTGGGTATGTTGTCATGTCTATTTTAAACATAGTAAAGGTGACTTAAGTAACAATGAAAATTGAGAAAAAATGAGAACTGAAATAAAGAACCAAATAGAGAATATGCAGCAGTGTATAGTGCGATATAAACCTGTATTGCAAGTAATCAGGATATTGAAGTTCAATCTTTATGTTTATGTGTGTACCACTCAGACCATTTAAGCCACTTGGATTTTGACTTTTGGTAATTTCCTTGAGCTGCAGCAAACATAAGCTCATATGTAGCATGGGTATTGGTCAAATCTACTATTTCCTTAAATGAGGGGGGTGTAGTATCTTTCCAGCGTCTCAATATAGCCAGTCTAGTGCTCCGTAATATGTGAGTGACTATGGTTCTGGTATTGGCTGGTATACATTCTATTCCTAATGAAAGAACTGCCATAGCCGCTTCAGGGGTACCAATGATCCTGATATTTCTGAGATTAGGTTGAATACCTTTTGCCAAACTGTTTGGAGAGCTGGGCATTCCCATATTATGTGGAATAATGTACCCCTATTACCACAAGATCTCCAACACAAAGGAGAGGCCTGTTTCACAAATTTGGATATTCGGTATGGAGTTAAGTACCATCTTAACATTATTTTGTAAGTTGTCTCCCATAAGTTAACGCATTTAGCTGCAACAAATGTATTGTGAAGGGCTTTTTGCCATTGTTCATCAGTGAACGATGTACCTAAATCACGTTCCCACGCCAAGATATTGTTAGTCTTTTTAAATACTTGCTTGTTGTGAAGTAGATTGTAGAAGAGTGAAATGCCCCTTATGTTAGTGTTGGGATTCGTAAGATAAAGATACGCCCGCCAGGGAACCTTGATAGATGTTGTAGGAAATTTATGAAGGAAATGTACTATTTGAAGATATCTATAATGGTCATTGTCGGCTAGGCCGTATTCTAATTGTAGAGTCACAAATGGTTTAAGTGTTGGACCATCCATGAGATCTGCTAATGTTAGTATGCCTCTAGATATCCAGTGTGATATATATAGATTTGGGATTACCAATGGAAGGCTAGAAGTAGTGATCGGGATAGATTTAATTGATTTAACTGACTCGAGAAATCTGATAATAAAAATGATCTCCAAGCTGTTAGTGTGGCTACTATTGTAGGAGACATATGCAAATGTGTATATGGTTGGGTAATGCAGGTCGATAGTATGTCAGCTAGGTTTTTTCCAGGTGTTTGTGCTTCCTCCAGTTCTAACCATCTGTGGGTCTGTCCCCGAGATAACCAGAATTTGGCTTGTGAGAGAATTGCTGATGTGTGGTAATCTTTCAATATGACATGTCCTATTCCTCCCGCATCCCTGGATTTAGTTATTTTCATAAAGGCACATCTAGCCTTTTTGCCCTGCCAAAGAAACCTGTTTATCAAAAATTGAGCTTTGGAGAAAAACGAGTTGGGGACAGGGATTGGAAGTGTCCTAAATAAGTAGAGCAGCTGAGTAGGACTATCATCTTAAACGCAGCCAATTGACCTGTCCACGAAAGTTCTATTTTGGCTATATCCAGTAGTTTTTTATGTAATGAGCCCAGAAATGTGGTGTAGTTGGCTGCGACTAAATTGCTTGTTGTTGCTGTTAGGTTTATTCCCAAGTATTTTATCCCTTCGTTTTCCCAAGTGTATGGGAATCGTACACTCAGTTTCACTTAAAGAGAGGGGTCAATGCCTATTCCCATGATATAGGATTTACTCTCATTTACTTTATAATAAGAGATCTTATTAAACAAGTCTAGAGCATCCTGTACTAAAGCCAGGGAAGTTTCCACGTTGGTTAGAATCATAATTATATCATCAGCGAATAAGCTGATCTTATGGGTGGGATTAGATATAGGGAAGCCAGTAATATCAGGATGTGATCGAATGTATATAGCTAGGGGTTCTATCAGCAGGTTGAAGATTAGAGGGGACAGGCGGCATCCCTGTCTAGTTCCGTTAGTTATATTAAACGGTTTGGATAGCGCTCCAGATGTGAGAACCTGGGCAGAGGGCTTAGAATACAATGCTAAAATTGCAGAGAGTATGGTACCAGAAAAACCAAACCTACTCAATACCTGGGTAAGGTACTGCCAGTGAATGCGGTCAAAGGCCTTCTCTGCGTCGAAGGCTAACAGCAGAGAAGGCCTTTTGTATACTCTCGCCAAATGTATGATATTTGTCAACCTACGAGTAGCGTCAGATGTCTGACGACCTTTGGTGAATCCTGTTTGGTCAGGATGAATGAGAAGAGGGAGTAGATTTAGTAAACGGGATGCTATAATTTTGACGTAAACCTTCAGATCTATATTAAGCAATGAGATAGGTCTGAAGTTTGGGGGGGTAGTAGGTTCCTTCCCTGGCTTAGGCAATGTCACAATAATCGCATTCAACATTTCCGAAGGAAAAGAGGCAGAGGCAGCAGCAGTATCAAAAGTGCGTTCCATATATGGGCTCAATAAATGTTTAAAGATTTTGTAATAGTCCCCGGTAAATCCGTCTGGGCCTGGAGATTTGTTACTCGGGAGGGAGTCAATAGCATTATGTACTTCTTCAATACTAAATTTTTGGTTTAGAATTTGGAGTTGCTTTTGTGAAAGAGTAGGTATATCTAGTTGTTGTAAAAATGAATTAATTGCATCAGTGTTGGGTTGAGGAGTGTTTATGTCGTCTTTCAGGTTGTACAGTGTGCTGTAGTATTGACTGAAAGTGTCAGCTATGTCTTGAGGATGATAGAGTTTATGTTTGGAGAGGGGATGGAGTATGTATGGAATTTTTGTTTTATGTCTAAGCCCTTTTATTCTGTAAGCTAAAATTTTACCTGCTTTATTGGCTGTGGCATAGTATGTCATTTTAAGTTTTTTTGAGGCCTTTTCAAAGTTTTCAAGTAGTAACAACCTCAGGTCGTATCTTAATTGTGTAAGTTGTTGGGAAATTGTATGGGATGTTTTTTATTTATTGCGAGATTCAAGTAGAAAAATTTTGTCTGTCAGCTCTTTTATATGCTGCTGCCGCTGCCTTTTGGCTTTTGCCCCTAGTTGTATAAAGATGCCTCGGATATACGCCTTATGCGCATTCCATAAGGTAAAATGATCCTGTACAGAGGGTGCGTTAATGCTAAAGAATTCTTTCAAATGCTCCTCTATGATCTTCCTGAAAGCTGGTTGTTGCATTAAGTACGAGTTTGATCTCCACATATAGGGTGTATTGCATGCTGCTTCTTCTTTCAAAGAAAGGGTAATGGACGCGTGGTCCGACCACGTAATGGTATTAATAGCTGTTGATGATACATGGGCTAAAGTACTTTGGTCTGCAAGGAAGAGATCGATTCGTGAATAGGCTCTATGTAGGGAAGAAAAGAAGGTGTAGTCCCTTTCTCCAGCATGCATGCACCTCCATACATCAAATAAGTCCTGAGCTTGAAGAGTGGTCAAAAGAGGTGGGCCTGAGCGTCTTGTACCAGAAGAAGAGTCTAATTTGGGGTCAGGTGTTGCGTTAAAGTCCCTGCAAAGTATCAGTCTTCCTTTTTGATGAACTTTAACTTTACGTAGTAGCTTGTTAGGAAACGTACTTGGTGTTGATTGGGAGCATAAACGTTAACAATGGTATAGGTGATTGAGTTAAGGTCGCATACTAATATTAGATAGCGTCCTCTGGTATCTTTAACTTCTTTCTGAAGTGTGAATGCCACAGAGTCTCTTATCGCTGTGAGAACTCCCTTTGTTTTGTTGTGGGCATTGGCGGAGAAAATGAATGGGAAGCTCCTGTGGGTACAAGGGGGTGCAGTCGCTGCAGAAAAATGCGTTTCTTGCACACAAACAATATCAGATTTGTGGGTAAGAGCCTCCGTCCACATGGATTTCCGGGTGATTAAGACCTTTGGAGTTAATAGAAAGGATTTTTATACCCATGTTTGAGGGAATAGAATGCTAGAAGATTTCTATTTCTATTCTATTTCTATTTTTCCTAACCCCCATATTTTCTTCCCCTTAGGATCAGCCTTTTGACAAACTTTTTCTTAATGGAACTGTATGATTCTTTGTTTGTTTCTATGTTATGTGTGTTCATCAATTCAATCTCTCAATCTGTGCGTAGTGTGGCCAATGTAAAGTTGCCTGCATGAAGCAGATAACTTTAAAGTGGTTGTAAACCCTTTACAACACCTTTTTACTACAGGCAAGCCTATAATTAGGCTTAACTGTAGCTAAACTGGATATCTCCTAAACTTGCACAGTTTAGGAGATATCTCTGTATTTGCATGTGCCGACGTCATCGGCACATGCGTATTTAAGCAAATTGAAGCAATGGCACGTGCGTGCCGTTACTTCAGTTAGACTGTGCCGCTATGCGCGGAAGTGACGTCATCGTGGCTCCGGCCAATCACAGCGCCGGAGCCACGATGACCGGAAGCCATGATGACTGGCAATATCCAGAAGTAACCAGGAGAGATGTCGGCCACCGGAGCTGTGAATGAGGACTGCTGCATGGGCTTCGATCTCAGGTAAGTAATTCATAATGAGCTAGTATGCTGTGCATACTAGCTCATTATGCCTTGGTCTTGCAGTTTTTGTTTTTTTTTTTATTTTTTTTTAGGGTTTACAACCACTTTAAGCATAAAGCATATTTCACATATCTGCGTTTGTGTGTGATAAATTGTTAAATTTTTACTTTTCTCCCATTTTTTAATTCTACTATCATAGTCTTTCTTCTATCTTTCATCCACGTACACCCTTTACATCTGACATACCTAAAGAAAACTTTCACATCTTAAACAGTACCTTTAGGTTTAATAGGTTGTACAGTAACCCCTGGAATAATATGATCTCTTAATCTAGGGGCTTTTCTAAAGGTGTATGTTTCCCATAGACAGGGTTTCTCTTTAATACTTTTTAGTGTTTCTGAAGGGGGCCCCCAGATCCCACTCCCCCATGTGAATGACTATAGGGTACATTGTACCCCTACTAATTCACCTAAAAAAGCACTGAAATGTGACAAAAGACAATAGCCGGTTTTTGACAATTCCTTTATTAAAAATGTCTTCTTCTTTCCCCGCTTCTTCTTCCATTTTCCTCCAGTCTTCCTTCGGTTTTCTCCTTCTTCTTCCAGCTGCTTCTTCCTCCATCTCCCTCCGCTTCTTCCTTCGGCCTTCTCCATCTTCCTATGGCTTCTTCTTCCCCCGCTTCGTCCTCCGGTCTTTCTCCTCTGTTCCTCCTGCCACCGATCCACTCAACATGAAAACAACGACCCTCCTCTGACGCTGCAGCCAGCCGATCTGTCTGCTTCCGTAGCGCACATTTCATATATATATATGGGGCGTGGCCTCCTGATGATGTCAGCAGGAGACCCCGACCCCTTGTGACATCGCTGACCCATCATGCCCCGGACGGTGAAGTCACAAGGGGCGGGGTCTCAGAGTGACATCATGCGCCCCATCGCAGCATCGGATGAGGTTCATTTTTTTAATGTTCAACAGGAATGGTGGCAGGAGCGGTGGAGGAGGAAGACCCTTTAACAAGGGGGCCCCCAGAAGAAGCGAAGGAAAGAAGAATACATTTTTAATAAAGGAGTTGTCAAAAACTGTCTTTTTGTCACATTTTGTCACATTTCACTACTTTTTTTAGTGAATGTGTAGGGGTATAATGTGCCCCATACCCATTCACATAGAGGGGGCTGGGATCTGTGGGCCCCCTTGTTAAAGGGGGCTTCCAGATTCTGTTAAGCCCCACGCCCTCAGATTCCCTCAACCACCGGGCAAGGGTTGTGGGGTTTAGGTCCTTGTCCCCATAAACAATAGGTAAGCCTCTGACAGTTGATGGCTCATTGTGGCCTGGTATGTTCAGGAGGGGGGGCACTCGCTTATCCCCCCTTTCCTGACCTGCCAGATTGCGTGCTCGGATAAGGGTCTGGTATGTATTTTCGGGGGACCCCTATGCCATTTTTTTTTTTATTTTGGCGTGGAGTTCCCCTTAATATCCATACTAGACTCGAAGGACCTGGTGTGGACTGGTTGGGGGAACCTATGCCATTTTTCTTTGATTTTAACTCTATATTGCCATGAACTGACAATTCATTACAGCCCCAAGCAATTTTTAATTACATTTTTTCCTTTAGAAATGTCATTTTGCTGCGATACAGTAATAAACATGGGAAAGATGTGCTACTTTACAGGCATACTAAGGACACCCCCCAGGCACGATATTTAAAGGAATTTTTAATTTTTATTGTTTCTCTTTAAGCAAAAATAACTGCTTCTGAAAAAATGGCTGTTTTAAAAACATTTTTTCCAATTGATACATGTCCCCTGGGGCAGGACCAAGGTCCCCATACACTTTTTATGGCAAATAACTTATATATAAATCTTCAGTGAGAACTTTGGATTTTGCAGGTTCAAGCCCCATTGACTTCCACTATTCCCACATATGTGATCTGACAGGCATGTTTGCCGGCAATAGAACTGCTTTCCATTTGCATTAGCGCCCAGTTTCTGAGAATTGAAATCCTAATTGGCCTTTATTGGGCGCTATTTTTTGGGACTAAAAAATCATTTATTGGGGCTATAGTAAATGACACCCAATATCTCTGTCACTGTTGGATTGCCTTGGTTCTTTCCTCCCTGCGAGAATCTCCATACCCGACGATCATTGTGGCCATGGTTTCTACTGTCACTTTTATGCAGTAGGCTCAATGAATGATGCACCCTTTCCAGAAGGGTTATTTCCAACAGTGGACACTGGGGGATCATGCAGCAAACAATTCATATCTTGTAGAGATAAAGAAGGTTTTGGTGGGGGATGCCACAGAAAAATATTCTCAAGTGACATTCTCTCATTCCCACTTTGTGGTTCAAGTTATATATGTAAGGAGTGGGGCGGGGGGCAAGCTGCCATACAGAAGCAGTGCAAAGTCAATACAACTTCCCTGTTCAGGGACTTGTCTTAAACATCCTGGAACTCTGGACAGTCTTTTGATCACCTGACAGTAAGCTCTTCTGATTTGATGGAGCTGGACAACATGATAATGGTTTTCTATATCAAGAGAAAAGGCTGAACCCAAAGCCTGAGTGTCACGATCAGTGTTCAGGCTCAAAGACCAGCTGCTATAGCAGTAGCTGAACTACCACCAATCAGCAGGATAGGTACACAGGCAGTCACCCTGGTGAATGACATGGGCTCACCAGAGGTGCAGAGTCTAAGTATTAACCAGTGTTAACCAGAGCTCCTGATGGTCGGAGATGGATTTTGCTGCATGTTAGTACCAGGTCACAGTCCTCGGGATTGCCCCACCAGGAGATGAGCAAGCCGGTTCCAGTAGTAGATAAGCAGGCAGGGATCAAACAGAAGCTTATTCAGTAAACAAGCCAAAGCTCAGTAATGATTATTTTCTGGTTGGGATCAGGCAGAAGCGTAGTTGAGGAACAAGCCAAAGGTCAATAAGCAATAGAAAAATATGGACGACAGCAGGAAAGACATGAGCGAGATACTGGCTGGAAAGAACACAATACTCTGACAAGCAGGAAGTGCAGAGACATGGCTTAAATCAGGAATTTCTTAAGAGGGGTTCAAGACAAACAAGGTTCAAGACAGGATAAATCAAGGAATTGTCCAGGGAGTAGAAGGGGGAGAAGTAGAGATAATCATGACTTGGAAATGGGTGGAAATTAATCTCTACAACATTTCTGCGATCTATATTCTGGAAGTTCAGAACTCTTCCCACTTCTTTTCACACTCCCATCTGGACAACAGGGGATCTCTGTATTCTGTCTTTGCCCATGATTTATTGTACTTGCAGTCACAAGCTGGAGAGGTTTTATGTAAGCAACTGTTGCTAGCAATCCTTGAATGTGGATGGACTGACCGATCAGAAGAGATTTCACAAATTCTGTGCCTTCACTCTAGTCCCCACCATTTTCAGATTTCTCAGAAGATTATTATTGAAATCAGTGGAAATTGTTACAGTGATTCTCTATTGTCCAAACACACCTTTGGTCCTTTTTCCTTTTCTCAGTTATCGGAACCCAATTCCTCTGCAGCTTAGGTGAGATCTTCTCTTGCAGGGTGCAATACTTCACCCTGGTTATCTCACCTTCAGTTAATAGTTTGATTCTTGAGAGGGAAAAACTTGCCAGCCTCAGCTTTTCCTCGAAGGTGATCTCTACACTTGTGACCTGCAGGAGACTTGCACACATAACCACATAAAGCTTAATCCATTCTGTTGGAGAATCATGCCTTAGTCATCCAATTCTTTAAAGGGGCAATATGCCTTAAACCACAGAGAAAACCAAGATTTCCCAAGTGAGATTTACCTTTTGTCCTGACTTTCTCATCAGCTCCAGATTTAATCACTCTAAATCCAATTAGATTAAGGTCTTATCCATCGAAACAGCCTTCCTAATGGCTAAAAGGGTTTCTACAAAAAATCCTGTTTGACCTTCTATCCAGACCAAATAGTCCTTTTTCCCAAGCTGGGATCAAATCCAAAAAGTACTTCAACATTTCCTGAGAACCAGGAAATTTGTATTCTCACATTCAAGATAGCTGTCATGGTCTTGGTAGGAGGCTGAAATGCTGAGAGGGCTCCCCTTGCGGCCAAGTGCAGCACAACCCTGAAGATAATGTGAAAGTGGAAACTCCTATGCTGTCGGGGAGGGCCTACGCTAAAAGGACACTGCTGTAACACCTAAGTACTGATCCAAAGCAGGACAAATGAGACAAACGTAGGGGAAGATGGTAGTTGCGCTGTGATGAGGGGGGGGGCTACAAAGATGACTAAAGTGGCAAAGTGAACTAAAAGAGAAACGGGCAAATGCATGAATGGATCCTACATGCTAAAAAACATGGTGAGGATGCAGTGCAGTGCAACGTAGCTGAACAACATGACTATAATGTTACGGGCAGACAAAGCCTAATATATAAAGGGTAATAGTGAAACAGTGACTGCTTGAATAAAGCAAAGCAAAAACTGCAAATGCTAACACAAATAAGATAAATAATGACACAATGCAAAAAAATATATAATGCAAGAAAAATACATGTGGGCTAGTGCCCCATTAGCAAAAACGTGCCAAATCCTGGTGGACTACAAGTGACAAAGCCCTAGGACAAACATAAATAATAGTTCTATCATCCAGTCCAAAACAAAACTCGTAATGAAAAACACAAAACAGTTCCAATCGTGAAGGGAGGGGGGATCTTCAGTGAGGACACCTCCGTGTTTGCAAGCCGCTTACCTTACAGCTGTAAGGTGTACAGCCTGTGTTGCAAATGACCTGCAGGTGTAGACATTCCCTGTATACAGGTAGTGACAATGATGAACATGCCAAGAGAAATATAAAAAATAGAAAATACACAGCATGTAAAATGACTCTGCGACGACCACAGTGGGGGGGGGGTCAAGACACACACGGGGGAGGTTGCACTCACTTTCATGAAGTGAGTGTGGGCATCAATCCACGTCCTCTGAAGAAGTCACGTGACGATACGCATTAGGATTGGAGCACGGGACGCTGCCACAGACAGACAACAGGAGATGAGCTCGGCGCTCGTAGTTACTATGCACTGCAGCATTGTTTTAAATGTAAGTTGATTGGACTTGTTATCAAATAAATATACCTTTTATATGGGATCACGCTATGTGCGTCTCTTTCCCCCTCACACTGTACATCACTACTCTACCTGACGAACACTGAGGAGAGAGGCACGGGGACAAATTCCAGTTTCCAGGCATGGGGACAGATTCCAGATTGGTGATACCCCTGGAGGCATATGAGCTTGGCGCTGGTGGATTGATGCCCACACTCACTTCATGAAAGTGAGTGCAACCTCCCCCGTGTGTGTCTTGCCCCCCCTCCACTGTGGTCGTTGCAGAGTCATTTTACATGCTGTGTATTTTCTATTTTTTATATTTCTCTTGGCATGTTCATCATTGTCACTACCTGTATACACGGAACGTCTACACCTGCGGGTCATTTGCAACACAGGCTGTACACCTTACAGCTGTAAGGTAAGCGGCTTGCAAACACAGAGGTGTCCTCACTGAAGATTCCCCTCCCTTCACGATTGGAACTGTTTTGTGTTTTTCATCACGAGTTTTGTTTTGGACTGGACGATAGAACTATTATTTATGTTTGTCCTAGGGATTTGTCACGTTTTTGCTAATGGGGCACTAGCCCACATGTATTTTTCTTGCATTATATATTTTTTTGCATTGTGTCATTATTTATCTTATTTGTGTTAGCATTTGCAGTTTTTGCTTTGCTTTATTCAAGCAGTCACTGTTTCACTATTACCCTTTATATATTAGGCTTTGTCTGCCCGTAACATTATAGACATGTTGTTCAGCTACGTTGCACTGCATTGCATCCTCACCATGTTTTTTAGCATGTAGAATCCATTCATGCATTTGCCCGTTTCTCTTTTAGTTCACTTTGCCACTTTAGTCATCTTTGTAGCCCCCCCCCCCCTCATCACAGTGCAACTACCATCTTCCCCTACGTTTGACAACCCTGAAGATGACACAGGGATGCAGTGCTCACAGAAGCACGGGTTGCCTGAAAGTAGATGCTGGTGTTGGGAACTTGGTAGAACAAGGTCACTGGAGGCAATGTGCTTAAGGTCCAGAAAGTGGGACCAATGGAAGTCCAATAGGAAATCAGAAGCCAAGCCAGGGGGTCAAACACCGTAAAACAGTCCAAGAACTGAATCAACAAATCCAGGTACAGGAGACAGAGGAATGCGGAGTCCGTTAATCAAGTCGGGGTCAGATGCAGGGAGCAGGCAGGAGGAGTCCAAAGCAAGCCGGTACATAGAGTCAGGAGGTTCAGAGGAGTAGATAAACAAGCCGGGTTGGTACACAGGAGGTCAGGAGAACAGGAAACTCAATCACAGGAACACAGGAAGAGCTGATGATAATCCAGCGATGTGGCACTGTCAGTGGAACGTTTAAATAAACAAGGCACCTGTATCATGTCATGCGCGCACCGTTACGTTTGTGCATCCACACGATTGCGGCATTGTCACGCATGCGCATTTGCCCGATCGCGTCACCAGGCGTTCGTCTAGAAATGGTATTGTACCTTCGTGTGCACTGATGCGCGTTAATGCGACTTTGCCTGTGCTGGTTAGCTGACCTTGTGGAACTGTGCATGGGGATGTGCCTGTTTCCCTGACAATAGCTGAGGATGCTAAGGAGGACACTACAAGTTTACTTACAAGCTATGGCTTAGAGATAAAGGCTGTCTCTTTGTCACTGTTACCCATAAGAGAAGTGGATCATGCTGGCTTTCAAAGTGGCTTAAAAGGCAAAAGGATTGGACCCTTTTGTGGTGGTAATTGCACTCTTAACCAAGAGTTTATCAACTTTGTGGATGGCTCCCTGTCACATGGCACTCAAAGCTATTTGTAGGGCAGCAATGCACTCCTCCACTAATAACCGGGTGGGTCATATGCAGCCATCTCTCCTCGACAGCTGTTCTAGAATTTTAGAAAGTCTATAATTTATACAGCTTGTCTGACCCTTCAGAAAGCAGGGGGTGGGGAGCTGAAGTTACACCCAGTGAGGAGAGCTGAGAGCTGATTGGAGGAAAGGGACACCCCTCCCCATTCACAGCATGCAGGAACAGAACTGAGACTGTCAATCACAGGCTTTGTGCTGGAGCTCCCTCCCCTGTCATCTTTTTATCTCTTGCTGTTAGGAAAACTTGTCAGATGTGACTGATAGCAGAGGAATGAGGCGGCAGACAGAAATGGCACTTGGCGCTTTGGATTGAGATACATACACACTATAGAGGGATAAGCATTTTTCATATTTAATGTCTGAGGTTTACAACCGCTTTACTCCATAGCAGCATAGGATCCCTGCGAGTTTATAAGTAGGCTAGTTATGGAATACATCACCTGGATCAACCTCAAACATATAGGAGTAGGGTCCTATGAGGTAGGAGCAGAGGCATTAACACCTGATCATATGCTACCACAAGTTAAATCAGGAAAGAAAAATGATAGTATGTTTTTTAATTGTTTTGTGTTCTCTCACTCTCAATTTTTCGAAGTATCAAGGGATATTTTTCTGTATCTATATTTTTTTTTAAAGGGGCATAACATTAAGAGATGTTCATGTATAAGAGAGCTGTAATAACTTTTTAGCCATAATTTCCCTTTAACCAGTTCAGCTCATTTGGGCGTACTCTGTACATCCAAAGAATGTAGACCAATGTGGATAAGTTATCACAATAAAGAGCACCTCATCCCATGGTTATTTTAACAAGTAGAGCAAAAAGGATGGGACTATAGTGGTGCAAGAATCAAACCAAGAAATAATATTATGATAAAATCTTCCAAATTTTTTAACAAAATTATCTTAAGTCATCTTAAAAAACATAAGCTTAAACCCATAAATGTGGTCCGTGAACTTTTTTGAGTGGCATAGAGTTAAATCGTGACATGTTTCACCCTGTGTATTGGGCTTCTTCAGGGGATGTTATCAGCTTGGGGTCTCAGGCTTCTAATAAGCAAAATATACAAATAGGATACCATAATTATTACACAGAAAACATATTTTTTATATTCTTTCATGTATAATTACACAAAGCATTTACATTTCATTGAACCTTATGAATGTGTATGCACATGTTAGCCATCCGATATGCTTACTGTATTCCTGAAATAAAACTTAGAGCAATAGTCACAATTGTGGTCACAATTGACCAGACTAGAAAACATAAACAGAACTAACACCAGTAAGTAATATCAATGTGTGTGTGTACACTAGCACTTCTTATTTCAAAAGGGTAAACGCACTTACTTAATTAAGTTGTGTAAGCGAATGACAGCGGGGGGGAGGGGGGGGTGGAACCACAAAGCAGGTTGGTTGGGATGTTAAAATAACAAAAAGGAAAAAACGCTTGGCAACCAACCTGCTCTGTGGTTCCCGCCCCTGCTGTCATTCGCTTACACAGCTTAATTAAGTAAGTGTGTTTACCCTTTTTGAAATAAGAAGTGCTAGTGTGCACACAAACGTTGGTATTATTTACTGGTGTTAGTTCTGTTTATGTTTTCTAGTCTGGTCCATTTCTGCCTCCTGTGGCCACCTGCAGGCTTTGCAGTGGATTTAGCACTTCATCATCTATTGAATAAAAATTGTGACTATTGCTCTAAGTGTTATTTCAGGAATAGGGATGAGCTTCGAGTTCGAGTCGAACTCATGTTCGACTCGAACATTGGCTGTTCGCAAGTTCGCAGAACAGCGAACAATTTGGGGTGTTCGTGGCAAATTTGAATGCCGCGGAACACCCTTTAAAAGTCTATGGGAGAAATCCTAATGGTCGCCAAGGCTATAGGTAACGCTTCTACCCATGTGCTTTGTCCATTAGCAGTTATTTTGGCTAAATACCTCTTCAGGGTTTGATTGCTGCGTTCCACCATCCCACTAGCCTGAGGTCTTTAAGGAGTATGCAATTGCTGTTTCATACCCAAAATATTCACTACTTCTGCCATAATGTTGTTCTCAAAATGTGTCCCTTTATCTGAGGAAATTATTGACCCTATACCAAACCTTGGGTTCAATTCCCTCGTCAGACATTTTACCACAGTTCTGGCATCATTTTTGGACGTGGGCCAAGCCTCTGGCCAGTTCAAAAATTGATCAATGCAAACCAAAAGATACTTAAATCGACCACAAGGGGGCATATCTGAGAAGTCAATTTGCACAATTTGAAATGGCTCCTCAGTATGTGGAATATGCTTCATGGGAGTGGGCACTGACCTCCCAATGTTATGCATTTGACATATAGAACATTCAGTAACCTGTTTAGCAGCATATGCAGAAAAACCTGGAGCCCACCAATCTCTGGCTACCACCCGACACATCCCTCCTGTTGAGACATGGCAAGGCCCATGGCTCAAAGAAAACAAAGAAGGAAACAATGTTTTTCCAGTCTGCTTTTTAATCTCCATAGACCATCTGCCCCACAAACAGCTCCCTTTGTGGTCCAAAAGGATGTATGAGGCGAGCTTGCCTGCAGGGCTGTTAGAATGTTCAGATCCACTTGAAGATCTGTGAGCAGGAATGTTGGAAGCGCTGTAGTTGGCTCATAAGAATGTATAGCATCTTTAGCATACCTATCAGCCAAAGCATTCCCAAGTGATATAGTTACATAGTTACATAGTAGGTGAGGTTGAAAAAAGACACAAGTCCATCAAGTCCAACCTATGTGTGTGATTATGTGTCAGTATTACATTGTATATCCCTGTACGTTGCGGTCATTCAAGTGATTATCTAATAGTTTCTTGAAGCTATCAATGCTCCCCGCTGAGACCACCGCCTGTGGAAGGGAATTCCACATCCTTGCCACTCTTACAGTAAAGAACCCTCTACGTAGTTTAAGGTTAAACCTCTTTTCTTCTAATTGTAATGAGTGGCCACGAGTCTTATTAAACTCTCTTCTGCGAAAAAGTTTTATCCCTATTGTGGGGTCACCAGTACAGTATTTGTAAATTGAAATCATATCCCCTCTCAAGCGTCTCTTCTTCAGAGAGAATAAGTTCAGTGCTTGCAACCTTTCCTCATAACTAAGATCCTCCAGACCCTTTATTAGCTTTGTTGCCCTTCTTTGTACTCGCTCCATTTCCAGTACATCCTTCCTGAGGACTGGTGCCCAGAACTGGACAGCATACTCGAGGTGCGGCCGGACCAGAGCCTTGTAGAGTGGGAGAATTATCGTTTTATCTCTTGCGTTGATCCCCCTTTTAATGAATGCCAATATTCTGTTTGCTTTGTTAGCAGCAGCTTGGCATTGCATGCCATTGCTGAGCCTATCATCTACTAGGACCCCCAGGTCCTTTTCCATCCTATATTCCCCTAGAGGTTCTCCCCCCAGTGTATAGATTGCATTCATATTTTTGCCACCCAAATGCATTATTTTACATTTTTCTACATTGAACCTCATTTGCCATGTAGTCACCCACCCCATTAATTTGTTCAGGTCTTTTTGCAAGGTTTCCACATCCTGCGGAGAAGTTATTGCCCTGCTTAGCTTAGTATCGTCTGCAAATACAGAGATTGAACTGTTTATCCCATCCTCCAGGTCGTTTATAAACAAATTAAATAGGATTGGTCCGAGCACAGAACCCTGGGGAACCCCACTACCCACCCCTGACCATTCTGAGTACTCCCCATTTATCACCACCCTCTGAACTCGCCCTTGTAGCCAGTTTTCAATCCATGTACTCACCCTATGGTCCATGCCAACGGACCTTATTTTGTACAGTAAACGTTTATGGGGAACTGTGTCAAATGCTTTTGCAAAATCCAGATACACCACATCTACGGGCCTTCCTTTATCTAGATGGCAACTCACCTCCTCATAGAAGGTTAATAGATTGGTTTGGCAAGAACGATTCTTCATGAATCCATGCTGATTACTGCTAATAATACCGTTCTTATTACTAAAATCTTGTATATAGTCCCTTATCATCCCCTCCAAGAGTTTACATACTATTGATGTTAGGCTAACTGGTCTGTAATTCCCAGGGATGTATTTTGGGCCCTTTTTAAATATTGGTGCTACATTGGCTTTTCTCCAATCAGCTTGTACCATTCCAGTCAGTAGACTGTCTGTAAAAATTAGGAACAACGGTCTGGCAATCACTTGACAGAGTTCCCTAAGTACCCTCGGATGCAAGCCATCTGGTCCCGGTGATTTATTAATGTTAAGTTTCTCAAGTCTAATTTTAATTCTGTCCTCTGTTAACCATGGAGGTGCTTCCTGTGTTGTGTCATGAGGATAAACACTGCAGTTTTGGTTACTGAAGCCCCCCGATTCACTTGTTAAGACTGAGGAGAAGAATAAATTCAATACCTTCGCCATCTCCCCATCCTTTGTAACCAGATGTCCTTCCTCATTCTTTATGGGGCCAATATGGTCTGTCCTCGCTTTTTTACTGTTTACATACTTAAATAATTTCTTGGGATTTTTTTTGCTCTCCTCCGCTATGTGTCTTTCATGTTCTATCTTAGCCGTCCTAATTGCACCCTTACATTTCTTGTTGCATTCTTTATAAAGTTTGAATGCTGAGGATGATCCCTCAACCTTGTATTTTTTGAAGGCCTTCTCCTTTGCTTTTATATGCATTTTTACACTGGAGTTAAGCCATCCAGGATTTTTGTTCGCTCTTTTAAATTTATTACCCAATGAGAGATGGGTTTGCTCTTAAAGCAAACCCATCTCTCCTCCGTATTCTTTGTTCCTAATATTTTATCCCAATTTATGCCTTTTAGCAAGGTTTGTAGTTTAGGGAAGTTGGCTCTTTTGAAATTCAGTGTCTTTGTGTTCCCTTTATGTTTCCTATTTGTGTGATTTATACTGAAACTAATTGACCTGTGATCGCTGTTACCTAAATTGCCCCGTATTTCCACATCCGTGATCAGGCCTGTATTGTTGGTAATCAGTAGTTCCAGTAATGTTATATTTCTAGTTGATGCGTCTACCATCTGACCCATAAAATTGTTCTGCAAGACATTAAGGAACTGGCGAGCCTTAAATGAATGCGCGGTTCCCTCTGCCCAGTCTATGTCTGGATAATTAAAATCCCCCATTATGATAACACTTCCCATCCTTGCTGCTAATCCAATTTGTGATAAGAGATCCATCTACACTTCCTCCCTCAGGTTAGGGGGCCTATAGCATACTCCCAGTATTATTTTCCCCTTAGCTTCATCCCTTTGGAGCTCTACCCATAAGGATTCCACCTCCTCTCTAGCTCCCTCAGTGATGTCATCTTTCACATTCGCTTGTACATTATTCTTGATATATAGGCATACCCCTCCCCCTTTTTTACTCTCTCTTGTGTTTTTGTGCTTTGGTTAACCTACCACTAATGCCCCCAATACTACCCTCTGGAATATCTTCCGTACTGGCTATCTCTGTCTCTGGACCCTCCCCCCCATCGCCTAGTTTAAAAACCCCTCTAACTTTTTGGCCATCTTCATTCCCAGCAGATCTGCACCCTCCTCATTTAGGTGCAGTCCGTCCCTTCTATAGTACCGGTTACCGACTGAGAAGTCGGCCCAGTCCTCCAGGAACCCAAACTCCTCCTTACTACACCAGCTCTTCAGCCACTTGTTTACTTCCCTAATCTCCCTCTGCCTTTCTGGTGTGGCTCGATGTACCGGTAGTATTCCTGGGAATACTACCTTGGAGGTCCTTTTCCTCAATTTAGCTCCTAAGTCCCTAAAATCGTTCTTTAGGACACTCCATCTGCCTCTGACTTTGTCATTGGTGCCAACGTGCAACATGACAGCCATGTCTTCCCCAGCCCCTCCCAGTAATCTGTCCACAAGATCCGTGATGTGCCGAACCCAAGCACCCGGTAGACAACATACTGTTCGGCGCTTCAATATACTATCACCTGATATACTATCATCTGCTCTGGTATGTGCTTTACATTTAATTACTGCAACTTTAAGAGGCAGGTGGACCGCTGCCAATAATCTAACAATTAACTCTTTATATTGTTTAGGAGTTCCTGCCGCTGTCAGATAACCCCTCTCTTGCCAGAGTTGTGCAAAACTATGCACTATGCCTACAGCATAGGCTGAGTCACTATAAATATTTACAATAGCCCCTTCTGCTTGGGGTTAATAAATTGCTGGCATAAGGAGCAAATCCAAAGTCTCCCCTTACTTCAAGTATGTTTTACTCCCATTCTTTCAGTGGTTAAAACTATAGTTACTCCTATATATATTAGTATACCTCTGTCTAACAGACTGTCAGGGGAGTGTGGCGATAAAACAAAAGAACATTTATGACACTGACCTCCCATTCTTACCTATAGAGGCTCAGTGACTTTGGCCGTAATTACATCATTACTTACCCCAACCAAAATTACCTGCTGATTCGAAGTGGAAAAATTGGCATCACATATATTTAACAAACTCTTTGAATCACCTTTATCTTTTAAACACAGGATAGATAAACCATTAACTGTCACATCAATCATTGGTTATATATTTTGTCCCAAATTCAAGACAGCAAGTTCAGGGAAGGAATTACATTTTCATTAATCAAATCACCACACTCCACTATTTGCTGAACCCGAGCCCCCACTCTTGGAGCATTTCTAACATACATCTTAGTTCTGCTAGACTTAGCTTGTCTTTCCCTTCTAATTTGAACAGCCAAGACCTATACCTTAATACTTTCTATATGCAGTGCTGCTTTTCTCGGTACAGGAACTTGTTATACATTCATTATTATTTATTTTTATCTCTATCCTTATTAATCTCTCAGATTCTGTACAATTCAATATTCATTAGTTTTAGCGATAGCTTCTTTCTCCTGCTTTTATAGGTTTGGGAACTGGATAGATAGGAGTGTTAGCAGAACTCCTACAAGGAGTATGAACACCCTCCTGTAGTAACTCCTCTATTACTGGCTCAATACATTCAACTGATTCAGGAGATAAGGGGTATTGGGGTAGCCTAGGTGCTGGTAGTGTAGGGTCTCTATTTAACCGCACGGGGCAACTTTCATAAGGCCAGGATTGTTTTCTCCTGTTACCCATATGGAAGGGTCAATTTGTGCTTGGCCTCTTCTAGAATTCCTCCTTCCATATCAGCTACTAATAAAGGCATGAACAACAGATCAGTTGCTTTCTCTTTTAACCTATGCGGTATGTCAATGACAGTTTTACCCGGTGATAAAGCAATGGTTACCCCCATTTTTGAAAGTAAATCTCGTCCTAATAAATTACAGGGGGAATGTGGAGATAATACAAATGAGTGTTCTGTTAAATGTTCTCCCAATGTCACTGGTACCGATTGCGTAACCCTTGCCGAGATTATATTATTACTTACTCCAACCAAAGAAACCCTTTCATTGGAGAGTAAGTTGGGGTTAAAGACATTCAAAAGGGACCGTGAAGCCCCTGTATCTATGAGACCACACAAATCAATACCGTTTACATTTATTTCAACCATTGGCTCATCAACAGAATCAACTTCAATTACAGCTAAAGCTTAATAAAATGGGTCATCTATATTGTCACCACATCCCACCTTATCCTAGCGCCCCCTACAGTCTCGTGCTATATGTCCACTCAATCCGCAATTGAAGCAAGTGGGGGAGGCACGAGGTTGCAGGGTTGGGGGTCTTACTCTATTTGGGATGATTTGTTGGTATCGGGACTGAATTCTAGGGTTTATACTTTGTCCCTCATTTTGTCTCCAATTGCCACGCTTTTGCCGTGGCGCCCTATAATTAGAAATATATACCACTCTCGAAGGTGGATAAGGGGGGGCCGCTACCGGTACACCCTGAGGTGTTACCTGTACTGTAGATACTGGTACCCCCTTGGGCTCTGGGACTTTTTCCTTAAACTCTGGTAGTTATATATTCATCATTTTTGTTTTCTCCTTCTTTTCTACCTTGTCCTTCCTTTTTTGTAACACTTCATAAGCTATTTGAGCAATCTCAACTAACTCAGGGGCAGGTTTCTTTCTCCATCCCACTGTACGAAGCTCTATTTCTTTCCTAATCTCAGGCAACATTCCACCCACCAATACATTCACCAACTCTGGTCGCTTCATATCACTTTCATCATCTGGAATCCAATCAGTATGCTTCTGAATAGCATCTTTGAATCTATTCCAGTAATCTAACACATCCTCACCTTTCTTTTGCACAACATCCATCAATGCTCACATATCTTGCAAATACATTCCATACATCCACGTACTTTTCTGGCACAGAACAATCAATATCCACATATCAATATATGTAGCCTGTTACGTTTTCTCTATCCACATCAACTTTTTATACTATTTCTTTGGACATTTCTCTAAGTTGGGCAGATCAAAATTAATTGCCCTAATTTCATTGGGTTTCCAGGGGACATAAACTTTTCCTATTCTTGCGGTATAATTACCCTGGTCATCTTCTACATGTAAAGCAGCTTTCTCTGAGCACATTTTATAGGGGGGGTTATATCCTTCCTGGATACTTATTCCCAGGATGCTAAACATTCAATCCCCCCACAATTAGACATTTTAAGAAGCAGATTAAACAATTCATCAATTGTAGGTGTATTAAGGGACCCTTCTGGCGGCCACCATTTAGATGGGTCCTTCTTATACTCCTTTTTTGTTAGTTTACACCATTTCACATGATGTTTCAGGGCATCTGGATCTCCACTCACCATCATTCTGATGATAGGAGTACTTGGTTGTAATTTGGCAATACTTAGCCCTGTTGCTTTTACTATTTTCAATAACTTTTTTGCTCTATCTCAGGCATATGCAATTAGCGGACCTCCAGCTGCTGCAGAACTACAAGTCCCATGAGACATAGCAAGACTCTAACAGCCACAAGCATGACACCCAGAGGCAGAGGCATGATGGGACTTGTAGTTTTGCAACAGCTGGAGGTCCACTAATTGCATATCCCTGCTCTATCTTTTGTTAACCCAAATGTATTCATGACAGGCAAAACATTTTTTTCAAGCAAATTTCCCATATTTATCACAATTTCTCATTAATCTCTTCAGAAATGACAATAATTTGGAACTCTGGGACAGAGAGCTCCACCGTTTATCTTTATGGTTGTGTACCAGCAGCCCAGTACATAAGTTGAGATATCTCGCTCGTTCTACTCTCAGATGGACGTCTCCTTTCTGAGTGGCAATAGGCTAGTCCCTATCTAGACTCCCTATTCCAGAGAACACACAGCAGGTCATTCACCTCATTTGTGGCTATCCGCTGAAGGCAATACCTATCCGCCTTAGGACCACAAATGCTCAAAAAACATCATTCACCCATTTGTGGCTATCCACTGAAGGCAATACCTATCTGCCTTAGGACCACAAACGTTCAAAAAAAAAAACATACATAAAAAAAATTCAACACCGCCACCAACTTCCATTCACTCTTTAGAAATTGTGGTACCTGCACTTATACATCCCATCACAAAATATATATATACATTGTCATTTCTGAAGACAAGGAGAAAAGGCAAGTGCTTAAAATGATCATTCTTTAGCATGCTTTAAATTGTAATAGGTACCTTCAACATTCTCAGTAATCATACAGAGACAAAATGCAGGCAAAATCAAATAGGAAACGTGTTTACCTTCTGTGGCTGCACTCCCCCAACCGGCCCCTCAACACCGCACAGAAAAGACAGCATTTATCATGAGAAAATAAGTTTTCTCACCTGAGGCCTCTTTCCTGCTGTCTGTCCTGGGGAGGGTGTTGAGCCGGTGGTGGAGATGCAGACAAGAAGACACGAATCGGGGTCACCAAATGTTAAGTTGAACCTGGAAATAAAGGACATCAACGCCAATAGAGCTGCATTCGTCTCATGCATGTTTACTTCAGAATATGCACTGTACATACAGCGGATCACACCTTCCAAGGGGATGTGATGTGATACAGATTACAAAGTGGTTCAAACTTTTATAGAAACTCCTAGCATTACATTCTATGGTGGGCAAAAGCCCAAAGTTACACGTCACAAGTACGCATTTCACCAAGTATGTCAACACAGCTTTTGGCCAGTTTTTTTTAGGTCATCTTGACCTAACTATTTTTAATTAACAAATTATTTTGACAGAAAGGAAGAATAATTATTTGGGAAAGGTTAATTTGACTTTTAGACAGGGGCTTTTTATGTCAACATCTTCCCATATCACATCCTTTCCGAGAATTGTGTCAGGTCATTGGCAGAACATTCAATTGTCAACTGGTCAGCCACTTGTGTTGCAATACCAAAAGAATTCAGAAACATCTTAAAGAAAAACAAGAATAATAAGAAATATGAGAAATACAAATTCATGTTGAAGAGGAACTCTGGATACATAGGAAGATATGGTTCATATATTTCATATCTTCACAACCCTTTCCTACAGCCAGGGGAAACTTCTAACCATGAACAAATCTAAACAAGCACAGGTGTGAAGGGCGGATGAGACATTGGAGTCTATTAGACCCCTAATGTCTCCATAAAGAGCATTTGTCACCTGCCCAATGCTATCACATATGGGGTTTATTAACCCCTTGTGATAGCAATCAAGTAAAAATACATAAAAAAATAAAAGAAATTTTTTTTTAAAAAAGAAATAAAATTATAATAAAATATATTCAAGCCCAGGGTGCGCACAGGTTTGTAAACCGCGGTCACACCACACGTGTAACATATTATGGTGAATGTCAGAGTGAGCACAATAATTCTAGCATAAGAGCTCCTAGTTAACTCTACTTTGGTAAGCTGTAAAGGCTTTTAAAGCATCACCTATGTTAATTTTTGAGGCACCATAGTTTTTGGCGATATCGCAGGCGCATTGAATTTTAAGACATGGAATGTTTGGTATCTATTTACGCAATGCAACCTTTTTTTTTTAATTTTACCAAAAAAATGGGTATTATATGGTGTGGTTTTGCACTAAAATGTATTTTATTTTTTCAGAAAAATTTGCATTTAATAAACAGTTGCGCAAATATCAGGTAAAACAAAAATGTGCAACTATCACCTTTTTATTCTACAGGGTCTCTGCTTTTAGAAAATATATAGATTTCTGGGGGTAATATTATTGCCAAAGGTTTTTACATGTATGCGACAAGTAAAAAAAAATTGCTCTGGAGCTGAATTGGTTAAATAAATGTTAACAAGTGAAAATAAACATTTGCATTTTTCTAGCTTGGCACAGCTACTTTGTTGCATGCTATCATTTCTATTCCTTCTCTATAATAAACATTATAGCAGAGTTTTAGCCAGTTGCAGTCAATGACTGATTGAAGTATGATGTTAATCAAAGCTCTAATAAGACCACGACATGTCAGATGCTTCAACCAAAGGTAGCCGTGACATCTCTTGACATGACCTTGTGTATCAATCTTTCAATTTGTACAGTGTAAGCATGTGTGTTATCCTGGGTTTTGACAGTTTATTTAGTTTATTATGTACAGTGTATATATATATATATATATATATATATATATATATATATATATATATATATATATATATATAATATATATATATATATATATATATATATATATATATATATAGTCAGGCTCAGAGGGGTAGTGTAACAAGAAATTCAGTGCTACTTAAAAATAATAGCAGCTAGCACAGCAAATTAGATAAATACAATACAGATATATACAGCTAGTGTAGCACTTATATAAAAAATGTGATTAAACACAAATATCAGACACAAGGGTACTGAACCCCAATGATCAAAAATGAGAAATAAAAAATGAGAAATAAAAAAAAAAAACTGACTAGGGATAACTATCAGAAAAAGTTCCAGTGCAAAGTGACTCAAAGTATAGTTCAAATATGCATATAAAAGAGTCCAAAAACTTCATGTGAAAATCACAACGGTGAGCAGGATGTATGTTTAAAGTGAGACGTACCACCACCAAAAACTAGGAGGCTTCCCAGAGCATTTGAACCTACAAGAGCATATGCTCTGCGGGTCAAACAGGCTTGTGTTGTATAAACAACCAATGGGAATTCTAAGATGGCTCCAACAGGGACACACGGCTATCCTCAGGATGGTGAGTGGCTGTATTGATCTCGTGGGAAGTGGTAACCAGATGTATGTGGATGCAGTGGATGGATTTAGAGTGAGGAGAACAAAAAGGGCAACATAGCGTAATTCCGTTTGGATGTACAATAAAATTTAATGAGGTTTGAATTTAAATTAAATACTGCAATATATATATATTTTTAGTAACAAATCATTTAACTACTAGACGCCGCAGGTGTACTGCAGCAGGTTGGCTCTCCTGCATGAATTTGGGGGTCAGGTATCTCAAAAAATGGCCTGGTCATTGAGCAGCCAAATCTTCCAGGGCTGAAGTAGTTAAAAAGATAAATAAAAAATGTTAGTCAATCATATTGTTCAGCAAAGTAGATACACATCAATCATGATACCTGCTGACCTGCCAAAAGTAAGAAACTCAATGACTGCTGACACACTTTTTTTTGTCTCAACCCCCTCTCTCTTGCCAAATGACAGGTCTGGCAGATGACAGCTGTTATAAAGAAAGGGGCAGGGTCTCCTGTGTATCATCATTGACCATTTTTGAATAAGACCATGTTTGACCAAACTCAACCCTAATAATATTGTGATACCTTTCCAAAGGCATAAAGTCTGCTTTAGCCCTGTACATAGTGTTTGTGCAATTCAAGGAAAAGAGCTTTCATTTTATTTAGTAACCAGAGAATTGTTCTGTCTCACTGGTTTGTCTTTTAATACTAAACGACAAAATCTACTCATTAGTGGTTAAAAAGCTGAAAAAGCACATGTATGCGTGTGCAGCATGCAGGTGCAACAGAAGAAGGTATTGCTAGGTATTATTTATTTAGGTTTTTTGGCCACAGAGTAGTGACTCACTGAAGGATGCTCCTGGCTTAGGCCAACCGGTGCAGCCTGCATATGTCAGAGAACACAATAAATCTTATGGCATTGGCAAATGCATATCTGTCTACTGAAACAGGGTAGATATTGTAATTCAATGATTCATTTTCAACCCTAACTACAGTGGTGTTATAATTTGTCACAAATTCATGCAACACCCTTAAGAAGCATTCTATTAACTCTGCAATTTAAAGCCATTTACCTCAGAAATAGAAGGAAAGGCAAAGAAAAAAAAGCCAGGAAAATCACCTGGAAAAAAACACCTGAAGGATGAATCCCTTTCTAAATCTAAATCCCTTGATCTTAATGTCAGATATTCTATGTGGACTAGTCATTCATTATGCAGAAACTGGCCAGGAACAAAAACTCTCAAAAACATAAACTTTACCAACTAAAGCGTATCATAGGTGGAATACATTTTGATCCATCTATGGCCATTCCATCTCTACCAATCAGCTTCTGTTGATAGGGAATGTTGTACAATTTTTATTGACTGGCTGCAGCCACTGATCAGTGTATTCTGATAAGCAAGGAGTCCTGCTGTCAGAATAAAATGGCACAAGATTCCTCCAGCCACCTCTCCTGTGTGTGTATGCTATCCCTGTAGGAATCCCTGAAGTTAACTAGATTTTCTCTAATAGTGTAGAGGCTGCCCATTCACCAATGCACAAATCCCCTCCCTCCAGCTCCAATAAAGAGTCTATGGGTTTGTCGTTTTGTAATTTGTTGCTTGCATAACTTAACAGGAGAGAGATTGGGGCATGGGGTACTTCTAAATGCTCAGAAACACTCTTCTCCTTGTGGATTGTGGATATAGCACAGAATAAAACCCTTACAGATAGGGATCATGAGGTAGTCTTGGATCAGTCTAAGACCTCAAAGCAGAAGACAATGAGGCAAGTCTCTTGACATCTGGTTACCCTGTACAGCAGCTATAGGTAACCAGTACAGATTTTTGGTGCTGCATAGTCAAAGGGATCAATCAGGGTCTCTTACTCACAGGTCCACAGGACAGCTGCCACCTTCTAGTTTCTCCAAGAGACAGGGGGAAACAATCAAACTCTCAGCCTGTGAAACCATGTGCAGACCAAGGCAAATTATTACTTCTCCCCTGATTATGGAAGGAGTCAAGAACTAGATTTTTCATAGCATCCTACACTAGGAGGGTGCCACAAATGAATGGGGGAAGCAGTTCACTTTTTGATAAGGATTTAAGCACAATTGGCATGTCATTTTTTTTTGGGGGGGGTGCTGGGTACCTGGTTTGGAGTGGGACTTCCTGTCCCACTTCCTCCTTCCGACCTCTGGCCACCTAGGTGACTCCTAGGCGCCCCCTCCCTCCCGGCAATGTTCTGGGACATGTCCCAGAACATTACCTGGTCATTGACGGAGCGCAGCTCACATCCTGCTGTGAAGCTGCAAACTGTCACAGCCGGGCGCCCACACTCACAATGTCGGCACTGCGAAGAGGGGGGGGAGATAACGGAGGCTTCAGGTGGCCACATCGCTGGACTGTGGGACAGGTGAGTGTCTGCTTATTAAAAGTCAGCAGCTATACTTTTTGTAGCTGCTGACTTTTAATAAACTCAAAAACCAGTGGAACTCCGCTTTAAGGTTGAATTTCTTGGTTTCAAAGAAAATTAGTCCCTTTTAAAGAAACTGTGCCTTCCTAAAAATATATAAATGCTGATTTTGTTGAAAGTAAAGATCTTACTGATGTCAACTGCATATTATACCAAATCAACTTTACATCTGCTGCATATCCAAACCTTTTGGCAGTATATAAATTATGTCTTACTCTTATACTGATTTTTTTCAAAATAGAAGAGATTTTTTTCAAAATAGAAAATTGTAAATATACAGACTAAGGTGTTTGTTTGGACAGGATCTTCCTGAATGTCATACTCTGCTGAATACTGAGAGGGATATCAACTAAATATTAGTTTACAATAACATCCTTACTACATGTGCTCTTCCTGCTGAACTCAGACTAAAGAGACTTGATTTATATCTACATAACTTTTATCAAAATCTTGAAGACTGCTTAATAAAACAATTTCAGCTCTCTACTACTGGTCATCATCACTATACTTAGTGACACTTAATTGAGCAAATGCTGGTTATCCCCATCATACTTAGCAAAATTTGTTTGACCAAGTACTGTGCATGTAATTTTACTGTAATTTTCCTGTCATCTCTTTGTTGGCTGTTGTTCACTGAGCACATAATGTAGAAATCAGATGGGAATATTTGTCTATGTTATAACTGAACAATTGTGTCATAACTTCTACATAACTAGTAGCAATATAATATTAGTAATGCCATTCTTGTTACATGTGCTCTTTCTCCTTTACTTTTACTAGAGAGACACGGCTAAAGTCTAGTGAAACTGATGTCAACATCTTGACGATTGCTTCATACAATAATTTCTGTGCTGCATCATTCATCATTATCCTCATCTACTTTTTGACACTTGACTGACCAATTACTGTGTATAAAATTTTAACATAATCTGTTTTTTTTACTAATATATACTGTACATTTTGTATGTTATTCACTGAGCACAAAAATGTAGACATCAGAATCATTTGTCATTATACAGTATTTGCATGACTGTTATGAATATAATACAAATTCAAATTCTTTTGTGTTAAGTTAGGGTTTCAGAAATAGAGGCAGTGTTTTTGGATGTAGACTGTAGTTCTGACATGTTCTCATGTTTGCAAGGTGGTCCCTCAAACCTAACTTTCTGCAGTGGGCCCAAAATACCCTATCCACCCCTTTATGTTAGTATACTAATTTCTTACATACATAGAAGTAGAGGCAATACTAGTTCAAGCTACTACAGCATACACTATATATACAGTATACAACAGTATAGTCTGTTGGTGACTAGATCTGGAAAAAAGACCAACTCGAAAGTCAATGTCTTTTTCCATATAAATATATATTAGAACAGTTCCACTATTGTGTACAGTACTTTTTCTCAGAAATCTGGAGTCTGATCAAGGAGCTGCAAGCAGATGCAATTGCAGGTGAAATCTGTAAATTACAGAAAGGGCCCCCCCCGGTGTTAATATATGGACAGGTCAAAGGTTTTCAGTTTTCCTAAAAATGCCTTTACACAACATACTTCTGAGGCACCAGAAAAACAATAATGATGTCATAATTAACCATTTCTGATACTCTAAAGTGTCTCAATATGTCTCATTGAGGAATTAACCTTAAACAAGAGAAATCGTATTGCAAATTCTATACAGTATTAGAAGAAATCATAGTCTATTTCTGAAAACCAAAACCTGGTTATTGGTTAGAAAGCCACGTATATATGCAAGTAGATGACAATGCAGAAAAACTAAAGTACATAGCATCAAATACTTTCTGCATGTGATTGTTAATAATCTCCTAACAATTCTAAATGTATAATAACCCTTTTATCTTATGTTACATTCTAGGTACACAAAAATGAAGACGGCCACCAATATCTACATTTTCAATCTTGCCCTAGCAGATGCCCTTGCAACAAGTACCCTGCCATTTCAAAGTGTGAACTATCTCATGGGTACATGGCCTTTTGGAAATATTGTGTGTAAAATTGTTATATCAATAGACTACTATAATATGTTCACAAGTATTTTTACCCTAACTACAATGAGTGTTGACCGATACATAGCAGTCTGCCATCCAGTGAAAGCTCTAGATTTTAGAACACCACGAAATGCCAAAATTGTCAACGTCTGTAATTGGATTCTGTCATCAGCAATTGGTTTACCTGTAATGTTTATGGCAACAACAAAACATGACAGAGGTGAGTACAAACTGTGTTTTGTGAGATGTTTAGCCAATTACAACTTGAATTTTTTAAAGAATAATAATCTTTTTTTTTACTGTCAGGAGCAGCAGGAGCTTACTTCCTCAGATTGGTGGCATAAGATAATACTAGCGTTGGTGCTAGTAATACAGATAACAGTGCCTGTTTTTTTCCATCTGTTGGTGGGAATGAATGAATTTAGCTACAGGGTCCTCAAGAATGCCTAGTTGATAGGAGCAGCAAAAGAGACAGTTACCATAGCGTTAACAAATGAAACTGAATAGGCCAGATACTAAGTAAGTATTAACATACAGATTAGCCAATTATACCAAAAGGTTGATTTTAAAACAGGATTTGAACCTAGACAAAATAATAAGCAAACAGAAGCAACCACAATATGTGGAAGTACAAAGTTTTACAAGAAATCAGGCAGCTAAAACTGGACTTAAAGTAGTACAGGAGTGGCAAATCCCCACAAATGCAGAGTTGTCGCAGATTGGGATAAGCCATAAAACATTAACACAAGCAAACAGTCACTTCCAGTGCTATGAGGTCCTCTGTGGTTGGATGCAAAATGAACGACAGCATTTCCAAATACTAGGTGGATGTAGCCCTCCTTAGACAGGGTAATCCAAAGTTGAGCTACACAAACGGACAAGAAGGCGCATGCACCTAGTGCATTACTGAAAACATTTATTAGAATAAAAAGCTGCTACAAATGAATACTCACAAAGTAGCAACTGGTAAAAGCCAATGAACCACAAGATGCCATACAGTGCAGATGCACGTACTCCAATTACATCATAGGGGTGCCAAATGGATGTGTTTTGGGGCACACCCCCTTCCCCAGAGTTAGGCTACCACATGTTTAGATAAAAATAATAACACCATAAAAGTCTTCTTAAAAGATATATCTACAATTAACAAAAGAAATATACAAAAAATGTTGCTTTTAATTTTAGATAAGCGAGGGGGTTAGGTAATATATCAGGTTCTATGGCTGTTGGTTTAGTTATTGGGATTCCTTTCTCAGTCACTTGAGACAGGAGTTAAAATCTCTCCAGTGTGGACAATGGAGCAGCTGAAAACAGAAAGAGGTTCCAACTTGTTCCCAGTTTATCCAGGCCACTACTAGCACTGTAGCACTAAGCAGGAATATATAGCCATAAACAATATTAAAAATTGCTACTTTCTGTGTTTATTTCAGCCCTGTGAAATGCATTCTGGGTTCCGAAAGTATAGAAAAGTATAGAAATGTCCTATAGATCTTTAGGATCCAGTTTAAGTGCTGGCAATGTGTAGTGAAATAGCCATATAGCTAAAAGTTTATGGACACCAAACTATCTCACTTATATAATCTTGCTAGACATAGAGTGCTTTTTTAGATATAAAGTTGTGTCGTGCCCCCCACCCTTTTGCAGATATAACAAAACAAAGTCTTCTGCAAAGTCTGTCTAGAAAATTTTCTGTTGCAATCTGGCTGCATTCAGTTAGCATTTATGAGGTCAGGTAATGATGTTAGTTGAGAGAAGAATCAAAATCAGCAATCCAATGCATCTCAAAGGTCTTGATTAGGGTTAGGCAGTCAAGGACCATGTTCCTTCAAATAAAAAGTAATTCAACCATATCTTTATGGACCATGTTTTGTGCACAAAAACAGAGTCGTACTGGCACAAAAAAGGACCTTTCCAAAACTGTGCCACGAGGTTGGAAATACCTGAACTTGTTTGGATAGTTGTCCACATTCTTTTGTCCATGCAGTATATTATTTCACTAAACTACTGTACATAGTAAAATTCAGAGTTTCGGATGTATCATATACAGTATTTATGGTTTTTTTTGTAAACTAAAAGAGAAGATAGTTAAGCTAGAACAAAATTATGGAAGGAATGAGCACTAAACATAAAACTGAATCACTAACAAAGTGTACACTTTTCCTAGTTTCCATAAACCAATGTGTGCAATTTGAAAGTATAATAATATATAACGTAAATAACATGATTGTGAAAGTGTTTTGGACATTGCTATGAATGAGGTGTATGGTAAATGTGTTAAATGGCTGAATAAGACAGAACAAACAGTTACCTGACAGCAAATAAGCAGCATATTATGGTATGCCATCAATTACAGTGCACTAAGATTCATTTCAGTGCCCTCAATGTGCAATTTTACAGACACAAGTGGAGCAGTAACATAAAATGAAATGAAATTTTGCAGAACATGCTGCCCAGTTAATTTCATAGATCATTCCTCTGGATGTGAATCACATATTTCAAACATCTAGTTTTTTCAAGAACAGAATATAATGGAACAATTTGCATAGCTATAGCACATTTAGAACAGTCAATGTAACTCAAGAAGGCATCCAGACTCATATTTGTATTGTTAAATATTGACGTCTATAGCATGAAAATGCAAACTCTGAAAAATCATATTTAAGATTTAAATTGCAGTTTTAACATACTTACAGTTGCACAGTTTCTTTTTCGGTAGATTTTTTTATTATGTTTATGGCAGTGGTATTTATTTTCACTAATGAATACATTTATTTTGACTAAAATTACCAAATAGAAAAATTCATACTCTACTCCTACTAATTTACTTATAGGAAATATTTGTACTTTAGGAATTTACATTGTTTTTATTGTATTGGTGTTTATTTTATATTATTGGGAACATCTTATTGGAAACCAATGCTCAGGCAAGAAGTTATGAAAAAACATTTCTCAGTAAAGCAAGCACCTTTATTTTCACTGTGTCTCTACAAAGTCCCTATCTGTAAATACTGTCTAAATGAAAGTTAGAGCATAGGTACAATTAACCAGCAGCCCACAATCAAAAGCTTAGTGTAGTACCAGTCATTTAACAGACCTAACATGGGAATTAGGGGGTGATTCTGCTCTATCCTTTAAAAACTTTATTTGCATAATCACTTTGGGGGACTCCAGGGACACTCTACTGCCAAAATAACATTATAAATAAATGTGTAACCTGAACAGAAGGCTGGAAATATTTACCCCTCATGCAGCTCATTTGATGCTCCTCTATTGCTTCCTGGAAAGTTGTGTTCCCTGCAGTGCTCAGTGGTTCCTTCATCTGACCTCCACATCACTACAGGACACAGTAGAGACCTGGATAGTCAAAAATCGAATGAGCAATAAGAAAATCAAGGCATGTTCAGGGAAATACGTATTTGTTCATTACTTGAAATTAGAGGTGGTGCTTTGATGAGATAGTATGGTTTGAAGAAGCATGCAAGCAACTGAAGTATGAAAATATATATATATATTTTTTAATACAAACATTTTTATTGGAGAGTAGAAAAAGACAGTACATAATAATAATAATAATAATAATAAAAAGAACAGGTGAGGGATGTAACCCAGATTGTTAGACATTACACATAATCATAATGGAACCGTATTGAAATGGATAATTTAGTATCATTACCGAAAATTGGTGCCAAATTAGGGTACATCTCATTACAACTCATCCATAAGAAAAAAAAAACATAAGAACATAATGTGAAAATAACACAAGAGGTATGTTGAGTCAGGAGCTAAAATCGTATATAATAAACAAATTCTGTAGTGCCCTCAGTTGTTCAAAGCTAGGTCCAGAGGCAATACCATGTGCCCGGGGAGGGATCACATATAGCCGGGGGAAATAAAAGACTAAAATATGTGCAAACTGCCCCAGTTTACTATAAGATGCGATATGTGGACCAGTCAGACCATTTCCTATGAAAAACCTGCATAGTGTCCATTATCGTATGGTGGATTCGCTCCATGAGTTTTTTAGTTTCCATGCGTTGATCGCCAGTTTAAGGCTATAGCCCATTGTATAGCACCGAATAGGGTATTAATTCGTTTTTGTTTTGTGGGGGGGGACATTTGGTATAGGGGTAAAGAGTAGGCACATTGGAGCCGTTAAAGTAATCAGGGATACCGAAATCTGTGACATCTTATTGGCTGCCAGCTCCCATATATTTTTTAGATAGGGACAGCTCCAGAAAGTGTGGAGTAAAGTGCCCGTGGTCTGACAACCCCTAAAGCAGGTATCGGGAACCCCAGGGTAGAATCTATGTACCCTATCTGGAGTGAGGTACCACCTAGTATGAAGTTTCATAACTGTTTCTTTGATTGACATAGAGCGCGAGCATTTATGCATGTTTTCTAACATTTTTAACCAATCTTCTGGGGAGAATTCTTGGCTCATGTCTGTTTCCCAGTGGGTCATAGCTGTAGATTTCTCAGGTAAGTGCAGGTTGTTGAGGTATCCATACAATAAGGAGATGACTCCTTTCTCTCTAGGTAAATTATGGCAGACTGTTTCAAATCGAGAGAGTCTGAGGTTAGCGTTCAACGAGCACATAGATTCATAAAACTGCCTTACTTGGAGGTATTTATAGAACTCAGACCTTGGGATATTATGTTGTTCCTGAAGGAATGCAAAGGTGCAAAAATGTGTCCCTTGTGTTAGAGCCTTCAGTGTGGTGAGTTCCTTTTCCTCCCACCAGAAAAATTCTTCAGGTGATTTGTATGCTGGAGGGAATTTTGTGTCTCCTAGGAAAGAGGCTAAGGGGGATCTAATTGATCTTAATTTAAATTTCAGTTGGTATAAATTCCAGAGATGTATAGTTTGGCTTACGATACTATTTAGAGTGCTTAATTCCCTGGGCCTTGCCTCGGACCTCCACAGCAGGCCTGGAATATAGAATGGGCGAGCGGAGATTGTTTTGAACGAGAGCCATGGAATTTGCATTGGTGGGGCACGCCATTGGGCTGTTTGGGCTAATCTAGCTGCTAAATAATATAGCCACATATTGGGTAGACCCAACCCACCTCGTGATAGTGGTCTATGAGTGATTTATTTGTCATATCTCGGTGGCTTGTTTTTCCAAATACATTTATTGATGGCCCTTTGGATCAGCTCAATAGTTTGGCGAGATACATAGATGGGGAGGGCTCTAAAAAAGTACAGAAGTTTAGGGAGTATAGACATTTTAATGGCTGTAACCCTCCCTAACAAGGATATAGGGAATGATGACCAAAGGCGTAACCATTGTTTGACTTTGAAGAAAGCTTGTGGCTAGATGGCATTATACATAGCCTGTAGGGATGGGGCCAAGCGTATTGGTATTGGAGGGTGCTATCTGAAAGTGCAAAACCAAATGAGTCCCTGAAAATGGTTAAGGTGCATTGTGGTAAGTTAATTGGAAGGGCCGAGCATTTTGTGAGATTTACACCTAGGCTAGATATAGAGTGGAAATCCTTTAGGGGGGAGAGAAAGTTAGGAAGTGATATGATTGGGTCTGGTAGGAACATGGGTACATTGTCAGCATATAAACTCATTTTAAATTCTTCCTCTCCCTTCTGGTACCCTTTAATATTCTGGTTTGTGATAATCACCCTGGCCAAGGGTTCTATCGCCAGGGCGAATATTAAAGGGGGCAGGGGACATCCCTGTCTAGTTCCCCTGCCCAGGGGGAAATATTCTGAGGAGCAGCCAGGTAGTATTATTCGGGTGTGTGGATAGTGATATAGGGCATTAAACCCATTTATAAATTTCCATGAGAATCCAAATTTGGTAAGAATGGCATTTATGTATGGCTAAAGGATGCTGTCGAACGCCTTATGTATGTCTAATGCTAGGATTAGGACTTTGCGGGAGAAAATGACGCCGTCTTGGATAATGTTCGCTGCCAGGCGAATATTGTCAATGATCTGTCTTGTGGGGATAAAGCCAGTCTGTTCTGGACCAATTAGTGAGGAAATGATGGGCGCCAATCTATCCGCCAGAACACGACCTATTATTTTGAGGTTGTTATTGAGGACTGAAATTGGTCTATAGTTTTGTGAGAGGGAGTGATCCTTATTAGGCTTAGGGATAAGTGTCATGTTTGCGAAGAGCATGACATTTGGGAGTTTGTTGCCTTGTAGGGTGTGGTTAATCCACTTGGTAATTTTAGGGGCTAGTGTACTTGCAAATTTTTTACAGTAGAGTGAGGTGTACCCGTCAGGGCCAGGGGCAGTCGATATTTTTAATGATTTAATGATAGTGATAATTTCTTGTTCAGTACAGGGGGCATTGAGAGCACTTAGTTGCTCCTCTGATAGTGTTGGGAGGGGCAGAGAGTCTAGCCATGAGTCTAAGTTATTGGGGGGTGGGTGGTCTGGAGGTGACAGTAGGGATTCGTAAAAAGAGGTGAATATTTGAAGGACCTCTTTTGAGTGAGATAATAATTGGCCTGATCCGTTTCTTAGTTTGTAGACATGTGTCAGTTGTAGGGCTTGGTGAAGTTTACGTGTAAACATGGTTGAGGCCGAGTTACTATGTAAAAGGAACCGAGCCTTAGACCATCGTAGGGATTTTTCAGTTTGGTCTGATAAGAGTGTATCCAATTTCACCCTTTTCAAGTTGATCTGCCTCAGAGTGTCAGAGGAATGGGATTGGGTATGGACATGTAGAGTTTATCAGGTTCAAAGGAGAGCGATTTGATTTTCGCTATTCTTTGTCGTTTTCTTAAAGTGGCTAATTCAATGAGCGGCCTCGAATGACTGCCTTATGGGCTGCCCACAGTATGGAGGGGGATATATCTTCAATGTTGTTTAGTCTGAAGTAGTCGGCTAATAGGTCCGACAACTGTGATATAATTTCGGGGTCGGCTAACAAGGAGTCATTCAGTCTCCAGGAGGCCGTCATTGGGGAAAGTCCTATGTTAGAGGTGTGGTATGAAACAACATGGTGGTCTGACCAGGGACATGTATGTATGGATGCTGAGGAAGAGTTAACTAGTCGGATGGGTGTGCTGAGGATGAACAGTAGTCCAACCTGGTATGTCGTGAGGGTGGAAGTAGTGTGTATATTCCCTTACTCCATTGTTCAAGGCCCTCCATGTGTCAATCAGTTGGTGTGTGCCCAATAATCTCTGCAAAGATTTGGGGAAAGCGTTAGCCGAGTGCACAGTCTTACTCCTGTCTAGGGCAGAATGGGCCACCAGGTTAAAGTCTCCCCCAACTAGCATATGTGGGGAGGTATACCTGTCAATTATGTTTAAGAAGGAACTAAAGAAAGTGCTCTGTGAGTTATTGGGGGCGTATACGTTAGCTATTGTGAGGGCTTTGCCCTGAAATTTGCCCTGTAGGATAAGGAACCTACTTCCTGGATCTTTATAGATGTGCTTAACATCAAATGGCATAGTATTTTTTAATGAAAATTGCGACCCCCCTGGCCTTGGACTCAAAGGTTGTAAAATGGTGTGCTTTAAAAGATTTGTCAAATAATTGGGGATGGGTAGAAGAGGAAAAATGAGTCTCTTGCAGCAGTTTATGTCAGCCGCTATGTTTTTATAAAATTTGAAGGCCTTTCTGCGTTTCTGAGGTGAATTAAAGCCTCTCACATTGTGAGATATTACCCGGAGTCCCATATTGAATGTGAGAACTCTAGAGGCTTTGTATATAGAGACATGCTAGGTAAATGAGTGTATAACTGAGGGGCAACAAAGAATGAGTCCAAGACTATGGGCGCACACAAAAAGCTCAGGGACCCTGGCTCTGCCTCAGAGTAAAATATATAACCCATATGCATTGGGCACTTACATGTGGTAGCTTCCATCTCTAATAGCACTGTAACATGAAAAAAACATAACAGGTAAACAAATAAACTGTAGGTGAATAATCAAAATTTAAGGGGCCAGGATGAAAGGGTCATCCTGGTCTGTGAAACCAGTGTCATTGGACTATACAGTACTATACTCCACACACTCTTGGAATCCCACCAAGAGATGGGGGGTAGGGGGGAAGAGCGGAAAAAAAGAGGAGGGGGAATTTCAGCGGTCTCTCCCTTTAAACAAAGGGTGGGAGAGAAGTTTGTGTCTGGAAAAGAGCAGTTGTGGGTGGGGGGTTGCTCTAACGGGTGCAAAAAGACAGTCATCCTGGGATGGAAGACCATGTTGCTCATAATGTGGACAAACAGTAAAAGGTGAGCAGCAAAAAAAGAAAAAAAAAACAACATGAAAACAGTGCTGGATTTTAAACCATTTCTGGTAGAGAGGGGAAGTATGGAGAACCGACGTGAACGGTCCTCAGGATGGCAGGTCCCTGGAATGTTGGCGGTTCCTCCTGTCTCGTTGTGGACAAGGGGTGGCCCAAATGGGAGTAGTGCGAGGAGTGGAGGGGAGCCTCTGTAAATTCTGGAGATCCATGAGACCTAGCTTTACTAGGATTTCTTTGCCCTCCGTGACCTTGGTGGCAATATAAGTAGTGCCATTGTGGGGGATGGAGAGCTTGAATGGAAACCCCCATCTGTAACGGATTCTTGCCGTTTGTAGGACAGAAGTGACTTCTTTCATCTGTCTCCTTTTTTCTAAAGTTGCTGGAGAGATGTCCGGGTAGCTTTGGAGTGTGATCCCATCTAGTTGGATGCGGGGGGTATTGCGGGATGCAGGCAGAATCTCCTCCTTTACTAGGAAATCTTTTAGGCACATTACAATATCCCTGGGAGGTTTCTCAGGTGGGGGTTTTGGTCTGAGGGCTCTATGCAGTCTGTCACATACAAATGCAGCCTCCGGGTGTTCAGGGAGAAGGGAGTGGAACAGCTTTTTGATTGCTTCAGGCAAATCAGTGACAGTCTCTGGTAACCCACGGACCCTGATGTTGTTTCTTCGGTTATGTTTGTCCAAATCCTCTAAATGATTCTGGAGCTGTAGAACAGTACCAGAGAGAACCTCATAGTCTTTGCGGAGGTCTGAATAAGCTAAGTGAAGCTCATCATGTTTGATTTCTAAGATGTCCGTCCGCCCTCCAAGCGCTGTGATCTCCTGAGTCAGGATATTGGTGGACTTATGTAGTTCAGCTTGAAACTTGCGAGCAAGCTTGTCATACATAACTGATAAACTGTCCTCTAGGTCTGCTTTAGTGAGGTGCGGTGTGTACTCACTTTGTTCAGAAGAGGTGGTAGGAGAGGCTGCTGGATCAGGAGCATCAGGAGGGACGCTCTTCTTGTGGGCGCCATCTTGGGACATCGTGGTCTGTTCTGTACCCGAAGAAGGTAATTCGTAAGGGACCGCTGCGCGGATTTTTGTTTGGTTTTTCTTGGTTGTCGACATGCACCTCTAGTCCCGCAGGGGTGTTAGGGTGTTCAGGTGGTAAAACAAGTGTTTTAGAGCCCTGGGGAGTTAGTAGATGTCTCCGCTTCCCACGGAGCTCTGGCACCTAGCTTCCTGTCAGTTTTGCTCATGCGCCCAGAAAATATATTAAATAATTTAAATTTATTATAGACAATACAAAACATTTTTGCTTTAGATATACTTTAGTAAGTTGAGCAGCCAGGAGATATTGTTTTCAGACCAAGGTGAAGTAAGGCTGAGGCTTTTCAGAGACCACATTACATGAGTCAGTCAATATTCATCTCTGCATGTCATAGTTTTAGCCCTCTTTTCATGTGCATTTTACATGGCAGCTCTAAAAAACTTAGTAATAGTCTGTGATGGTGAAGATCAGATCAAGCTACAGATAAAAAAAAAAAAATAAGGAAGCAGCTGCATCTAAAGCCAGGTAACAAGTATCTTATTGATTTATCTCCAATTTTCTTTCTGCAGCAGGTGAACAGGTGTGTCTTTCACACCTGATGCCTTGAACGTAACATCACAGTGCTGCAGCAGCAGGCAAAAATAATAGGCTCAATTCACAAAGCTTTTAGCTCATTGATTAATGATCTCTATTTTAGCAGAGTGACTGTAATGTTTAAATGCATGCATGTCATTGGACTGTACATTTTTTTTTCTTAAGAAGGATCCTTGTCCTAATGTGTTAGCTGAGTAAATTTAGCTTACAGTGTTATGTATAACTAAAGTTGACCTTTGAAGCGGATACATGCAAGAGGCGCTGGGACTTTAATACTTATTGATACAGAGTAGTTAAGGGAAGGTCAACATTTATCCAAAAGTATTTCTAGCTCTGGTTAGGCAGATTACATGCAACCAGGGATACCCTCCAATGGGCACCCCAAGAACATTATTTAAACAAAAAATAGATTAAACCAAAAGAAGGAGCACCAGACCAAATTCGCAACTCCAAAATTTGGGTTACATGCCAACATAGCAGATGTCTGATATGGGATCTTAACTGTATGTCTGCTCCTTTTACCTCCCTATCAGCAACCATCAGTATCTAATAGCATGGGAGGATCAAGTTCCATTTGCCTACTTCATTGGCCAACCCTGTGGGAAAAAAAAACATAATGCAGCAGTCCTTAGCTTCCCACAACCCTCCTCACAGAGCTGTGGCCTACTGCAAACCCCACCATGGAGTCTTTCCTAAGCAGCTGGCCTCACCATCTCTCTCCACACAGAACAGAACAAGGTGCTAGAACCTTTGCATCTGGCTATGGTTAGGCAGCTTACATGCAACCAGGGATACCCACCAATGGCACCCAGGAACATTTGTCAATAAATGATACAGACTAAAAGCCTATCTTTTGGCTTATTTATGCCTCTAGCCCCAAATATTCTGGATACTAACTGGCGCTTGAACTGTGCACACCAGACTCTTGGACCAAAACCACCAGTCCATCCAATAGATGCTATTGTTTGTTTCCAATTCGTATAAGAGCAAAAAAGCCCTCCTTTCTCATACTTGAAACAAAACTGCTGTGGATTACAGAGGTTAAAAGAACCAAATGTTTGATGCGCAGCGGCAATCTGAGCCGGAAATTTGGCCCCCCTCCTTCCCCTGCAGCCTTCTGGGAAACATTGCAGGTCCCAGAAGACTGCAGGACCATTCACAAAGAGCAAAGCAGCTGCACAGTAGGAAATCAGTTTCCCCTACTTACGATGCCAATGCCAGCACCCAAAGCGGTTTGAAGAATCTGCTCAGGTGAGGACATTGCTAAATCCCTGGACAGGTAAGTGTCCTTATGTTAAAAGTCAGCAGCTATAGTACAGTAAATACTATAGCTGCTGACTTTTCCTTTTTTTGGGGGGGTGGGGTGAAACTCCTCTTTAATGATCTCTCCCCAACCAATCTTACTAATTGCAGATCACTGAAACCCATTACCCCTAACCTCCAAAAAGCATTGCATACCTTATTGCTGGGGAACTGGTTACATCCAGTAACAGTTAACAATCCTAAGCTATTTAAAGGGCATCCCCTTCTTTTTTTTTTTTTTTTCCAATAAAATTTTTTATTTTGAAAGAAAACAAGTACAGAAAACTCAAACATCATGGAAACACATACAGGCGTTGGCATTGCAATACTACAGTGCGTGCATAAATATCAACATTCCAGTAGTGGCTTTTCCTCGCTGTCGCCTGGTCTTGTAGAGTCTGTGTAGAAATATAACTTGCTCTGCTAGACCTGGCCTAGCAATAATACCTGTGTAGTGTTCACCTATCTTCTGGATTACGTGTTTATTGTCCGGAGGGGTTGGTTATTCTAAGTGGGTAAGAGAGTTACTTTTGAGCTTGGTTAATGGGGTTTGTGGGTGTAAGTGAGGGCCGGTACGTTGTGTCTCCGGCCTGGTCATGGAACTGGATGTGTTTGACAGAAGAGTAGGTATGGTGGAATGTGTTTAAGGAGGTAATCTGTAATTGATCTGGTTGGTATTTTCATTGTGGGGGTAGGGGGGAGGAAAGGGAGGGGGTATCTATGGGGGGGATGGGAGAGGAACAAGAGGAAGAGAAGAAGAAAAAAAAAAAAAGGGGGGGGGGGAGGGGGGTTTCCGTCTCTGACTCCTCTTCCCGATTTATTTGAATGAGTGGGGGTTTCCCGTTTCTGACTACCATGAGAGTTTGTTTTGGAGTGTCTGGGAGTAATCCTGGGTGGGTATTGTGATTGTTACATCTTTGTATGATGTTAACTTAGGTTGGTTTGGGTGTTCTCTATTGCTTTATGGTGGGGGTTCGAATGTTCTGTGGTATGCGGGTGTGGTTTGGAAATGTATCCAACATGCCCATTTTGTACTGAATTTCGAGGGTGTGTCTCGTGATATGTGAATTAGCTCTTCCATCTCAGAGGTTTTACGTATTCTGTGGAACCACTCTTTGACTGTGGGTGTTTGGGAGGAGCCCCAGTGTATGGGGATACATTGCCGAGCCGCATTGATCATGTGCATTGTCAGGGACTTATGGTATGTCCTGTGTGGTTGTGGGGAGTGGTGAAGGAGAAACTGGGCTGGAGTTAGGGATAGTTCATATGTGGTTACTTGGGAGGTGATTCTACATACTTCTTTACAAAAGGTTTGTATTAGAGGGCATGACCACCATATGTGTAAGAGTGTTCCTTTATCTTTGTGGCATCTCCAGCATCTATCTGGTGTGGAGGGGTAGAGTCTATTTAGCAGTGCGGGTGTGCAGTACCATTGGGATTGAATCTTGTATCCGTTTTCTTGTGTGCTGACGTTCAAGGATCCCTTATGGTTATTTAGAAAGATATATTCCCATTGTTCGTCAGTAAGTGAAAGGGATAGGTCTTCTTCCCAACGTGTACAAGCTTTGCTTGTATTGGGGTGTCTGTTTTCAAAAAGAAGGTTGTGTGTGTGAGCTATTAGGTGTCGTTGGGGTGGTTTTTGGGAGCAAAGTTTTTCAAAAGATGTTAGTTGTCTCGAGCACTGTCGGTCTTTGTCTATTGATTTAAGGAAATGGGCGATCAATAGGTATGTCCAGGGTGGGATGGGAGGCCTGTTCATTTGGACGGCTAGGTTTGAAGGCGATCTGAGTTTCCCCGCGTTATAGAATTGATGTGTCCGGGTTTGGTCCTGTGACCAGTTGTCTGTGAGGAAATGGTGGGACATTCCAGGAGGGAAGTCAGGATTTAATTTGACTGAAGTTAGTGGTCCTGGTATGGAGGATATATTTGTGCGGGTGCATAGTTTTTGGAAGCACGAGAGTGTTGGTCCTATGAGTGGGTGTTGCCAGATTGTCAGCGGAATGTGTTTAGGAGTCATCCAGGGAAGAGAAGCTAGGGGGAAGGAGGTGAGGGATTCCTCAAGGGGGACCCACTCTTTGTAAGGTGAATGAATGTTCCAGTCTACTATTCTGGACAGGTGTGTGGCTGAGAAGTAGTTTTGAATGTCTGGGAGGCCAATTCCCCCTAATCTTTTTGGCCGGGTGAGTTGCTGGAAGCTAATTCTGGGTTTCCGATCCCCCCAGAGGAATCTGGAACACATGCTTTTGTGTGCCTTAAAAAAGGTTTGTGGGACGTGGATCGGTATTGTTTGTAATACATACAGTATTCTTGGTAGAGCATTCATTTTTAGGATTGCTGCTCTGCCAAACCATGAGAATATAGGTTTGTTCCAGTTTTTAAGGTCTTTATTAAGTGTATTTAGCAGAGGTGAATAATTTGTTACGTAAAGATTGGATAAATTGGAAGGGATTTGGATGCCTAAATATGTAATTGAATCATTTTCCAATGAAATGGGAAGTTGACCATGCATTGTTTTTTAATTTCTTGTGGGAGTGATATGTTAAGGGCATATGATTTGGAAAAGTTAATTTTAAGATTGGATAAGGATTGGAAATGTTGAAATTCAGACAGAAGGTTAGGTATGGTAGTTAGGGGTTCTGTAAGGAACAATAATATATCGTCCGCGAAGGCGGCGTATTTGTATTCCTTGTGGGGAGTTTGGGTTCCTTTAATGTCCTGATTTAATCTTATTTTCCGTAAGAAGGGTTCCAAGGTGAGAATGAAAAGGATTTAGGAAAGGGGGCATCCTTGTCTGGTACCATTGCGGATGGAGAAGGCGTTTGACAGAGTGCCGTTAACCCTGACTTCGGCCGTTGGGTTGGAGTACAGGGATAAGATAAAGCTTAGCATGCGGGGTCCTAAGCCTATGGCCTTAAGTACTGCTTCCATGTAATCCCAAGCCACTCTGTCAAACGCCTTCTCCGCATCTAGGGATAGGAAGAAGCCTTTTTTCCCGGTGTGGGTCATCAGATAGTGTATGTTGATGGCCTTTATGGTGTTGTCCCTGGCTTCGCGTCCAGGGACAAAACCCACCTGGTCTGCTGTAATAAGGGAGGGGAGGAGAGGGAGAAGTCTGTTTGATAAGATCTTTGAGAAAATCTTGATATCGACGTTCAATAAAGAGATTGGCCTGTAACTGCCTGTATTAGTAGGGTCCTTGCCTTCTTTAGGGATGACCGTTATGTGTGCTTCTAAAAGCCCGTGGGAGGTTGTTTTTGAGGGGGAGATTGAGTTAAATGCTTTTAGATAGGGGGTCTGAAGTGTCTCTGCAAATAGTTTGTAGTATGCCGCGGATAGTCCATCTGGGCCTGGGCTCTTGCCGGGTTTTAATTGTTTTATGGCTTGTGACCATTCCGCTGGGGTGATTGGTGATTCGAGTGTTTTGGCTATGTCTGTTGGGATTTTCCCTGCACCGAAGTCGCGTAGAAAGTTTTGTATTTCTTTTTGCCTGCGTTGGGAGGGAGGGGTGTTGTTGTTGGACTTGTTGAGGTTGTATAGAGATGCATAATATTGTTCAAATTCCTGTGCGATATCTATGTTCTTCGTGTGTATATTGCCTGTTGGAGAGTGTATCTGATGTATGGTATTTTTGGCTCCTTTCGAACGGAGAGCCTGTGCTAGTAAATGACCTGGTTTGTTGCCGTGCTCATAGAAGAGCTTCTGGGAGAGGATAAATTTTCTTTTTAAGTTACGGCCCAGTTCTTCTTGTATGTGTGAACGTAGTTCGGTAAGTTCTGCATGTGTGTTTTGAGCCAATGTGCGCTTATGTTTCGCTTCTAGTGTTTTGAGTTTTGTGAATAGGTCTGAGAGCTTGGCTGATTTCTCTTTTCTGATTGCCGCAGCTAGGGATATTAATCTACCTCGTACTACACACTTGTGAGCTTCCCATTGTGTCAGCTGTGATACCTCTGGTGTGTCATTTTCGGCTAAATATTGCGTTAAGCATTTACGTATCTCTTCTTCTCTAGTTTTGTCTGTCAGGATAGACGTGTCTAGTCTCCATATGTTGGTATGTGCTATTTTGTCTGGGAAGGTAAATGTGGCCGAGATAGGGTGATGGTCTGAGAAAGTCATGGGCTCTATTGTTGCTTTAGTTAGGGTTTGGAGGTCCTGTTGCGTGATAAAGAGGTAGTCTAGGCGGGAATACCTTTTATGTGGGATGGAGAAGAAGGTGAAGTCCTTCTCCTTGGGATTGAGGGTTCGCCAGGTATCATGAAGTGACAGGTCTTGTAAGCTCCTCCTAATTTGTTTGATGGCCTTGAAAGGGAGATGTGAAGTACCAGATGAGGTGTCTAAAAGAGGGTCCAGTGGGACGTTCAAATCGCCTCCTAGAATCAGTGTTCCTTCTTGAAATGTAATTAGTCGGCGTGCTATGTCTCGGATGAAAGGGACCTGGGATGTGTTGGGGCTATATATGTTTGCTAATGTTATTCGTTTATTTTTGAAAGTTCCTTTCAGAAAGAGGAACCTGCCTTGATCGTCTACAAGAGAGTCCGAAATTTGGATAAGTGTGTCCTTGGAAAGAAGTATGGAAACCCCTTTGGATTTAGTGGTGGGGGAGGTTGCGTGGAAGCTGTGGGGGAAGAAATGATTTGTCAATTTGGGAACTGATTTTGTACTAAAGTGAGTTTCCTGCAAGAAAACAACATCTGCTTTCATGGATCGCATGCTGTTTAGTGTTTGTGAGCGTTTTTCAGGGGTGTTCAAACCTTTTACGTTCAGAGATATGATTTTCAGTTTAGAGTTAAGGATTCTCGTTTTTGGTGTGCCCATGGTAATAGTAGATACGGTATGGGATATGATAATGATACTTTGGGAAAGAGGAGTCAGAGAGGGAATGGAAGGGTCAGGGGGGCTGAGGTAGGGGGAGTAGGGGAAGGAAAAAAGAAAAAGAAAAAACAAAAAAAAAGAGAGAAAGGAGGAGGAGGGGGTAAGGAGGGGAGTGCGGGTTGAGGGAAGTTTGGATAGGAAAAGAGGAGTGGGTAGGGGGGGTGTGTATCAGGGGATAATACCGGTTAGAGAGTTGAACCTGTCAGCTCTCTATGTTGGGGGGTGGGTGTCCGGAATGGTCAACGATAACTGCCAGAGTCTGTTTCATGGGGGTGGTAGATAAGGTAGCACAGGAGGTGTGTGCTCTGTGTTCCTATGAGGCCAAAGAGTTATGCGTTCGGCATGTTGTAAGTGGTGTCTCTGGTTTATGGGGTGAGGGATGCGTCCTCATCCTCTTCTGAAACCGATCCACTACATTAGTAAGTAGTGTTAGTGATGGAGTGTATGTGTGTTGTCAGTATCGGGTGGTGGGGTGGTGTGAGGTATATTCTAGGGATACTGTCGTCTAAATAGAAGACATGTCTTGGATATAATGACGATAGAATACTATGGCTGAGATATGTTTAGAGGGAATCTCATTTGTAATTGGAGTAAGAACGATTCCTAGTGAAGGGTTTAATCAGGTGGGTGATGTAGAGAGTACCCTTGGTGTGCTAGGTTTGTTTAGTACCTTTTTAGAAACGTAGTATTGAACAACTAGTAGCCTTATCCTTTACATGACACTTAATAAGAAGAAAACCAAATAAGAACAACAATCATGGAAAACAATAACTGTAATACCTGCTGCGAGTAAAAGTGGGGTTTCGGGGTCCGACATGGAGGTGTCCAGCCATCAAATCGATAAGTCTAGTTTCACGGGTTGATCAAGATGAGGAGGAGAGGGGGATCTTATAGGTAAGATATCATTTTGGGTATAATATGTATGACCCTTAACTCTTCTTGTTATATGTTTTGCGAGGAATGTGAGAATTTCACCTGGACACCTCCATCTCGGACCATCCTAGATAAGATAAGGGTAGGCATGAGGTTCTTTAGTGGGACCTCTCAGTCCGTGCTCTGCTAGAAAAACATAAAAGTCTGTTGTTTGATCTACTTATAATATGATACAGTGTAGTCCCACTCACACCCAAAGAGAGAAATGGATAAAAGAGAAGGAGAGGAGTAACGAAGGTAGGTTAGTAAGGGTGGTAGAAGAGAGACATTACGAGAGTAGTAGGAGAGGTGGGTAGAGTTAAGTGTGTAGGGTGGGTGGTATAGTTGAAAGGTGGGTAAGAGTAAGAGCATACTTGACTGCACGTTCTTAGGTGTTGAGGGTTGTTCCAGTAAGCTGTTGTATGATAGGGGAACGCATAATTTGGCAAACAAAAAGAATGGTGAAGGGGGTGTTGCTCGTTCCCGAAGGTTGGTCCATATGTCCACTTTTGTTGGCGAGTTTTGAGTTCCAAGTCTACATAGGTGTATGGGGGTTTGGTGAGGGATGTGTTTGAGTCCCGGCTGGTCAGGTGAGGGTCCTGGCGTTGAAAGCTGGGGGAGTCTCTAGGGTGGAGCGGTCTTGCCGTTGCCATTTTCTGCTTGGATCTCCTGGGACATGGCACGTAGTGTATCATGTGAGGAAAAGGGTGCTCATGTAGTAAGATAGAGTTTGCTTCGTTTTTCACTGGGTGTTCCGTTAGCGTCTCAGGCGGTGGATGAGGGAAGCTTATCAGGCTGCAGCATGTTTCAGCTCTGTGGTGTGAGTTAGCTGGTGATCTTCCTCATTTGTGGATACAGGTGGATAGCAGAGCATTTGGGAGATATAACAAAAGTCTTTAGTGTGCTTCCGGGAAGAGTCTTCATATCTAAATTGTTGAAGTTGGGCTTTGGATTTCACTATAATTGTATTTGAATGTGATTCTGATAAATTTGTTACGGTCTGATTCAGTATTCTCTCTCTGAGTGGGAGCGGGGTAGGCACCGTGTGTCTTGATTCTGTAGTTGTTGAGTTGGGGGTAAGTTTACTTCATGTGGGGCAAGCGATGGGAGCTTCGTTGCTTAAGCATAGTGGTTGCAGAGCATGTGGGTATATATGAGTATCATAGTAGTGCTTCTCATCACAGTCAGGTATAAAGGAGCGAACTGAATTAGTGAATGTCAGGTGTCATGAAGGAGCTGAGGTAAGAAAACTGTACCTGATCAGAGCATTCGTGCTCTGCGGTGAGCCGGAGAGGCTGTCGGGCTTCCGTTTCTGGGGCCTTCTGCAGTTGCCATAGGCGAGTGTGGTGGAGCTGGTTGCTGCGCGTGGCGGCGGCGGCGTCTTATGCTGAAGCCTCCTGCTTCGTCTACTCCGTCCATGGATGTTGCTCTGTTAAATGAAGGGAGTCTGAAGTCGCTGTACCAATCAGGTAGGTCTACAAGTGGAAGATCTAGAATAGAGCAGAAGTGTTCTAGGTCTTCAGGGACTCTGAGGTTTGCTGTACGTCCCTGGTGTGTTACTGACAGGCAGAATGGGAACTTCCAGCGGTATACGATTGATCTCGCCCGTAGTGTGTCAAGAAGGGGCCTCAGTTCCCTTCTGCGCTGTAGGGTTATGTTGGACAAATCCTGGAAGATTTTAATGTTAGAACCCCTGAAGGATAGTTGGTTTCTGCTTCTTGCTTTATATAGAATTTCCTCCTTTAGTGGGAAATCTGTCAAGCAGCATATTGCGTCCCTGGGAGGGTCTGTGTCTTTCCCCCTCGGGCGAAGTGCTCTATGTATTCGCTCGAAGGCGATCGGTGTGTCAGGGGGTCTTTCTAGTAGGTCATTGAAGATATTGGTGACCACCTGTGAGAGGTGGTTGGGCTCTATGGATTCAGGGATCCCTCTTACCCTGAGGTTGCGGCGTCTCCCTCTGTTATCGAGGTCTTCCATGTGTCGGTTGATTTCCCTCAGGTGTATGGCGTGTGACTCGGTTAGTTGCTGTACTTGGCAGAGGGAGGCATCATGGCGGACTTGTGTAGTTTCCACCTCTTCCACCCTTAGAGCTATAGCTTGGATGTCGGCTCTTAAATCCGAGATAGCGGCAGAGAGAGTGTTCTTTATGTCTAAGGCGACACTGCAGAGATCATCGAGGCTCAGTGCTGGAGATGTACGGTTCTCTGAGCTCTCACTACCGCGCCGCGGGCTTCTGCTGTGTGAGCGTGACTCACGGGGGAAGGCATCTTGAGATGGCTGCGTCCCGCCTCTAGGCCTTGTCCGGAATATCTCGGGTATTTGGCGGCTTAGCTGTGTGTCTGGCTCCAGAGCGGAGCTGGGTCTTGTCGCCGGTACACTCCTGGGTGTGCTCTCCATTTTGTAGTGGCGATGGGTTCGTGTGTTAGCCAGATGCTGAAGTTGCTGGGCCTTGTGAACGGGAGCTCCAGAACTACACGTCCATCTTGGTACGATGTCAGGCCACGCCCCCATCCCCTTCTTGACTTATGAGCTATTGTCTATTGCTAAGATTTAATCACTTTAACCACTTAATACACTTTGCTCTTTGCCTGACCCAACCAGTTGATCCTTAATTACAGGGGTGCTCAACCTGTTGAAAAGCAAGGGTGATCTAAGTGATTTGGTCAAGAGCTACATTTAACTATGGGGTTTTATGGGCTACAGTGAACTATGGGATTTTACCACCCCCAAACTACAAATGTAACTAAGCCCTTACTGTACTAAGCTTCATATAAGGTTACTTTTACACTAATGAGCTGCAGTTTACCCACAGATTTCCAGCAGGGTTGCTGCACTGAGCCATAGACTTTTATTACATCTTGTGGGTGTGATGCACTTTCATAAAGCACACCAAACACAGAGGATACAATGGTTTATGGCTCAGTGCATCTAACCTGCAGGTGCACTACGCTTCATCTGAGGAACAGTGTGAAATAAACCTTTTTTTATAAGTGCTAATATGTCCATTGCAAAAATGTATGTAATGTTTCATACACTGACTTTTTCCTCTTCCAGCTTCTGCTGGCATCACTTTCCAGGCTGCTAGAAAAGTTCCAAGCGAAGGGCACTTGGTGTCACTCTACCTGGGACAGGAACTGGTGCTACAGAGGCAGCATCAGCTTACATGGCTTCTGCTCCCTCCATGGCCACCTGCTTCTTCTGCTGCTGGTTCAGGCTCCATGTACTCTGAAGATCTGGCATGGCAGGTCAGCAACTGATTGATAGTGATCTGGGCTTGCCGACCGACCATCTCAGAGCATGTGCATGCACTACCCTGGTTTGAGGTCGCAGCCACATCAGAGAGCTCCACGGGCCATGATTGGAGCACCCCTGCTCTATTGGATACCCTTAAATACCTATATGGACTACATATGTTAATTGATTGCTACAATCAATAATTCTTATTTTGATAGGAGACAGCAGCCCCTTCCATGTAAATACTTTCACCATGTCCCGCACATACACTAGTGTTTACACCACATGTCCTGGGAAATTATTATATACCAGGCTATTTAACACATGGGGTCAATTCACTAATGTTTACCGCATGCTATAACGCAGTCATGTGACTAATTTGCATAAGTTATCACATGCGGTAAATAAAGTTTAATTCACAAAAAAATAAAGATTATGCGGTACTGACTGCAAAACGAAAAATGTGCTGGTAAATATTGATTAAAAATCTCTTAAGTCCAATTCACAAATGGACCAGAGAGTAAAAAAACATGCAATATTTACCACCAGGAGTTTGTTGGCGGTATCACATGCAGTATTTGTCAAAAAACAGTGTGGGGGTTGGGCCGGGAAGCCAGCCGTGGTATCCTTAACATAGGATGACACAATAAACTGGCAGCGGGTTCCCCGCTAACAGCTGAATGTATAAAAACATGCCGACATGCCCCCCAAAGCATACCAGGTCCTTTGGGTATGGTATGCATTTTAAGGGGAACCCTACCCAAAATAAATAAAAAAAAATGGTGTGAGCCCCCCCCAAAATCCATACCAGACCCTTATCCGAGCATGCAGCTCGGCAGGTCAGGAAATGGGGGGGGGATGATATACATAGTACCCCTACCCATTCACCAAAAAAGTGTCCAAAAGTAATAAAAAACACAGAGACAATTTTTAACAATTACTTTATAAAAAAAACCCAAAAAAACTGTGTCCCCAGATGTAAATCCATCATCAATCACGTTGCCCACTGCACCGCCGAACCCAGAAAAAAAAAAGCTTTGCCCGTGACGAAGGCTGATCATCAAATGCCTCCTCCGCCATTTCGCAGTTTTAATATTGGTAAGGGCAGGACCACCTGGCGACGACAATGCCCCCCCTTGTGATGTCACAGACCGGTGCATGCAGGGTCGGTGATGTCATGAGGGGGTCGTGCCACCAGGTGATATCACCAGGTGGCCCCGTCCTTACCTATAGAATAACTGTAAAATGGCGGAGGAGGCATTCGGCGGTCAGCTTTCCTCGTGAGCGGAGCTTTTTTTTTTTCAGGTGTGGCAGGCAGTGTGATTGACAGTGGATTTACATTGGGGGACACATGGTTTTTTTATTTTTTAATAAAGGAATTGTCAAAAACTGTCCCTGTGTTTTTATACGCATTCACATAGGGGGAGGGATCTGGGGCCCTCTTGTCAACATGGGAACAAAGTGCTTTGGGGTGAGGGCATGTGGCCTGGTATGGTTTGGGGGGGCACTCACTTCCCTTTCCTGACCTGCCAGGCTGCATGCTAGGACAAGGGTTTGGTTTGGATTTTAGGGGAGACCCCACACCATTTTATTTTTGTTTTGGCATGGGGTTCCCCTTAAAATCCATACTAGACCCAAAGGGCCTGATATGGACTGGGGGACCCCACGCCATTTTTTTAACATTTATTTTTTTTTACATACATTTTTTTTTCTTTAGAAATGTCATTTTTGCTGCAGCATGTTCTATACATGCTGCAGATGGTATGTATGGGGTGGGGGCTCTACGCTGTTTTTTTTCCATACTTCCAGGACTCGGTCGACGGCTTCCCAGCCCACTCCATAGCAACCAGCTCAATGCGGTAATTACCGCTAAATCAAACAAATATCACATTCTGTATTTAGCACTTTCAAAACGGATTTACCACAAGAGTTATTTTACTGCAGTTTTTGGTCAATATTTAACTCTTAGTGCATTGACTCTACAGTTCCCTTTTCTTCATTCTACTTCCATTTATTTAAGTTTTGTTCTAAGTTCTAGTTTTTTTTTGTGGATTCTGTTATTATATACAGTTCAAAACAACTGAAATGTAGCATACGTGTTCTACTGTAGTCTGTTGTAGTTTCCAATGTATATTGGTGGTGTCTTATAACCTATTAATTTATGTTGTAAACGTCTGTAACCCTCTCAGGAGGAGATGTTTAGCCCTGAAAGAATTTAAGGTCTCTCTTACTGATGCGATTTTAGTGCAGAAAATACATTGTACATTTCCACAGGGGTTATTCCCTCAAGTTTGCCTCCAAATTATTCCACCTTTCAACTGTGGTCTATGACCCTACAAGCAAGCAGGCGTTGCAATTCAGATTAGAAACACATGCCCCCTTGAAACTCCTATGCTGAACCCTTGATCCTCAGGGCAAATGTATTAAAAGTCTGTGCACCTAATGTGGGCCAAAATTCCTTTTTGCAGCAGGTGCTTGACAAATTATCTTTTACACCTAAAATTTTTTGTCAAAGTTGCAGGAGTTTTCAATATGGATATGTCCTCTATAGAGCAAAAGCTCCTAAAGAAGATGGCCCCTCTAAACAGCCAATCAGAACATCCAGTACATTCCAAGAATGAATCAATGAATTCCACTTACTGTATTGTACTGCTTGGAGAATTAAACACTCCCCCAAGGAACAATACATTTTTTTTTCTCTGGTACATAAAATTCTTAAGACTATATCAATTTTTTATTTCAACACCATTGATTAACCATATTGCACATTCGGATATTAACCCAATCACATGGTCTGACCATGCTGCCCCATCCCTACATATAGTGTTCTCGTATGCCTATACTAGAACATGCCACTGGCAGTTAAATGAGATCCTTCTCAAACACCCTGAGTCAAAGGGTCAGCTCTACAGTATATTAGACATGTGCACCGTCAATAAATTAGTTTTGTTTCGTTCCGTATTAGAATTAATTTGTATTTCGTAATTCGTATCCAAAATTTCGTACAAAATACTTTTGTTCGTTAACTTTTTGTAACAATTACGAATGTTCGTGATGATGAATTTATCATTATGAGCCGGCTCCCACTATCCCTGTGCTGTGCTGACTTCTTTTTAACTTTTAGGTTCGTTAACTTTTTGTAACAATTACGATTGTTTGTTATGATGAATTTATTATTATGAGGGGCTCCCACCATCCCTGTACTGTGCTGTGCTGTACTGACCTTCTGGGTTTTTAACTTTTAGGTTAGTTAATTTTTTGTAACAATAATGAATGTTCGTTATGATGAATTTATCATTATGAGGGGCTCCCACCATCCCTGTGCTGTGCTGACTTCCTGGGTTTTTAACTTTTAGGTTTGTTAACTTTGGTAACAATTATGAATGTTCGTTAGGAATTTGGATCCTGAAATTTGTAAACGAAATTTCGTATTTCATTCAAAATTCAGAAGCAAAGTAATTTGTATTTCGTATTCTCCCGAATGTACGAATTTACGGAAATTCGTACGAATTTTCGATTTGTACGAAACTAATCGCACATGTCTACACTATATGGCCCAGGTTAACTTGAGAGAGTGTCCATGCTATGGGAGATGCACAAGGCACTGCACTTTAAATGTGGAGACAAAGTCCCAAGGCTCGCACAGTACACACTAAAGGGCCATATGGGGCCAGAGGGCCACAAGTTCAGCACTAGGGATTTAGGTGCAATTTTCAGACAACTTATGGTCGAAGCCCTATGGCCGATACGGATATGAACAAATAAACTTACCATAAGACTTACAACATGAAATGGACCTGAAGTGTGCCCTGGTCTGAAGGTCGGTATACCAAAATAAGGGGGCAAAAACATTCAGGTAGGGGTGTAATTTTATTATTTTTAGCTTTATTTATTGAGCAAGTTTGGTGAATGCTTGTGCCATTTCCACCTGAAGATTGGGGATGTACCGGGCGAGGTAGGCAGAGTTCCACCTGCTAAGTCTCTTAATGACGTGATATGGGACCCATGCCGAGATGCTGCCAAGGCTGCCCCAATACTAAAGAGTGACCGGAGTACTGACTGGGGTCGAGGTGCAGGCTGCGTAGAAGAACGCCCAGGTGTTTGATGAACTGGCAGGCATTCAAGGGTTTGCCCGAAAAGGTAATAGGGGACTAGAGTTTGAGTGTTCTGGTAGGAGTGACAGTAGGAGGTCGAGTATGGTTACTGGACACCGGACGTTGTTTATTTTATAGAGATGGATGTCTATCCTGGAGCCTGATTGCTGGGTTTTGGACACCGCAAGGTGGAAGATAAAATGGTGTTGGTAGCGAGCCAACTACACCGAACTTGGCCTGCGGGATTGCTGCGGGTGAACTTGCTGGGCTGCCAGAACCTGTAGTAGGCTAAGTAAATGGCTGCTTGTATGAGCAGACTGGGGAGAAGGCCAAATGGCAAGCTAGTAAAGATAGTAGACATGTCCCGGAAGATGGCAGCCTGGAATGAACGTACAGTGTACATTAAACTGGTGCTGCCAAGATAATTGCACCAGCCTGCGCAGGAAGAACATAACAGAGCGATGCGGATCTGGCTTCATCAACAAGATCGGCCTCGGATTGGTTGTCGGTGGTGAAAGCCACGGCCTGTCCTGTCTAGATATGACCCTAGAGTTGAGCGGCTGCCATGACCGGGTATAGCTTGAAGAGGGAGGAAGTCTGGGTAAACCCGGGATTTAGGAGTATCTCTGGAGGCCATGTTCCTGTAAACTGGTTTACAAACAATGGTGGCCAAAAATTGCAGCGCAGCCTGTGGAGACTGTGGCATCTGTCACTACCTGGTGTGATAGGGGAGACATAGAGATGGTATAAACATTGATATACAATCCACATAGTACAGAACCTTCCAAAATTGATAGGTCCGCTACCGCCGCGGCATCTAAATTAAGGATCTGAAAGTGGTCCTGTGTCTGGGAGAGGAAGACCAGGAAGCATGACACAGAAGATCGACCCTGGGGAATAACCTGTATTGCAAATTTGAGCATTTCCTAGAAAGACTGAAGTTGCTTCTTAGTACACTCCCGTGTATGGGTGAAGTCTTGGGGAACTGGCCTGATGTGGGTCAGCTTGTCAAGGGGGAGGCTGGCCTGCGTGGAGTTGTTAGTTCGAAAGAGGTTATTGTAGACCTCGGTTCCGGATGGTTGAGTTTTGGAGATCACCGGCTGAAGGACGTAATGGTTTTATCAGCGAGTCAAGTGGTGTCTACATAGTACCTGGCTGCCGGTGCCACTAAAAGTGAATTTGTTAGGCCGTAGAAAACCATAGAGGGCCAGGTAGATGGCTGCCTGGATGACTAGACTGGGGAACGTGTGAGGATTTTTGACTTGTCCCTAAAGATGGCAGTTATGATGGGCAAGTGTTTGCCGTTAGCTATGGGCTGATGCTTCTGGATGCCACTTAGAAGAGATCTTACTGTATGGGCCGTAAAGACAGACAGCTCTCTGGGATCCTGTAAGGACAGAGAATGCTGGGTGCTGGCTAGGTATAGTCTGATGTGTAATGAGAAGGAGCCAGCTGCATGTGGCAATACGATACCTGGTGCGGGATGGAACCTGAACTAACTGACCTAAGCGAGAAATGATACAGAAAATGGTGAGTGGCTCGTATGACGATGCCACTGGAGACAATTGGCCGATTAAGTGCCACTGAAGAATGATGTGTGGCTGATTGTGTGCCACCGGGAATGTGTTTGCAATGATTGCAAGAAGTCATGCTAAGATGCGAAACCCTGCAATGATTGCAAGAGTTGTGCTTAAACACATGCTGGCAACGATTGTAAGGGAGTTTATGTCAATGGAGATGTATTTGCAGTGATTGTGAGAAGTCCGTATTACTGCATGTGCTTGCAAGGACTGCAAGGAGTTATGCTTGGATGCGTGTTTGCAACAATTTCAAGAAGTTATGTTTGGATGCGTGCTTGCAACGATTGCAAGAAGTTATGCTTAGATGTGTGCTTGCAACAATTGCAAGAAGTTGTGACTGGATGCGTGCTTGCAACGATTGCAAGAAGTTATGCTTGGATGCATGCTTGCAATGTTTGCAAGAAGTTATGCTAAGATGCGTGTCTTGTAATGATTGTAAGAGTTGTGCTTAAATGTGTGCTTGCAACGATTGCAAGGGAGTTTATGTTGCTGGAGATGTGTTTGTAGTGACTGTGAGAAGTTTGTATTACTGCATGTGCTTGCAAAGACTGCAAGAGTAATGCTTGGATGTGTGCTTGCAACGATTGCAAGAAGTTGTAATTGGATGCGTACTTGCAACGATTGCAAGAAGTTATGGTTGAATGCATGCCTGCAATGTTTGTAAGAAGTTTATGATTGGATGCGTGTTTGCAATGATTGCAAGAAATTGTGCTTGAGTGTGCTTGCCACGATTGCAAGAAGTTATGTTTGGATGCGTACTTGCAACAATTGCAAGAAGTTGTGCTTGGATGTGTGCTTGCAATGATTGCAAGAAGTTATGTTTTGGATGTGTGCTTGCAACGAATGCAAGAAGTTTATGCTTGGATGCGTGCTTGCAACGATTGCGGGAAGTTGTGCTTGGATACGTGCTTGCAACGATTGCAAGAAGTTGTGATTCGATGCGTGCTTGCAATGATTGCAAGAAGTTGTGCTTGAATGTGTATGAAATTTAATCCGATATGAATCGGATGTAAGTGTATGAAATGAATCCAATACGAATCGGTTGTATGAAATTGATCTGATATGAACCAATTGTAGAGTGTATGAAAATTAATCCAATATAAAATCGGACTGTGGAGAGTATGAATATGATCCGATATAAATCGCTGTGCCACCGATGCGACTAGATTTGAATCGAACTGTAGCGTGTATGAAATTAAACCGATACGAATCATTCGTAAGTTTTATACAACGAATCCTGATGCGAATCGGTTTGTAAAGTGTATGAAATGAAACCAACATAAATCTGATTGTGCGACTATAAGGGGGAATAGTAGTGAGGAGAAGGTTTTAAAGAATGAATTGGGACCATGACTGAACTTCGAAGGAAGACGGGGTGCGGCCTATTTTTTTTTTAATTAATGAATTAATTTATTTTTTTGAACTTGACTAACCTGGAGGAAAATGACAGATGACAACTGGTGAAGGGTTTGACTACCTGACTTGAAAAGTGACTTGTAACGTGTTTAAGCAACAGGTGCATGAAATTAAATAAAATGAGTGAAATGTTTATACCATGATAGAGGCACAAATCGGTGTGCCGCAACTGCGCCAATGAGGCCAAGCCAACTGGGGTTTGCCAGGATGAATCGATGCCTGACGGATGCCCTGGACTCGAATCGGGGCGCGGCATGTGACAACGAAATGAATGAAATGTTTGCCTTAGAGTGAAATGAATGCAAATGTATCGCCATGAGAGGCACGAATCGGTCGTGCTGCAGCTGTGACTGACAGCGAACCGGACTCTGGAGCATGTACTGAAATGAGGCAAAAAGAAAAAACACTAGTGCACACTGGAACGAATCGGTGCATCACGGATGTGACTGGATTTGAATCGGAGCGTGGTACATAACAGTGAAATGAATGAAATGTTTGCCCTGACAGAGGCACGAAACGGTCATGCCGTGACAGCGACTGACACCGAACCAAGCTCTGGTGCGGTGCTGGATGAGGCCGAAACACATTTATTTTCTTTTTCGACTGCGACAAATGACGAGTCGGACTGTGTAGCACAGAATGAAATGAGGCCAAGACAACTGGGGCGCACCGGGACGAATCAGTGCACCTCGGATGCTACTGGATTCGAATCGGGGCGCGGTACGTGACAGTGAAATGAGTGAAATGATGAAATGATTGAAATGATTTGTCACGGTAGAGGCACATGCCATGATAGAGGCACGAATCGGTCATGCCGCGACTGTGACTGACAACGAACCGGACTCTGGAGCATGTACTGAAATGGGGCCGAAAATACCTGGGGCACGCCGGAATGAATCGTTGCATCACAGATGCGACTGGATTCGAATCAGAACGTGATATGTGACAGTGAAATGATTTCCCATGACAAAGGCACGAATCGGTGAGCCGTAAACTGCAACTGACAATGAACCGGACTCTGGAGCATGTACTGAAATGAGGCCAAATAACAACTGGAGCACACCGCGATGAATCGGTGCATCATGGATGCGACTGGATTCGAATCGGAGCGCGGTACATGATGGTGAAATGAGTGAAATGATTGAAATTATAAGCAATGACAGAGGCACGAATCTGTGTGCCGTAATTGTGACTGATAACAAAACGGACTGTGGAGCATGGTATAAAACATGAGACAAGAACAACTGAGAAGAACAAACAGCTGCGAAGCAGACGCAACTGGATTCGAATCAGAGTGTGGTACGTAAAAATGAATGAAAAATGTTTTAGAAATGAAACAAAATGACTCATAAGTTCTGTATCGGGGTTTGAGCGACACACGGTATCTTGTGTCCTTTCTATGCAGGCTGGTACAATTATCCCTGCAGCATCAGTTCAATGTGCACTGTACATACATTCCGGGCAAGTGCAACGTCGCAACAGATGCACTATCCCATTTTCACTTAATTTCAGCTTTCCAGCAGAAACCGGGAGCCAACTTCATCTCTTATCCCACCTTGGTCTCAGCTGACATTGGGTTAAAGCAATACCCTCACAGCGCAATCCAGCTCACCAATCAACCCTTATTCCGCAACACACTCAAGGTCTACCACACAGCTTGGAAAGCCTTCTGCAAGTTTCTGGTATCCTGACCCCCACCACTACAATGGTAACAGACACTAAGCACATACTAGCTTTCATTTCATGTTGCCACACTCAGTTGGCTCTATCACACAACACCATCAGACTATACTTAGCCGGCATCCAACACTTCCAGGCTTTACAGGATCTCGCAAAGCCATCCTCCTTCGCAACCCATGCGATCCGAGCAATTTCCACGCGACATTCAGAAGCAGCAGCTCATAGCCAACTCCCAACGCTTGCCCATCACAAGTACCATCTTCAGAGACATGTCGTCCATCCTCTCTCCCCATTTAGCTTTCTTCCCAGCTTAGCTATAAAGGAAATTTCTGCGCTAAGTGAAAAAAGTGCAGCTGCTTGTGTAAGCCTAAATACAAACAGCTCAAAAACATATATCTCAATTCAAGTTGCACTCAGACGTCCCCCTTTTATCCTCTTTTTTGGGAGAACCCTCATTTCCCCCGGCCTTCTCCTCCAGTTTGCCATACCATAAATGGATTGCACTAGGCTTGGTGAATCTCGCATCCCTGCTGCAGAACGCCTCCTTTTGTTCCTACACTCACCTGCAGCGGACTTATGATATGGGCAGATCTGGGTTTCACCAATACCTGCAAATTCGACACTTGTACTCGACTCATATGAAGGGCGTGGTGGAAGTGTCGAAAACCTCATTTGAACTTTTATGTGGAGAAGAGGCGAGGGATAGGGGGACCATCTCCGTACTTTATAAATACCTTAATGATCATAACTCCCCTCAAAAATCCTTGGCAATGGTAGCTTGGGAGGTTGAGATGGCCCAGGAGGTTCCTGACGGAGATTGGCAGGACATGATCAACAACATGCATAAATGCACACGTTCTGTGTCGATTAAGGAAACGGTACTCAAGCTTCACACCAGATGGTACTACACTCCAGAACGCCTTCATAGAATATATCCCCTGGTCTCTGGCACATGTTTTAGAGGATGCCAGGACAGGGGCACGTTGTTACATACGTTCTGGAGCTGTAAGGCCTTAGACACAGTTTGGCACAAAACTACATCCCTCATAAGGCTTCTCTCCGGAATATCGCTTACACTGACTTGTCAAATGTGTCTGCTGTTTGCGGAGCTTCCAGGTGTTCCCCTCCCCCTACAAAAATTAATCCATACTCTCTTCAGTGCAGTTCAGTGGGCAATAGCATTGAACTGGAAGCGCCCCCGAGTATCCTGGTCACAGGTGATTTCCCGTATGGAGTCCATCAGGTCTATGGAAAGAATACATCATACTCTCATGGATTCCATACATATATTTGATCGAAGGTGGAGCATCTGGACAGCTCATCTGCTTAGCAACAGTCTGGAGGACCCCTCAGAGCCCACGGCTGACCCCCATTAACGCGGGTCTTGATCCTATCTGTTGAAACTTGCGGGGGGGTCACTCTTGGGCCTCTACAGCATATCTGATTCTCATAAAATTAGATACATCGTTTCTTACTCCCTGACAGCAATCTCAATTTAATAGAAATGCACATTTGTCACAACAGTATGTTTCTTATTTCTTTGTTTTTTCTTTATTTGTTTGTCATTTCATTTCCTTTTTATTCTACTACCTTTGTTTTATGGGCTCATTTTGTACGATTATGAGAAATATTGTTCGCACTGTGCGTGATATATCATCTTTCTGTTATGGGCATTTTAGCCATTATGTTTCATGTCACTACAGTGCCTGTACACCCAGATGTTATATTTTTCTACAATAAAAAACGTTTGAAAACAAAAAAACATATATCTCCGAAAAACAAGTGCGCAACCATTAATTAATCAGTGAAGATGATTAAACACAACCATACAAACTCATATAAAGATATATATAGTATTGTGCAAAAGTGATACAATAAAGTAAAAAAATGCTACCAAAAAATGCTACCAAAAAATGCTACCAAAAAACAGTGGTGTGCACCATCAACCTGTTACAAGGACTTAAAGCAAAAGTACTCTGATATATACAAAATCCATTAAGGTGAGTGTATCTAAGTGATCAAAAATATATAAGCAAAGTCCATAAAAATGACAATGTGAGTATGGAGAAACTCAGTAATCAGGATAGATGGGAATGAGATGTTCTTGCAGCCCAAAAACTTGTGATATTACTGCCGCTTACCAGATCAGTTGGACCTCAAATTATAGAGATCATGAGAGCCTGTTGCATCAGCCTGCTGGCATCGAAATCCTCCACCTGTCTTTCAATCCAGGGATCGTGATTACAATCACTCTCAACGACCGAAGCTAACTCCTCTCTCCTTTTGGAATCCACACACAGGAACAGTCATAATTACCCTTGATTCAGATCTCTTCTCATGGATGATCTCAGCGGTTAACACTCAAGGGAGATAAGAAAAAAGCTCCATAGTGCAGATAAATTTCAAAAAGGGTTTTTTTTATTCCAAAAAACTTCACAGCAGCTCACAGCAATTTAAAAATTGTTTTTTAAATTACAGTGCGAAGTGGATTTGCCTTTCGTAAATAACACCACTGTAGCTTATTTAAATAGATGTCATTCCACCATCTCACATTCAAAACTTGCAATGGATGGCAACCATACAGAAAGAAGCACAAAGCTGATGACAGGAGACAGCAAAAAAAAGATGATAGCAAGCAACCATCAGAACTTCATAAAATAAATAGGTAATGAAAGATAGCATGGCAACTAATGTCCACAATGGCGTAAATCAATCATTAAGTGCTTGGCAATAGTCTGTAAAGATCTTCTCCAAGAGATCATTATAGCCTGGGAACTAATGCCCAAACATTGGTCTTTATTACACTTTAATTGTTTCAATTGAAATAGACCATCTGGTCAGTGTTATGATGAAATAGAATATAGCCTGCCACTCAAACGAATTCAGTTCCTCTATAGTTAAATTCAATTTTTTCTTGCTAGTAGTAGTGCTAAATAATTCATAGTATGGAGCTCATATGCAATCAAGTTGAGTTTGCTGATTTAAACGGGTGCAACAAACACAGATTTAACTGTAAAAGTATTAGACAGCATAAATCAAATACATGGATCAAGCAAGAATGAGCAATGTTTAGCATGCAATCATTAAATATCCATAGGCAAAGCAGTAAAGCAGAAATGCCTTGCATAGGTGTTCATAATAACGGGGCAACCAATAGTAATTAAGGCAAGTTCAGCTCATACCCAACAAACATGTACAGTATGTCCATTAAGCATATGTCAAGGCTATAGAGCCTATATGTCAAATTTGTTCAACATTTCTTAAAATTTCTTTTATTGCCTCAGATGTTTTGTCATGTGTATGCTTGATAGGGCAAATGCTGTAAATCCATGTGCAGTCACCCTCCTGTAATTTTTTACCAACTCCTTTACTCCTGTATAACTTGCGGCATGATGGACAAGTATACCAGTCAGACCAGACCAGAAGAATTAAATGCTGGCTGTCACATCTTCAGCAGAAAGTGTGTACATTTATCATGGTGGATAAACACTTCAGAGGGTTGTATACATTTACCTGGGTACATGAACATATTAAATAAACAAATTATTTTAGATTTATTTTGAATCTATCAAGCGGAGACATAATAATTCATAACCCTCCCTCCCCTTTTTGGTTTCTTTGGTTCCCTTTATATTTAATTTGCACTGACATCAGAATTGTTAAGTACCATTATAATTTATGATGATATATTGAATACAGTACATAGGTGCAAAGATACATGTTTTGATCTAGATGCTTAATAATATTTAAAAAACAATAACTTTTGTTAGTACAATAAAACAACAAAAAAAACTTCCATTAGCCAATTATGTATTTTGCCATAGTTATATAATAAAATAGCCTTATTTAAAATATATTTACTAACATATTTCTTTTGAATTTTCTCTAGGATCTACCGATTGTGCTCTTATTTTTCCCCATCCATCGTGGTACTGGGACAACCTTCTAAAAATTTGTGTGTTTATCTTTGCATTTATAATGCCTGTCCTTATCATCACCGTATGTTATGGAATGATGATCTTACGACTCAAGAGTGTCCGTATGTTGTCTGGCTCCAAAGAGAAGGATAGAAACCTCAGAAGAATCACCAGGATGGTGCTGGTTGTAGTGGCAGTGTTCATAGTCTGCTGGACTCCTATCCACATTTATGTGATAATTAAAGCTTTGATCAATATCCCACCTTCTCTCTTTCAGACAGTGACCTGGCATGTGTGCATTGCTCTAGGTTACACAAATAGCTGCCTTAATCCAGTCCTTTATGCTTTTCTAGATGAAAACTTTAAGCGGTGTTTCAGAGAATTTTGCATTCCAACAACTTCAACCATCGAGCAGCAAAACTCAACCCGTTTGCGTCACAATACCCGTGACCATGTGTCCACCGCCAACACAGTGGATAGGACTAACCATCAGGTATGACTAGCCGTGGAAATGTCATCTCTGGATTCAGGTGTTCCTGCGGGAGATGACATGACTTCAGAAGTTACACAGATAACTACAGGGCTTTAATTCACTGATGACATTAGACTTAGGTCTATGATTGTATTTATGTAGGGACTATATAGTATCCAAGCACTTTTTAATAAAGGTTTGTCACTGCCCATGGTTGATATTTTCTCTGGCACAGCAACACTTGTATGTTGTATCTAATATATAAATGATTGTGTTACAAACGTAATTAACTGAATAGCATACAGAGTGGCATGATTAAGATAAAAAATTAATGTCATAATAGAGATCATAAAGTTGTATGGATTTTTTTACAAACAGAGAAAGGTTTGCAGAACTACAAATCTTGTGGATACATGGTTTATTTTCTTCATCTTCTATAAGTCTATCTTTGGACAACAGTAAGTATCAAATATAAATTCTGATTAATCATCGTATAATTAATATACTCTACTTTTCAAGGAGAAGTAATCTATCATGCACTCAAATAAGTAAATATTAGCGTGTTTTAATTAACAAGTAATTTGAAAGTATATAAAAATTACCAAAATGAACAGCCATACTGGTAAAACAAACCAAAAAACAGGACAAAGCTTATTTTTAACTACAAGTACTGTTTTGCCCAGAGAGCTTAAAGAATTACTAAACCCAACAGTCAAAAATGTAATAAAATGCTGCTTACAAGTACCTAGATGTGTAGCTGCTTTTTTCAGAACATTTTAGTAAATAAATAAAATACCTATTGATCTTTTCAAAAATGCAGTAACCAATGTTATATTTCTTCTGATACTAATTCTATCACCCCCCGATGTAATGGAGATGAAGTGAGGATGATAGGTTTGATTTCCGGCCTGGATGGCAACCATGGTTTCTTTCATAGATACAGTGAAGGAGTGATGATAGTCACCTAGGGATAGGAAGTGTTTTATTCTCAAAATTACCAAGTGAAAATGAAAACAAAAAAAGCCTAAAAAGGTAAACTAATGCAGCCACCACATCTAAGTTTGTGGAATCAGTAATAGCTATGCTGCTTCAAACTTGCCTCTTTCCCTATATCTTCATCTCTCATCATGTGTACACGCAAGAGCTCATTCTCGTTCAGCTGAACCACTTGCCAAATAAAAATGAATGAGCTACACACTGATGCCATCACCTATGTAAAACTAGCTTTAAAATATAATAAGTAGAGTAATCACAACATATATTCTTGTCTTTCCACCCAACGCACCAATATGTTTCAATACACAAAGGGCTTAATCATGGATTAGGATGTCTCCATTTCTACTTTACAAATGCCAAATCTAAGGAGTTGTATGCTGCAATATTATGTTTTTGATTTGGGGTTTAGATATGCTTTAAAGCATAACATATCAATTCAAAACCTGAAAGCCATAACATAAAAACAAAAAACAAAAAAAAAAAAACTATAAAATACAAATGTTTTATATCAACATTTTGTCTAGGGTAGTCTAGTAAAGTTATTTCACTTAAAAGGGTCTTTTAACAACAAAATAAGTGGTTTGCAAAAACTAATTATTTGTACAATTCACTTCAGACTTGACTATTTAAATATAAAAGTTATTTCATTATTATAGTTAATATTCTGTATGGTTTGGTCATTCTAAAAGTGCCATTGCTAAATCAATAATTTAAAATAAACTGTTCAAAAGAAGGGAATTTGTCACTTAAAATTTCTTGATGAAATGTCTTTAGTAAGAGTATATTTTGTCCACACAATATATGTGTTTGCTATAAATTGAAAATTCAACCATAAACATATATTCACATCTTTAAAAGCCTGTAGCAATATGAGAACCAATCTTGTCAGCTCATATTTTGTATGTGACTGGAAATTCAGCCATTAAAAAAAAAAATGACTATGTCACTTAAAAAAAGAAATCTTCTAGCAGGTATAAAATACAATACAAATAGAATACAGGTATATGTCTGCAAAAGCTCTTATTGTCCTTTGCTACAGCCAAGTGCCCTGGTGTTGTAAACAGGCAAAGCTGCAGCACTTCCTGGTAGTGACACAACTTGCCCACCCTTTCCTGTCACACACATCTTCTTATTGGCTAAAGCGGCTAATCACATGGTGGTGGGCCAATAGGAATGCTTTGCCTGTTTAGAACTGTGCCTGCAGGCATTTTCAGGCACCTCTAGTTGCCTATGCTATCTACCTACTAGCAATTTTTTCTTTTTTTTTTTTTAAATAAAAGACAGTCTCTTTAAACAATAAAATAATGTTATCTGTTGCAATTATTCTATTTCCCTGTACCACATGTGCTTATGATTATGGTGTAATGTTTTGCTATTTATTATCAAGCTCAAATGTTAGCATATTGTGAGCACAATACATAATGGTTAAGTACAAGAATAATTAATGTCAATACAAAGTACAGTTTGACATCCATAATACTGTGCTTTTATTCAATTTTGATTTGATGCAGTTGCACAAAAGAACCATGCTGTGTATTGCCTTATTATGTAGAACAACTTATTTATTGTACATTGTAAATATGACCAGGTGTATTTTCTTAATGAAAAATCTGTATAATTGAAATTAAAGTATGATGAGTATTCTTTGAAATTAAAAAATGCATAGGTATTATGTGTAAAAATGCTTACAGTAAAGGGAAATATGTTATATTATATTTTTGCCAAATTTACACTAATGCTATCTACTGTTATAGCAACGTTATGCTATGCAGAGCTGAATCATTAGTTATTATATGTAAAACAGAACTACACAGTCTGTAAGTAGCATAGGCAGGAAAAATGTAAAATATTATATATTTGGTTTATTAACAGCTGTAACATAACAGGGCTTTAAAGAAAGTGGTAAAAACAATGTGCATTTTCCATGGCAAATATTCAGTGATTAATTTAGATTGCTGAAATATTTCTCTTTGGCTGCTATGAGTTAATATACTTTGTGCATTGTCGGTGTTTCTTGCACTGCCTTAATGCATAGTGTTGGTTAAATTGAAGCCATATTATGTTGCCCAAATCTTACCAAGCATAAACTACATTAACCACCTGCCTACTGGGCCAGGCAAATTTTCAGCATTCAGCACTATCACAATTTGAATGACAATTGCAGGGTCATGCTACACTGTAACCATGTTATTTTTTTTTTATACTTTACTTCTCAGAAATAGAGCTTTCTTTTGGTGGTATTTATTCACTGCTGGGTTTTTTATTTTTATAAAAAAAAGACCACAAATTTTGAAAAAAATAAGTTTTCCTTAGTTTCTGTCAGTAAATTTTGTAAATTTTTCTCCTTCACTGATGTGCGCTGAGGTGGCACTGATGGGCACTGATAGGCTGCACTGATAGGCACTGATGATGTGGCATTTATGGGCACTGATTAGGTGGCACTTATGAGGAGGCACTAATATGCCACACCTATGGTCACTGATAGGTGGCACTGATGAGCACTGATAGGTAGCACTGATGGGTGACACTGGTGGGCACTGATAGGTGACATGGATAGGCAGCACTGATGGGCACTGATGGCCGGCACTGATGGGCACTGATGGGCATTGATGGGTGGCACTGATGGGCATTGATGGGCAGCAATGATGGGCATTGATTGGCAGCACTGATTGCCAGCACTGATAGCCAGCACTGACTGGCATTACTAAAGGGGTACTGATGGCTGGCACGGGTGGCGCTGTATTGTAATCAGGGCACTGATGATCAGTGCCCTAATTACATGTCCCAATGTCCCCTGCGAGGGGATTCTGCTGACCAGCTCTCCTTGCCACACACTCTGTCAGTGTGAGGCAATGAGTGCTGATTACTGGCATTTCTGTGTTTATATGTGACCAGTTGTGATTAGACACTACTGATCACATGGTTAAAGAGTTGCGGCTGCGTCTTTTTACAGAGATCGGGTTCACGCTGTGTCCTAGCAACACAACGCGGCTGTGGTTGCCGCGCTGCATGCCCCCACGGGTGCAAGTGTGGCCGTTCTGGGGCCTCATCCCAGAACAAGAGAGGCACTACCCCTTCATAAATTGACGGTGGACGGCAAGTAGTTAAAGTGATTGTAAACCCCATTCATGAAATGTGACCTAAGCACATATATCTGCAGTGTTTACTTATTTTTCTCCAAAGCTCTAAGTGCCATTCCTCTCCCGTGCTCCATCCCTCTGTTATCAGCATGAGTGGCTTCTGACAAGCTCTCTGACACATGAGATAACAGTAGTTGAAAATTTGTGTCCGGGAGGAAGCTTAGAGTTAAATTAGCAGGGAGCTTTTCTATTCAGGCTACATCTCTGCTTGTTCCTTCATTCCTCTGCCTATGTGGAGGGGGGGTGTGTCCCTTTCCTCTATTCAGCTCTCACACAGTGTAAGTCCAGTATCCCCACTCACCCCTATGTGCTGCTAAAAGAGGAAGAAACATTTCTAACATGATCTGCACATTCCAAAGAGTGTAGAAAGGGGAAGACAGCAGCGATACAAGTAAAACTTATGTAGGAGGATTTGTTTAATCTCTGTGTGTTATCTGAGGCTATTCTCTATACTGGATATATGTGAGTGTTTAAAACCACTTTAACAGCAGATGTAAGAAAAGTTATTGTCTTTTGCTTACTTATAATGCACTGGTTCAGAGTTACTTTCCATCTCATAGCGCGTGCTATTGTTCACATAACATGCTTATGCTGGTGTGCTTTTTCATTTTTGTTTATTTTTTTATTTGTATTTAATTCTTATGCGCTGCAGCATTTTTAGATGATTTACAGTGTCTCAGAATGTGCTTAGCAAAAATGTAAATTGTCCTACTTTTTTTCACCGCATTCAATATAGTATGATGGGGTGAACTGAAGCCTAAACTAAACTGAAACTGAAGGATATTAGGCCTAAATTGCCTTGTTCTTGCATTAGGACTGCAATGGGCAATGCTGGCCAATGTAGCCCAGAACTGCTGATGTGAATGAGCCTGTATGGACTGTAATTTAAAAAAAAAACAATCAAATGGAAAGTGCATTTGTTTAAATTTTAGTAGAGAGTTTTTTTTTTAACAGAAGGAGCAGAGAGTTTACTATTCAAAATAATAGCTTTTCAATCATACCCACAAATGCCACTGTGCAGAAGATCATCATGATTTCTGCATTAATTATATAATGAAAGGCTAAATAACAAAAAGGCCACAGTCACCTTGGTGTAATGTGTTAACATTCACTGTGACAGTAAACAAAATTTACCAAAAATAACCTCAAGGTAAATAGTGGCACTGAACATGCAATAATGTGAACAATACACATATATATTACACACCCAGTGAATAATAGTGCATAAAAAAATAAAAAATAAATAAACATAAAAAGAAATAGTCCATAACAAATGATGTCCAATACTGGATAAATATTCCGTTATAAAAATTAGTTGCCAGGACGAAGTCGTAATGACGAAACGCATTGGTACATTTCTGTACAGCAACCGGAAGTGACATTTACGCATCACCGGAAGTGAGGCTCCATGTGTACTGGCTTGTTGGTCGGGTGAGATACAGAGCCCATCCTCATGTCCACTGTGACTTGGATATGCTTGTGGTCTGTTTACCATACCAATGCACTTTTTATTTGCCTTCTTGTAAGTGTATTACCATTAGGCCTCTGTGGTTTTAATAAATTAAATTGTCTTGACTTTATTGCACTATTTGGAGTTCTTTTTCCTTTGCATATTATGCAGTCCCTGACAAAAGTCTTGTCGCTTGTGTACAAATTAAACTTGAGTTGTCGCTAAAATATATTTCTAATCAAGATTTTGTTACAAGAAATGGGTCATTTTAATCCCGACAGCTTTTGTAATAATGTATTCTAATAATCACAGCTTGGTAAAGCCCATTGAGTCAATTTTTGCCAAGACATAAGTGTTGTCGCCTTGTTACTGTATATGAGCTTCACCTGTGACTAATAATGGATCAGTTAGGTCTCAGGTGTGTATAAAAAGAACACCAGTACACTAGACCTTCTCAACTGTAACTAGACCTCTGCAAACATGCCTAAGATTCACCCGCAGACTAAAGTGTTGATTATCAAGAGGCTGAAGACCAGATCCACTGCTGATATGGCAGACACCTTCAATGTGTCTCAGCGTCAAGTTCAGAGGATAAAAAAAGATTTGAAGAGACTGGAGACGTTTTGGACAAGGCCAGGTCAAGCCGACCCTGCAAGACAACTGCTCAAGAGGATCGTTTGTTGGCTCGAAAATCCAAGGCCAGCCCATTTTCCGCTGCAGCAGAGCTCCACGAGACCTGGTCACCTGAAGTCCCTGTGTCAACCAGAACAGTTTGTCGGATTCTGTCTCGAAATGGCCTCCATGGTCAAATCAGTGCCCATAAGCCAGCACTAAACAAAAGACAATTGAAAAACCGTGTGGCATTTGGCAAGGGCCACAGCCTGCTAAAAGGTTGGACTCTGAAAAAGTGGCAGAAGGTGCATTTTTCAGATGAATCTTCTGTTGAATTACACCACAGTCGCCGCAAATATTGCAGGAGACCTACTGGAACCCGCATGGAGCCGAGATTTACCCAGAAAACAGTGAAGTTTGGTGGAGGCAAAATCATGGTCTGGGGTTACATCCAGTATGGGGGTGTGCGAGGGATCTGCAGGGTAGAAGGCAACATCAATAGTCTTAAGTAATTTGAGTATCAACACATAGTGGTAATGTGGATACTTGGTGATAGAAGAAACTCGGTGCCATGTCCTTACATATTACACATAAAGGAAGAAAAATTGAGCTTTGGACTTTCTTGGCACAGTAAACACTATAGTAATCTGATTAAAAATCCAATTTATTGAAGATTGATAAAAATTTATAAAAAAGGACAAGGACAGAGACAGGAATGAGTTCATAACCATACATTTACAATTTATACACTCCATACACAGCTTGGTAGTATAGAAATCAATTATGCAGTATTTGGGGTTACCAATATACATACGATTATATAGAAATTTTAAAGAAAAGCTATGCAGAGATGATTAACGATGGTGAGAACTCGCTCAACATGTTGCATGCCGCAGCGCTTCTTCAGGAGCACAAAACAAAATACTGGAATATACAAAACATCCAATAATTACAATGAGAATAAAGATTCATAATGATAAAAAAGAATAGATGCACAAAATATTACGGGTATTGGTACATCCGTTACTAAGGCCCAAAGGATGGTACTAAGATACAGTCAGGGTAATATTCAGACATCATGGGGACATGTGTAACATGGTAGTAATATTGGTACGTGACCTATATATCTAATTTTGTCTGTTTGAATCACAACAATTGTGACTGCCAGGTGAAGGGAGAGATATATGGAGAGAAAGGAAAAAAGAAAACAGAAAAAAAAAAGAAGAAAGAAAAAAGAAAAAAGAAAAAAAGAGAAAAGGAGAAAGGAAAATGTGTGAAATTGGAACTTGAAGGGGGGGGGGGAGGGAAAAAAAAAAAGAAGGAATGAGACAAGAAAAGAGGGGGAGGGGGAATTAGGAGAGAAGGGAAGGTAAAGTTATGAGAAAAGGAAAGAAAAAAGAAGGGAGGTTCAGTCTGAGGGGCTGATGACTCTGACCATAAACAGATGTAGATGTCTAATCGCAGTTGTCCCTTTAGGGGGGACAAATTAATACTTAGTGATTATTAGAAAATAGGCGTGGTAACGATTATAGTATATTCCCATAGGCCAATAGGAGAGACCCACTTATATCCTGGTACAATAAGGCAGAGTATTGCCTATACCTGCTAATAACCTAATGCCATAAAGTACTATATTGCCAGTAGCCACATATAAATATTACCACCAGCAATAAAGGGTTTATAATAGAGGGCTTTAGCTTTTCATATGAGCTATTTCTAACACCAATTGATGAATTAAAAGTCAGGTTAATAGCAGGAGTTTCTACAAAATAGAGAAGCGACAAGACTTTTGTCAGGGACTGTAGATTCCTAATGGTCTTGGATGCTTGGATCAATTGACAGGATATCCACAACACTAAGGGGTAAAATGCTCTTTTTGCCGAACATGAGAGTGTGAGGCAAATAGTGTCGGTGAGTGAACATCCAATTGGGGAAGTGGAGACATGTTTTTCTATCACGTGGTGTGGTGTCAAGTCACTCAATCAACTAATTTTTATCACAGAATATTTATTCAGTTTTGGACATCATTTATTATGGACTATTTATTTTTATGTTTATTTTTTATGCACTATTATTCACTGGGTGTGTAATATATATGTGCATTGTTCACATTATTGCATGTTCAGTGCCATTATTTACCTTGAGCTTATTTTTGGTAGATTTTTTATTTTCATTATTTCTTTTCAAGTGGCTGCTTCATTAATATTAGGTTTTTGTGTAGTGCAGTGATAAGATCTAGGGTTGTGGCACGATGTGAGATCTTATTTTGTAATACACTGTGACAGTGCAGGACCCTGCCACTGTGTAAAAAGGGTTTCCAGGGTGCTTTATTCACACAGAATAACCCGTATTCTCTGTTTTCTCAGTGTTTTGTAAAACTTGGTTTGGGACTAGAAGTCCAGGTGGGTTGAAGAGACTTGGGCAGGTATGTGCATGACTTTTTTTTGGAGACCTCCTCTGTCTGCCAGGGTGGAACCCTGAATCATAGTCAGGTCTCCAATAAAAAACCCTGCAGACACCTGCCCAATAAGTAGGCTGGTTGTGCAGAAATCATGGACCCAGATGGGTGACTTCATCCCTCCTAAGTCTCTACAAAGCCTAGGGACTCCAGGTTCATAAACGGTTTCTGTTCTGTGCACTAGAAACTTTAGCTGGACTTAATTCACAAATTAACGCCAAACTCCATCTAATGCCGTGTACACACGACCAGACTTTTGGACCGAACTGGTTCCAACGGAAATCTGTCAGACTTTAGAAAAAGAACATGTTTCAAATCTTTCCGAACTCGAGTCCGATCGAAAAATTAGTTTGTCTGTATGCTAGTCCGACGCACAAAAAAGGACGCAAGGGCAGCAATTGGCTACTGGCTATGAACTTCCTTATTCTAGTCTGGTCGTACGTCATCACGTTCAAAAACAATCAGACTTTGGTGTGATCGTGTGTAGGCAAGTCCATTTAGTTGGAACTCCGTCGAAAAGTCCTTCGGAGTTCAGTTTGCTGAAAAGTCCGGTCGTGTGTACACGACATTACACTTTTTAGGCAGTTGCAGCATTTTTTTTTTCCTTAGGTTTAACTAGCTACCGACCACCCACCACAATTGTACTATGGCAAGTTGGCTCCCCTTTGCGAACCGCCGTTATTGTACGTCGGGCACAAACACAGCGATTTATGGGCTCGTGCGCACCCATTTACAAGGGAACAAAAAATGAGGGGAAAGAGAGGTTCCCAAAGAATTGTTCAAAAAGGAACTATCGGTATTTAAAGGTAAAAAAGTTCTTTAATAAAAAATCCACATAAAACTGACAGTTTATAAATGTATAAATATATCAAACCTCCACCACATACATCTAAAATTAGACAATTGTCTTAAGGACACAGGTGGCCACCACAAACAGACATACAGGCCTCTCTGATATCGTTCACAGCTGAATCTTTATATTGGGTCCTAGTTCAGACACAGTTAGAAGGAAGCATGAAAAAAGCAGGGCAATCCACTCAGTGGCCCCAGCTGAGTGCTGGTAGATATACAGGATCAATGCTTCAGACTTCAGTCCGATGACCTAGGTGGTTAATGATGCCAACTTAGCATGCGAGATGGAATGTTCCTAATAATACAGTCCACTTTATTTGGGCACTGAATTGCAGTGAGACGGTCCCCCCCTAAGAAGCAGATGAATACATAGGCTGCCCAATTATCAGTAACAGCTGAGGAAAGGCTAATGGATTTTATCGGGTACAGGTGAGTGTATATGTATAAAGGTAACTCCAATTGAGTTTAGAAACGTTTTACAACTTCCCCGTTCGTCCGAGATCCACCTCATCCAAATCTTTGGTACAGGGCAGGTAGTACAGCCATCTTGGGCTAAGTCTGAGCCATAAGAAGTAGGGGGATACTTTCCTCCGACAGTCCGCGTGTCTACTAAACAAGCAGTGCCATGTGTTATCACTGTCAGGCAGCTAGAATATGTCCATGAGTCTCGTGAGTACTTGTGAAATCTCCAGAGAGAAGCGGGACAACACAGAGGGAGTGGTCTGATTGGTGGTTAGTCCGTGCCCTCACATCAAAAGGCGTGATGGCATCATGCTGACGCTTTTCACTCGTGACCCGAGTTTCTTCAGAGCATGCGTGGACGTCTAACGCGGGTCTTCAAATACAGTCGGCGCAGTTTGCGCTGATGTCCACTTTCGGTTACTCAGCCATTCACACCAGGACAATAATACAAGGAGACGGCCCTGGAGTGCAAGCTTACAGGTAACAAATTAATCAAAACAAAACCAGAAAAGAAACAAAGAAAAAACAAACCATAAACAAAAAAACAGAAGGCACCCACAGAAAAGGGGACTGAAAGACACGTAGTAAACTCCGCAAGGAGGCACTGCATCATGGGCTATATAGTTATATATTAAAATTGCCCAAGCTCTTGTATTTTAAAGCATAGAAATACGTCCATCATCCAGTAATATGACATGAAGAACGAATACTACTGGCCATAATTACTAGAATAGGTTTACCACTATAGCAAAGCAATATATGCGCTGGCGATAGATTAAATATTCTAAGGCCACTTAATAGAAGGCACATTTTGCCATAGTACAATTTTGAAAATAGGAAGCTTGCAATAGCACAGCTATAGAGTATATATGCCCGCTGGCTTCCAGCTATAGGGAATTATTTTTAAGGGGAGCCAGCCAGCAGGTCACCCACGGCCACCCACAATCGCTGTGAAACAGGCAGAAAGGGGGTCTGTCAGTGTAAACAAACAGATCCCCGTTCTGTCAGGGGGAGGAGAGACAGATCATCTGTTCCTAGTGATTAGGAACAACGATCTCTCTCCTCCTCCAGTCAGCCTAGCCCCCATACAGTTATAAACACCTCCCTAGGACACACTTAACCCCTTGATCAGCATTAAGAGAGAGATATCTAATAAATGCTTTATCAAATAACTTAAGTGCCAAAATATTAGACATGTGTGCCGTCAAAAATTTGTTTTGTTCTGTATTAGCATTAATTCGTATTTCGTAATTCGTGTCCAAAATTCAATTTGGATTCCTATGAAGTATGAATTTTCGTTAGATTCATAAACTTTTTGTAACAATTACGAATGTTTGTTATGATGAATTTATCATTATGAGGGGCTTCCACCATCCCTGTGCTGTGCTGTGCTGACTTCCTGGGTTTTTAACTTGTAGGTTCGTTAACTTTTCCTAACAATTACGAATTTTTGTTATGATGAATTTATCATGAGGGGCTCCCACCATCCCTGTGCTGTGCTGACTTCCTGGGTTTTTAACTTATAAATTCGTTAAATTTTCGTAACAATGACGAATTTTCGTTATGATGAATTTAGCATTATGAGGGGCTCCCACCATCCCTGTGCTTTGCTGACTTCCTGGGTTTTTAACTTGTAGGTTTGTTAACTTTTCATAACAATTACAAATTTTCGCTATGATGAATTTATCATTATGAGGGGCTCCCACCATCCCTGTGCTTTGCTGACTTCCTGGGTTCTTAACTTGGAGGTTCGTTAACTTTTTGAAACAATTACGAATTTTCGTTATGATTAATTTATCATTATGAGGGGCTCCCACCATCACTGTGCTGTGCTGACTTTCTGGGGTTTTTAACTTCATCATAATGAATATTCATAGTTAACGAACATTCTGTCTGATTCTGTTGTAACGGAATTTGGATCCAAAGTTTGCATACAAAATATCGTATTTCATACAGAATTCGTATGCATAAAAATATGTATTTCGGATTGGTACAAATGTACGAATTTCTGGAAATTCGTATGAATTTCCGATCCGTACGAAACTAATCGCACATGTCTACAAAATATAGAAACACTGGAGAAGCGTATTCAGTGAAGCAGCTTTACAATCAGCACTACCTTGTGCTTCTGAATGAATACTGCAGAAGTTCACATTTTCAAAAAGGGCATTTTAGTTCAACATATTTAAAGCCATGTTTATCCAAAATGACATTGTGGAATATATATTTTTCACCAGAACTAAACAAAAAACAATTGTACACATATGCTGGATTTCTAAAGTACAAAATACTGTAGTTTTGCCATATTTATTATGAAATGGTATTATGAAACAAAAATAGTATTAATAGTATATATTTAGATACACCTTCATAGAAATACAGAATTTTATAACATAATCCCATAATTGCTAAAACTCTCAGTACTGCTTACGTGTTGATGCAATATACTGTATATATAATTACAACCAATGTTTGCTTAAGAAACCCATAAAAACTGAAAAGAAATATGGATGGCAAATCATTTTTAACTTAGTCTTGTAAGAAAAAAGAATGACGATGTATTCACAATGAGTTTATTGATAAGGACAATGATTGAGGAATAGAAGGGATCTTTTAAAATGTGCTCAATGTTTATCCAAAGCCATTTTTCTTTTTTCATTTTGGGTAGATAAGGATATAAGCTGCTGTCAGTTTAAAAAAAAATGTACCTGTGCCTGATTAGAGAAATTGCCCTTTACTTCCTGAACTGAAGACTCAGCAGGAAGTGAGGAGAAATATTTTTTCAATGTGATGGAAATTAACTTTTAGTCATGATAACAAATATCTCCACTAGAAAATGTTCCCTTTATTATGGTTCTTGCAGGAACTCAAGTTTGTGGATCCTAAATTTTTCTTTCCATGCCATTGGTGATCAGGATAACTACAGAGAGGGAATTTCCTTAACAGGAACACAGACTGTGGCACAAACCTGAAATAAGTTCTAGCTCATCTAAATATCAAAAAAAAATTTTGTCTTTAGTTATACTTTAATACCCCCACTAAGAAAATCAAAAGTACTTTGTTTTCTGTATCACCATTTCCCTGTCAAACAAACACAGTTCAAAAAGGAAAAAAGTGCTTATATTCTTTTATATTATAAATTACATTACAAAATACGTTAGCTATAAAAGTAAATATGTTTTTTTTAATGCAAAGTAATTACACGAAGCCAATAAAAATGTTTTCTAAATGGAACTAATTTACTAATGTAATTGGTTGCATATGATGGTAGATATGGTCAGCAATGGCCCCTATATGGTATTTTTTTCCTTCTACATTACTGTGAAAGAACCAACACTTATTTACTGTGTATAACTTAATAGATGCAGACAAAGCAGCATTTGTGATGCTCTGAACTCACTTGTGGTCCATAATATGCCACTGGGTTCCAACCCCTTTACTTTCCCTTCAAATGGTATTAAAAAATTGGAGAAGCATTCTGTATTGTTCAGTATTGGCCAAGCACAGAATAAAGGAAATGCTTACTTCCTTATATTATTTAAACCGGAAGCATGTTTAGGGCATCATAAAGAATGTCTGCTGCTTCTCACCTGCCCTAGAAGTGAACAATGTCCAGGTCTTTTGTGACAGTGCAGTTTATTCCAATACCTGCCTAACCCACATCTTGCATAGATGGACCCTAAATCTCAAATGGCCCTTAGCCTTAGCCTCAACTACATAGTCAGCATACATGGAATATCTGCCCCTGGTTGAATGGGTTATAGCTCACCAATGCTAGGTGCATATTGTTCATTTGCGCTAAAGTAATGAAAGTTATCTCAAAATATACATTATGATGGTGATGATTTAAAGCCCATATTAAATATTCATTCTTTATGCATGACAGATATAGAAAACACCAATTAACACAGTTATGTTCTCATTATCAAATACATCTATTTTATGTGAATTTGTCTATGTATCAACTTCCTGCATTCTCTCTGCAAGGCTGAGAGTGGAAGGAATAGGACAAAGAGCCAATCAGGCTTTTCTGCAATCCACACTGCTGTTGGTCTAAAAGAAGTAAAAAAAGCTAAATGGAGAAGAGTGTATAGGGATGACCTTATTACTGAAATGCTGTTCCTTCATTGTCATATCAACGAGCTGGGGTGTGTTAGTGGCCAAGACATATTGCTGTACTGCAGTGGAGAAGGGAAAGGTCACTGACCTGGCTATACTGTCTGGAAAATCAGCATGGATAACCAGACTTGCTGAATAGAACAACAAATTGATTGACAGTTGAAACAGTTCGCATATACAGTATGTATGTCAGTTATGTATATACAAAAGCTGCAGCAGTATAATGAGCAGGTGACTACATTTTGTGCAAAGTTATTATTAAATCTATTTCAAACTATTCTGGTTGTCCATAAGTTCTTACCATACATTTCTTCATTTCAATAACAATTTATTAATAACAGTATAATTATATTTATGTTTTAAGCAATACATTTTCAATAACAACAGATTTGCATGTGTGATACATTTTGCAACAATAAAAACATGTATAAAATGTATATATACTGTACAGTATATATTTTTGTTTTGCCTTTAAACTTCTAATTATTTATTTTCAACACTATGTCATAATAAAAGATAAGTATGGTCTCTTCATTTTTAAAAATGTCTGATATTTATTTCCAAGGGAAGCAGACTAAGGCTAGTAATTGTCAGGCGTATGTGCAGTATATTCAAATTCACATCTTTTTGATTATTATATTTGATTTTGTAAATTAGTTGTCCATGATTTTTGAATGAAAAATACTGCTATTTTCTGTTAAGGAAAGTAGATATGTAATCCAAGACAAATACCTAAATTGTAAATAATGTTTTATGTCTATCAAAAATGATAAAGTAAGTCTATTTAAAAATATAAAGCTATTTATAAAAACAATGGGATATTTTCAGCCTGAGATCTAGGGCCCCACAGTACTGTGTATTATTATGTTATAGTGTGTATGGAACAAAAGTGCATGTAATAGCTTTAACAGGCTGGTACATCATATGTGCATCTTGTAAGACATTCATTAATATTTCATGAATATGATATAAGCATTAAAAAATGTATGTTTGAAGTGTCCATGCAGGCCATGTAAATCACTGTATATATAGTAACTGTACGAATCACTACTGTGTTGTGAAGCTCTAAATAAACTATTACTAATCATTAAGGTGTAGTGATTTGAGTGTCTTCAGTTGTTTTAATATAGACCTTTTTTTTTTCCTTTTCTGTTTTTAGGACTTTTCTAGAGACTACACTATATATATATATATATATATATATATATATATATATATATATATATATATATATATATATATATATATATATATATATATATATAGTAAATAAGTAAATGCAATCAGATTATGATTAACTGTACCTCATAGCAAACCTTTAAAGCTGATTGCCATGGACAGACTGTCAATTACAAATCATTGCATTGTTAAATCACCAGTGGCTACATTGTCCTATATCTCATGGATTTTTATGCAAGTGTCTGTATAAAGAAGTAATTTCCTTTTTTTTTTCATGCAGTAGCAACACATTTGACATATAGGTTTTAACTGGAGATCATATTAAGAAAATAAACTGCTTTTAGATAAGTTTATTGCACATCTGTATTTACATATCAGTGGTCTTTTTTACTCACTTTTTTTAATAAGAATTATTTTTTCATTTAAAGTTATATTTTCTTATTTTATCTACCCAAGTAAGGAAAAAGCTTGGATTGGCCAGATTTCCATTTTGTCTGCAGTCAGCCAAATTTGTGGCATAGGACTGTGTCTTGAAATAATTATGAGGTCAAGATTTTATTTTTTTTATTGTAACCAATGCTTTTGGTATTATTATAAAGCAATCATACAATATATTTCTAGCCAAAGTATATGGATGACAATCTATCCAGGGCAGCAAGGAAGCTACCCCCTCCTCACATTGATGACTGCCATAAAAATATTTCCCTAGCTTACAGACTGTGCCCTTGCCATAGAAATCCAGCTGGGTCCTGCATAGATTGTGCATTTTTGTTGGTGGAATCCATCCACCTTAAAGGGTAACTTTACTTTCGTGGGAAAAAAATTAGCACATAAAAAATAATACATCGTATACAATTGCGAAGTCATATTGCAATTGAACATTATTATCTTTCCTTTTCAGTCTGCATTGCTGTAATTTTACATAAAATACAAGGCTATATGGCTACCTGGAGGCGTTCTGTACACAGATGGTGTACAGAACACCCTTCAGAAATGTCATTTTCTGCTTGTGCGATTGGCAGATTTTAAACATCCCCTGCAACAAAAATTTCTTAAAGCTGAACTGTTAGCAGTATATGGTGGCAGATGACCCCATTGATTAAACTGTAGATTTCAGATGTACTGATAACATGGAAATCTATTTTAGCCTCTGTCCCCCCAACCTCAACATGCCTTGTGTGTCTATGTCTAATAATATAAGTGTGATCTTAATGTGATATTAAAGGCTTGGCTTTTTTGAAAAATAACACACATTCACTCAACTGAGCTGCCAGTCTATCACCTAGACCCACTAATCCACTGCCACTGGATCTCCTGAGCTCTTCCAAACTTCTTATTGAGTATCTTCCTCAAGCGTCACCCCCGTGTCCCTGCTGGGTCCCTAGCTTGGCACACACAGATACTCCTCAAGTGTCACCCCACTGGCCTGCTCGGTCCCTGGCTTGGCACACAAGACTGCTCTGCAAGCATCACCTCCGCTGGCTGGGTCCCTGGCTTGACACCTGCTGAAGTTTCCAAATTCTTCACCTTCCCCGGTTGGTGAGAATACTGCTCTGGTACTTGCTTCAGCTACTCATAGTGGTCCCTGGTAACAAGGAGGATGGTCCCTTAGTGGCGACAGCTTCCCCTCTACCTCCGACATGACAGGTTCTCCAGCCGGCAGAACCGTCACCTTTGGTTGGACTGCAAGCCGCAGTCCAATCGTGCGATGCTCTCCTGCTTCTGGATAGGCCCTCAAACAGCCTAGCAGCTAGATGTCCCTGGGATAGGCCTCAGGCTCTGGCCTAGCAGCCCAGGGCAATAGAAAACACGTCCACCCAGACAGTCATCCAAGTGGCACAGAACCCCGATCACCTGGCCTCACCCAAATAAATAGGCTTTCCCAGCAGGCCAAGGGACCCAAGAAGTTCCCTGCCCACTGACTAAAATACCCCATCTATTCCTAATCTGTCCTTGCAATGCCCTTGTCTTATCTAGTGCCACCAGATACCTGGCCGTCTAGTGACAGTAGAGAGAAGTGCAGCAGTTCCAGAATTAGGGTGGAATCAATTGATCTCCTATCAATTGGCCAAGGCAACTATACCTGACAGGTAAATTTACTAGCAACCCTGGCTAAACATCAGGGTGCTACAGTTATATTCCTGGGGTAAAGCAACCACACCAAATTGTCCAAGATGTACTGCCGATACAGGAACATATGTCATATGATGTGGCAATGTCCTAAATTGCATCAATATTGGGGGAACATATTTGATTTCTTAAATACCTTATGTTCTACACATGTCCACTTTGACCCAAAAATAGCTTTATAAGGGATTATACCAGAAAAATGCAATCCCATTCGAAATGCAAGAATTGTGGTTGCGGACTACGTATATAGCCCACAAACTTATATTACAGAAATGGATATCAAAAGCCCAGCCAAAAATCACTCAGTGGTTTGATGTGGTTAATTAGAATTTAAGGGAGGAATTGTCATATAAACATAGGAAATGCCCTGAATTTTTTTGAAAAATTGGGTTATGATGGCTAGACTCCAATTTGTCTTTTTGCATTTATGCTATGATAAGATAAGCCAGATAAGCTAATTATGGAACTGCATGATTAATCTTTGATAGTGGTGTGTTTATGGTGTGTTTTTTCTTTTTGTATTTATTACTAACTTGTGTTTTTTGTTTTGTAAGCTTTTTTTGTTGAAAATTGTGAAATGTTTCATAATAAAAATCATAAAAAAATGATTTAAAAAAAAAGACATGGGAAAACACTCACATGGGTTTCCACCATTCACAAAACATGGACTTGGGACCAGCACTCCTTACACTTCTAGCCAGAAAACTCTGCTCTCCAGCATTTGATTTGATTTGATTTGATTTGGAAAAAAATAATTTTTTGCTCACACATATCTGAAGGATTGAAGTCTGCACAGCTGCAATTAATTTACTAAGCTAAGTGCAAATTCACTTGCAACGTGCACATGCACTACTCCTTTAGTAGATTAATCACAAAATTGTATTAAGCCCATAAGTTATTAAACCTACTGGCTAGAAAACTAAATGTGTCAGTTTAACTCATATGTTTACTGGATTGCTGTCTAATTTTTCCCAGTGTTTTCTGTTGTGTAAATGAAAAACTAGAAGAATATGGCCAGTACACGTCCACCTACAGGGTGGATATGCTGCCACGCAGTGTCTCCCTGGAGCCCCAGCATAACTACCCTGATGTTTGTTCTTCTAGTCTGGACCCCAACTGAAGATAGTGCATGTACCCATACACACACATAGGTGACACAGGCAGTCCTCTCTGTAAACAAAGCTCCATGATTGACAGCTAATTTTCTTTCTTTCAAACATGAGTGATGTGATTATTCTGTGACATGCACAGTGCGCAATCCATGACTATAGGTTCAAGGAACCAGCTTTGAGAATGACACAACAGCAGAGATGTTATAAAGAGGTAAAATACAGTTCATGTTTAGGACCAAAATTAAACAAAATTTATTTGAAGTGCTGCTAATTACATAAAACTAGATGGAAATCTGAGAGTTTAATATTACGTTAAAAATAGCTTTAAACTTATTTTACTATGGAGTAATTTTATACAATGCAAATACTGTATGTAATAATTTCTTCACAACAGAGAAAAGTACCCAGCCACCGACTGCTTTTTGAACTTTAACCACTTGACCTCTGGAAGATTCATCCCCCTTCATGACCAGGCAATTTTTTGCGATACGGTACTGCGTTACTTTAACTGACAATTGCACTGTAGTGCAACACTGTACCAAAACAATTATGCCATTTTCAGAGATTTCTTTTAGTCACCACTGCGTTTTTTATTTTTTGAGCTGTAAACTTTCTGCAATAAATCATATCCAATAAAGACATTTAAAAAATCTAATGTCTTCATAAATTTAGGCCAATATGTATTCTGCTACATGTTTTTGGTAAAAGAAAAATCCCAATTACATTTAAATTCTCGGAGGAAGGGAATTCCCTCTTTGCTCCTGAGAGTATTTGAAAAAGAGAGGAGTGTGGGGCCTTGGAGGTGACCTCACTTCCGTGGATGATGGTATAGTAAACTCGCCTTTTCCTCGGTACGTCTCCCCCCTCCAACTCCGACTCCCTCTCCCCTATCAGTGTTTTTTTTTTTTTTTTTCTCTTTCTATCTTTTTTCTCCTTTTTTTTTTTTTAGGAATGCTTTCCCTCATGGGGCTTCTTACTTTCTCCTTTTGCCTCTTCAGATATGTAGAGGTTTTTCTTCTTAGTAAAGTATGTTGTCAGGGCATACAAGAGAAGCAGGTCTAACGGAACAGAGAATGGGGATTCAAATAACTCTCAAATGACTAGTTATTGTTTTTCCTGTAGATGTATTTAAGATAGGAGTAATGCTGTTAATTGGAGTTTGAATGGATTCGTTGGAACTCATATGATTGATGGATTAATGAAATTGTTTATTTCTCTAAATGTATGACAACTAAAATAAAAAAAAAAAAAATCCCAATTATCGTATATTGATTGGTTTACACGTATACTATAGCATCTACAAACTATGGGATATATTTATGGAATTTTTTTTTTTTTTGGCGATCAGCGACTTATAGTGAGACTGCGATATTGCGGTGGACATTCTGACACTAACTGACACTTTTGACACCTTGCGGGAACCAGTGACACTAATACAGCGGTCAGTGCCTAAAATATGCACTGTCTCTGTACCAATGACACTGACTGGGAAGGGGTTAAACATTTAGGGAGATCAACGGGTTAATTGTATGCATAGCAAGTGTTTTTGTGTAAACAGTGTGGTGCTTTCACTAGGGGAAGAGACCAATCCTAGAGTTTGCTTTGCAGAGACACATGATCATTTCTCCCCCTGTCAGAACTGAGATACGCCTTGTTTACATATATACGTGATTCTACCCACAGCTACCACTCTGTAGCAGTAAAACTACTATAGGGTGGTCAGCAAGTGGTTAATTTCTCAACACATCTCACAGTGTAACAAAACAGGCATGTCCAAGAGCTGCTTAACATGTAACACCATGCACCCATGATTAGCTGCCTAGTTCCAACTTTCACAAAAGGTTCTGTTTATAAAGATTCCCCATGGCATGCACTCAATATTTGCCTCATAATCACCCAACATTCACTAGATAAAATGTGGCATTTAGAAAAAGGTGAATGTTACCATCCCTGCCAATTCACACAACATTCCCTGAACACATTTAAAGCCCAATTGAACCTTCCCTATTTTCTATTTTGATGTTCGAATCCCCTACCTCAATCTACTGCCCAAGCAATTATTTCATGCTTTTGGAGGATAACACAAGTTCCACCATACTAGAATGGGCCACTTAACTAGATTATATTGAACGCATGGAGTCAGGAAATGGGAACCCATGACATGGGCTTCATGAAAAGTGTTTAGAGAGTCCCAAGGATTCAAAGACAAAAAAGGGGGGAATTCAGGACTTTAAATGAGGTAACTGTGGATAAAGGATGAGACAATGCTGAAGTATAGCTTTTATTCACAAACATAGTAAAATATACAGGACATTCGTGTGACATTTGACCTGAACCTGACAGTCACACAAGGTAAAAAAATGTGTGCATGGATGCAATCAAAATTGTACATAATAGCATAACCCTGATGTAGTAAAGGACTGATATCCCCATGTAAAAACATTTAAAATTACACAACCATAGTAAAAAAGAAGAAAAGCAGCGCCAACCTAAGTGCAGTATTGAAGCATAAACATTTTATTACAAGTTGAAATGCACTCACTCAGAGTAAGGTAGATACAGGCACATCAGGTAAAAAATGTGTCTGGGTAGGCTGTGTGGTGGGCAGCAGGGATCTACAGGGGGCGATCCTATGTGCTGGAGTGTATCACAAATGTCTCTTGTCCCGTCTGGGACCAGTGTCACAGGCTGGGTTGAGACAGGCACAGCGTGGATCGTCTTGTTCATTGTTGTATTTCCCGGGTTACAGTGACGCTGGGGGCGTGCCTGTGCCTACCTTACTCTGAGTGAGTGCATTTCAACTTGTAATAAAATGTTTATGCTTCAATACTGCACTTAGGTTGGCGCTGCTTTTCTTCTTTTTTATCTCCCTCCTAAGGTGAATTCTGCCCTTCAAGCATGCTGCCTCCTGTATCTGTGTTTGTGTCAGTACCTCTCCCCCTGAGGTCATAGACCTATACTCTGTCCCCCCCCCCCAATTCTCCCCTCCCCATTTATCCATTTTATCCCAGTTTTATGCCTGGACTGCTGTTTATCAACCCAGCACTATCCCTGGACCCTTTTTTTGTATCATATTTTATTATTTGTATTGGACTGTATTTTAATTTATATATTACTGCTATATATTTGATGTCTCATACAAGCTATTCTTAATTTCTTATCAAATTTTTTATCGGTTTTATTATTACTTAATATCCCTTTGTTTATTGCTCACCCCAATCCACAGCTGTCTTCCCCTAGCGCAACAAAATATTGTAAATTTTCTTACAAGGTAAAAACATGTGTACATGAAAGCAATCTAAATTGTACATAATAACATAACCCTGATGTAGTAAAGGACTGATGTCCCCATGTAAAAACATTTAAAATTACACAACCATAGTCTGTAGGAGGTGATGGAAATAAGTGCATCTAGAAATACGGACGCATTTCATGGCTACAACCACTCTTCAGGTGCATATGCATGAATGGCTACAGAAAAGGATATAAATAAGCCAATGTTGTACCAATATGATGGAAATTTGAAATACACAGTGAACAAAAAAAGGGGGGGAGAGGACACTTTTTCCCACTAGATACTCATATAACAGTAAATCTGAGACATTTGAAAGCCAGATACACCAGGAGGCTGCTGAAGATGTCCCTCCCGAGAGCTGAGGCAGGGGTCCATACAGGAAAACAAGAAGAGTACAACCGCATTCCCCAATAAGGGGAACAGATGTTGGCCAGTGATATATGTGGGCACCAATTTCTAAAAAGAAAATAAGTTGAATATGCTTGAAAATATTAATGTATAATGTGGGGAATAGTAGAATGGAGCCCAATTCCTATGTGCAAGGAAACCAAATACTTGGTAGGAAGGAAAGGAGAAAGGTGCCCAAAGAATATAACGGGTGAGAGTAGCCACATAGTGGGCCTGTTAAGAAAAGACTGAATGTGTGATTACCGTGATAGCATGATAAGGGAACCTCCTACATACAGATACCAGCGTGCATTCACCGTGCTGTCTCTGTGGACTGACATGCACTGTATGGAAATGTTGTGGATGTTAAATACGCCCAGGGCTGACTGCAGGCCCCTCCCAGCATCACGCGGTACAAATGAAGAGAAGGGAGGCATCACTGCCAAGACGTAGACTGCCGCCTATAGGGCAGGAGACGCCCCCCCACCACGTGTTGAATGAGTTGGAATGTCAAACATGCCAGTACCAAGATGCCCAAAGGGATGTCAGACACATAGCGTGGAGGCATGGCGCAGATGGGCAGAGAGACAAGTCCACCCGATCCCCCAAATCAAGGTGATGCGAATGGGGAGGAATAGGAGGAAGGGGAGGGGGAAAGGAAGGGGAGGGGGAAAGTGCCTTGACACTCATCACGGTTCCCCGGTAATGGACAAAGAGCAGCCAACCGGATCTGGGTCACAAAACCATGTACATATTAAACCCCATGTGAAAATTTGTTCGCATGGTAAGTATGTACTAATAATGTTTTCCTGTATGGACCCCTGCCTCAGCTCTCGGGAGGGACATCTTCAGCAGCCTCCTGGTGTATCTGGCTTTCACATGTCTCAGATTTACTGCTATCCATTCATGCATATACCCTTGAAGAGTGGTTGTAACCATGAAATGCGTCAGCCTTTCTGGATGCAGTTATTTCTATCACCTCCTACAGACTATGGTTGTGTAATTTTAAATGTTTTTACGTGGGGACATCAGTCCTTTACTACATCAGGGTTATGCTATTATGTACAATTTTGATTGCTTCCATGCACACATTTTTTTACCTTGTGTGACAGTCAGGTTCAGGTCAAATGTCAAATGAATGTCCTGTATATTTTACTATGTTTGTGAATAAAAGCTATACTTCAACATTGACTCATTGACCTTTAGCCACAATTACCTCATTTAAAGTCCCAAATTCCCCCCTTTTTTGTATACAGATACAGAGATGGAGACATGTATATCCGCATGTCTCATTTAAAGTGCCAGTTTTGTCCCCCCTTCTATACATATTGATTAGGGATGGAGGTGTAATGTTGCTTTGAGGAAGTCTGTTTATGCAGTTATATTGACTCTTTTACTTCATTAGGGTGAACTTTGAGGGTCATCTGCTTGAAATTTGAGATTTGATTTACATTATTAGTACATACTTACCATGCAATCAACTTTTCACATGGGGTTTAATCTGTACATGGTTTTGTGACCCAAATTTGTCCATTACCCGGGAGCTGCGATGAGTGTCAGAGCGTCCTCTCTCTCCCCTTCCTTTCCTCCTCCCCTCCCCCCTATTCCTCCCCATTTGCATTACCTTGATGCGGGGGATTGGGTGGGCTTGTCCCTCTGCCCATCGGCGCCACGCCTCCACACTATGCATCTGATGTCCCTTTGGGCATCTTGGTGCTGGCATGTTTGACATTCCAACTCGTACAACACGTGGTCTTCTGCCCTATGGGCGGCGGTCGCCATCTTGGCAGTGATGCCTCCCTTCTCTTCGTTTGTACCATGTGACGCTTGGAGGGGCCTGCAGTTATTCCCGGGCATATTTAACATCCACAACATTTTCATCCAGGGCTTGTCAGTCCACCGAAAAAACACAGTGGATGCACGCTGGTATCTTTTTGTAGGAGGTTCCCTTATTATGCTATCACGGTAATCACGTATTCAGTCTTTTCTTAGCAGGCTTACCATGTGGCTACTCTCACCCCTTATATTCTTTGGGCACCTTCGACGCATGGCCCTGTTTCTCCTTACATTTCCACCAAGTATTTGGTTTCCTTGCACATAGGGACTGACACCCTATTATCACTTGTCTTGTTTGCACTTTGGTGTATTGGGCTTCACTCTACTATTCCCCCCCCATTATACATTAATATTTTCAAGCATATTCAACTTATTTTCTTTTTAGAAATTGGTGCCCACATATATCACTGGTCAACATCTGTTCCCCTTATTGGGGAATGCAGTTGTACGCTCATTGTTTTCCTGTATGGACCCCTGCCTCAGCTCCCGGGAGGGACATCTTCAGCAGCCTCCTGGTGTATCTGGCTTTCACATGTCTCAGATTTACTGTTATGTGAGTATCTAGTGGGGAAAAGTGTCCCCCCACCCTTTTTTTGTTCTCTGTGTATTTAAATTTATATCCTTTTCTGTAGCCATTTATGCATATGCCCCTGAAAGTGGCTGTAACCACGAAATGCACCAGGCTTTCTGGATGCACTTATTTCCATCACCTCCTACAGACTATGGTTGTATAATTTTAAATGTTTTTACATGGGGACATCAGTCCTTTACCACATCAGGTTATGTTATTATGTACAATTTTGATTGCTTTCATGCACACATGTTTTTACCTTGTGTGACTGTCAGGTTCTGGTCAAATGAATGTCCTGTATATTTTACTATGTTTGTGATTAAAAGCTATACTTCAACGTTGACTCATCCTTTAGCCACAATTACCTCATTTAAAGTCTCAAATTCCCCCCTTTTTTGTATACAGATACAGGGATGGAGACATGTATGTCTCATATAACGTCCCAATTTTGCCCCCCCTTTTATATAAGAATTCAAAGACCTCATCAGAACCTAGCATGCCTTACATTCAATGAAGACAGCACAAAATCACAATGACAAATAGAAACAAGACACAATAACAATACAATTACCAGTAACAGCAATTAATGACAAAAAATTGAATACTAATACTCTAATACAACATATCATACTATTCAAATACCACATAGAATTAATACCACAGATTGAAAAATAACAGAAATCAAACTACCAAAATGCAAATATACCACTTTCTCTAGCATTAGTTCTAATACCAACATATTATAAAAACTACATAAAAATCTGGATCATAAACCAGATTAAATCCTTCACATCCAGCACTCAAAGAAAAGAGCTACAGTATTTTGCAAAAGTGAGTACACCCCTCACATTTTTATAAATATTTTATTATATCTTTTCATTTGACAACACTTAAGAAATGACACTTTGCTACAATGTAAAATAGTGCATGAACAGCTTGCATAACAGTGTACATTTGCTGTCCCCTCAAAATAACTCAACACACAGCCATTAATGTCTAAACTGCTGGCAACAAAAGTGAGTACACTCCTAAGTGAAAATGTCCAAATTGGGCCCAATTATCCATTTTCCCTCCCCGGTGTCATGTGACTCATTAGTGTTACAAGGTCTCAGGTGTGAATGGGGAGCAGGTGTGTTAAATTTGGTGTTATTGCTCTCACTCTCTCATACTGGTCATTGGAAGTTCAACATGGCACCTCATGGCAAATAACTCTCTGAGGATCTGAAAACAAGAATTGTTGCTCTACATGAAGATGGCTTAGGCTATAAGAAGATTGTCAAGACCCTGAAACTGAGCTGCAGCACGGTGGTCAAGACCATACAGTGGTTTAACAGGACAGGTTCCACTCAGAACAGGCCTTGCCATGGTCGACCAGAGAAGCTGAGCGCACGTGCTCAGCGTCATATCCAGAGGTTGTCTTTGGGAAATAGACGTATGAGTGCTGCCAGCAGTGCTGCAGAGGTTGAAGTGGTGGGGGGTCAGCCTGTCACTGCTTAGACCATATGCCTCACACTGCATCAAATTGGTCTGCATAGCTTTCTTTTCAGAAGGAAGCTTCTTCTAAAGATGATGCACAAAAAAGCCCGCCAACAGTTTGATGAAGACAAGCAGACTAAGGACATGGGTTACTGGAATCATGTCCTGTGGTCTGATGAGACCAGGATAAACTTATTTGGTTCAGGTGGTGTCAAGTGTGTGTGTGGCGGTGAACCAGGTGAGGAGTACAAAGACAAGTGTGTCTTGCCTACTGTCAAGCATGGTGGTGGGAGTGCCATTGTCTAGTGCTGCCAACATGTACTGTGACATACTGAAGCAGAGCATGATCCCCTCCCTTCAGAGACTGGGCCGCAGGGCAGTATTCCAACATGATAACGACACCAAACACACCTCCAAGATGACCACTGCCATGCTAAAGAAGCTGAGGGTAAAGGTGATGGACTGACCAAGCACGTCTCCAGACCTATTGAGCATCTGTGGGGCATCCTCAAATGGAAGGTGGAGGAGCACAAGGTCTTTAACATCCACCAGCTCTGTGATGTCATCATGGGGGAGTGGAAGAGGACTCCAGTGGCAACCTATGAAGCTCTGGGGGAACTCCATGCCCAATAAGGCTTAGACAGTGCTGGAAAATAATGGTGGTAACACAAAATATTGACACTTTGGGCCCAATTTGGACATTTTCACTGAGGGGTGTACTCACTTTTTTTGCCAGCGGTTTAGACATTAATGGCTGTGTGTTGAGTTATTGTTAAGGGACAGCAAATTTACACTGTTATACAAGCTGTGCACTCACTACTTTACATTGTAGCAAAATGTCATTTCTTCAGCGTTGTCACATGAAAAGATATAAAAAAAATTTACAAACGTGAGGGGTGTACTCACTTTTGTGAGATACTTATATATTTTTTATTTCAATGGTTTTTATTGAAGTTTTTAGAAAAGAATATGTTTTACAACATAAAAGGAAGGGAGAAAAGTGATATACACATTCAGGTTGTATACAATCCGGTGATATACATTCTCAGAAATTTTCATTTAGTTAATTAGTTGTTCAAGAGGCATGTAAACATTTAACATAAGCAGAGTATGTTCTCTGTGCGTTGTGTTTTTCTTGTTTTCATTAGTCAAACGTTAATAGAAACAGAACCATCAATAAAAACATTAACTTTTGGACCATATTGACCATTGTTTATCAAATTTTTTGCATTGTAAAGAGTTTATTGCTAAGAGGCGCTCGAAAGTGTAATTTCTATGAACTGCTTTGGTTATGTCTGATAGGTTAATGGCATTTGTGGATTTCCAATTTCGTAATATCGTTAAGTGTGTTTCAAGCAAAATATGAGTTACGACTGGTCTAAAGTCTATATGATATTTTTCTATGTTCAGGTGCAATATTGCCAGCGCTGGGTCTGGATGAGATATTACTCCCATTAACGTGGAAATCAATTTAAACACTTGGTTCCAAATGCATTTAACAGCAGGACAACACCAAAGCATATGCAGTAAATTGCCTATTTGCCCACAGGCTCTCCAGCAATTTGGGGATGTTCCCGGGAAGAATTTCGCTATTCTATATGGGGTGTAGTGCCATCTATTGGCCATTTTAATAGTTAATTCCCAATGCTTAATGCAGTGGGAAGCCTTGTGTATTGCTCTAAAGGCTTGTTGCCACTGTTCATCTGAGGCTGATATACCTAGTTCTTCTTCCCATTTCTTCATTGCAGTAGTTTTGGTAAATGTGAGTTTATCTTTGGTGATATTATAGAAGAAAGATATTCCTTTTGTATGTTGTTTGGTTGTGGTGTAAAATTTCCAAATATTGCTCGGAAGGTGTATGGTAGGTGTAGGCTTAGATTTAAGGAAGTTTACAATTCTTACGCACGTAAACTGTGAATTCTTTGGAAGATGGTATTGTGTCATGAGTTGCTCCACAGATTTGGGATGTGTGCCATTATATAGGTCTGATATGTGTAGTATGCCCTTTCTTGACAGGTCTTTAATTGTCAGCATTGGGATTTTTGTTTCCAAGAACGATAAGGGTATATTATACTGTATGTCTTGTTTGTCTTTATACGTATGTTCCCGTATAACTCTCCACGCCTTTAACGAGATTTGCGTAGTAGGAGGCAGTTTTTTTGTGTCCCACGGTATCCACCCGTCTGTCATGAGTAGTAGGGGTAGATTGTTCATTGGTGCTGTCGTTTTTTCAATGTCCACCCATAATGGTGTGTCAGTTGTTTGAAACCAGTGTTTGATTTGGTCAAGGCGTACTGCCCAATAGTAGTCGTGTATGTCCACTAAACCTGCTCCGCCCGCTTGCTTATGTGATGTGAGATTATTTCGTGAACATCTAGCTTTTTTTCCCTTCCATATGTATTTCCAAGCAATATTCTCTATATTTTTTAATAGGTGTTGAGGGATAGACAGTGGTAGAGAGCGGAATATGTATAGTATTTGTGGCAATAACATCATTTTGTAAGCTGTAATTCTGCCTAACCAAGATATTTCGCTGTTGGACATGTTTTTGGTTTGGGCTTCCAGTTTGTTAATGAGTGGTAATACATTGGCTTTTATTATTGTGGATATTTTATTTGTGAGTGTGATTCCCAGATATGTGATATTTCCTTTACTCCACATATATGGTAATTTTGCTTGTAGCGATTTTCGGGTATTTGGTGAGATACCCATGTCTAATATGAGAGATTTAGTAAAGTTGACTTTATAGTATGATATCTCTCCAAAAGCTATGAGGATTTTATGGGCCTGTATTAAAGATATGGAGGGTTTAGTAAGTAGCAGGATTACATCGTCTGCGAATAGATTAATGGTATGTTTCACTGACCCAAACTGGAAGCCTGTTATCAAAGGGTGGGAGCGTATGGATTCAGCTAACGGCTCTATCATCAAATTAAAAATTGCAGGAGATAGGGGGCACCCCTGTCGGGTTCCATTCTTGATCTGGAAGGTTGCGGATAGGAACCCCGCAGAGTACACCTGTGCTGACGGGCAAGAGTATAATGCCATAATAGCTTGCAGAATTGGGCCTTTGAATCCAAACTTCCGCAATGTTTGTTCCATATATGTCCAGTGGACCCTATCGAACGCCTTCTCTGCGTCAATGGATAGCAGCAGAGAAGGCGTTCGAGTCTTTTCAGCATGGTTTATCACATTAATAATCCTTCTAGTGGCGTCCGAAGTTTGTCTCCCTCTCACAAAGCCCATCTGGTCTCTCGTAATGAGATTAGGTAATATGCATGTTAGTCGCTTAGCTAGTAGTTTCGCGTATACTTTTGTGTCGGAGTTCAGCAGTGATATGGGTCGGAAGTTAGCTGGTGTGTTAGGTTCCTTACCCGGTTTTGGTAGAGTCACTATATGTGCTTTTAGCATTTCCTGTGGAAAGGAGGCAACCTCAGCAGCTTTATTGAAGATTTTTGTCATGTGTGGAGATAGAATATTGGTAAACATTTTGAAGTATTCATTAGAGAATCCGTCCGGGCCTGGGGATTTCCCATTTGGAAGTGTATGTATTGTCATTTCAATTTCTCTGTGTGTTATCGGAGCATTTAAGTGTTCTAAGTGATCGTCAGAGAGGGCTGGAAGGTTTAGGTGCTCCAGAAAAGAATTTATTTTGTCTATAGTTGGGTGTGGTGTATGTGCATCTTCGTGTAAATTGTATAGTGAGCTATAGTATGTAGCGAATTGGTTCGCTATCTCTTGTGGATTTGTGATTCTGTGTGTTAGCGTAGGGTGTTGGATGTATGCTATTCTAGTTCTGGTGCGTGCCGCTTTCAGTCTATTCGCTAGGTATTTACCTGCCCTGTTAGCATTGGTATAGTAGTTTTGTCGTAGGTATTTTAAGTGTTTGTCATATTGTTGAGTTAGGAGCGTTCTGAGTTGTTCTCTAAGAGAATTGAGTTTGTCGATAAGTGCTGTGGATGGGGATATTTTGTTTTGAGTTTCTATAAGGTGTATGTCTGCAATAATAGTGTTCAGCTGCTGAGTTCGCCTCCTTTTTTCTCTAGTTCCCAATTGGATCAGGATTCCTCTCATAAAGGCCTTGTGAGCACTCCATACAACAAATGGATCATCCACAGAGCCCTCATTTTCTGAAAAGAAATTTTGTATATGTTGGGAGATTATTTTGTGATATTTATTATCTTGGAATAGTCTGGTGTTGCAACGCCAGATGGGTGGTGAGGAGGAGACTCCCTTCTCTACAATAGACAGGGAAATGGCTGCATGGTCAGACCATGTAATTTCATGTATTTTAGACATGTTCACGTTTTGCAGGAGCCATTTATCTGTTAAAAACATGTCTATTCTGGAGTAAGAAGAGTGCCTGTTGGAAAAAAAAGTATAGTCCCTTTCCGAGGCGTGTAAGCATCTCCATATGTCGTATAGTTCCTCTTGGTGGAGTATGGACTGAAGGGATAGGGTTCCTTTTGACTGGCCTGATGATGTGTCCAGTGTCGGATCCGAGGTTATGTTGAAGTCCCCGCATATTAATAGGTTACCATATTTCATGGAATTTGCTTTGTGTAGGACTTTTTTGATGAATCTGACTTGGCGTGTATTCGGAGCATACAGTGTGATCACTGTGTATGGTTTGGAATTAATGTCTCCTGTGAAGATGATGTACCTGCCTCCAGCGTCAGTAAAGACATCTTTAGGTTGTATGGATAGCGAGTCCTTGAAAGCCATTAGAACACCTCCTTTTTTGCTATTTGGTGTATTGGCCATGTATATGATTGGGTAGTTTTTGTGCTTACATTGAGGAGCATTATGTAATTGGAAGTGGGTTTCCTGGACACAAAGAATGTCCGCTTTGTGTGTGCTAGCTTCCTTCCACAAGGAGAATCGTTTAGCTGGGTGATTTAGTCCCCGGGTATTAATTGAAAGGCATGTTATCGTCATTGTGAAAGGTACTTGTGGTTTTGTGGGGTGATGTAGTAGATGTACTCACTGCGCCCGGTTGAGGGGGAGATCCTTGTGGGTTGATGATGAAAGGTAGGTCTTTTCATTTCTTCGTGTGTCTTGACTGGTCCGTTACTTTCGTGGATAAAACTGTGTATATCAAAAACAAAGGGTGCAGAAAAACAAGGAGAAAAAAAACAGAAAGTCAACAGGGGTTTGATAAGAAATGGATCCATGAATTGATCCCTGTGCAGTTGTAACTGCTACTGGTTGACTGGGGTGTAGGTAAGAGTTAATCCTAAGCTCTTCCCTGGAGATAAACTGAATTATATCTGTGTGGAGTGTTATGAGCTTCCACCATTGCTTTTCTTGGATGAGCGCTTGTATGAGACGGTTTGCCACTCGTTCTGTATAGGGGTCAGTCCCTGAGGTTGCGCATGTTGTGCTGGTTGGTCAGATATTATGCCCCAGTTCCTTAAAGCCTTAAGTCCCTCTTCTAAGGTAGACACCGAGATGGTTTGGCCATTGTGAGTGATCGACAGGGTAGCAGGGTACTTCCATTTGTGCAAGATATTGTGGTTTCTCAGGGCTTTTGTGATGGTCAATAAATTTCTGCGGCGTTGCAGAGTGTGTCTAGACAAGTCAGGCAGCACTCTGATGGCGGCATACTGTTGTGGAATATTTTCCTGTTTGCGGGAAACTTGCAGAATACGATCTTTTATGTGGTAGTAGTGTATTCTCATTAAGACATCTCTAGGTGTGTCATCTGGGAGGAACGATGGTTTAGGTACCCTGTGGATCCTGTCCACTAGAAGGTCTGATGCAGTTGCCTCAGGTATTAAAGTGGAAAAAAAGGCCTGGGCATATTGCAGAAGCTGAGAAGGGGGGACAGATTCTGGAACCCCCCTCATTTTGAGGTTGTTCCTCCTGGATCTGTCCTCGAGGTCTGCTATTTTATCTTTTAGCCATAAGATGTCCTCCCCTTGTGCTGAGTGCGCTTCTACCATAACATTATAAGATGAGGTGTACTCCTCCATCTTGTGTTCTACCTGATTCACTCTGCGGCCTAGCGTCTGCACTTCCCTCTGGCATTCAGTGATTCCTCTCATCAGATCTGTCTGCAGTGAGGAGCGCAGGGACAGCAGCATATCTTTCATTAATGTATCTGACACTGGCCTATCTGCTGTGGGGAAATCTGTGATAGGATCCCGGCCCTTAACGCTCTGGCCTGTAGTGCTGGAAGGCCCGCTTACCTCCATGGCCGGATCGGCCTGTGATCTGACTGGTGAGTCCCTCCGCTGCCGCGATTTTGCCGGGCTGCGTGTTGTGGGGGTAGAGGGGCCCGAGGATTGTTCGCTGGGAGGGTTGGTCAGGCAGGAGGAAGCCGCTGATGCCTCCGCTCCGCTGTTCCGTCCGGATCCCTGGTCCGGCCTGTCAGTTCTGGCGCCGCCGCCATTTTGCTGAGGCCCGCGCGAGGCATAATAGCTTGTCATCTTCTGCGGCTGCTGTGGTGTTTTTCGGTGCCGTGGCATCTTTTTCTTGATCCGCGGGGATTTGGCACTCAGATGGCAGTGTTTGGAGCCGTGGATGGTGCTGGTGGGCTCTGATGCTGGCGGATTATCTCCAGTGGGCGAGCGGAGCTCCTGGGCTAAGCGTCCATCTTGGAGTTCGGTCGCCACGCCCCCAGATACTTATATATTTTGACGGCCTCAGGCAAAAATTATTTCCTGTGTTGCTCTGTGGTGCATCGTGGTTGTAACAATCTATCACTGAAGGTATTCCTTAGACAGACCAGTGTATTTTGCAGTGGGTGGGAGGAGTTGTCCAAGATTGAACATACCTTTGACAACATTCTCCTAACACTATTGTTAAAGAGCCCAACTCCAGTCCAACAACATCGCTGGCCCCTGCAAATCAGTTTGCTGAGTCTGTTGATGTTGGCCATTTTAATCCTGCTTCCCCAGCATGCCAACACATACAGGAGAGCACTGACAAACACAGACTCATAAAACACCTTCAACATCGTCTGGCAGATGTTAAAAGAATAAATGACAAGACCTGTACCAAATTCAAAATATGCTAAACGCTGAAGGGAGAAGAAACCCACAATTCTGGGATGGCATTTGAGGCTGGGGGCTATGGTTCCATATTAAAGTCCCCAGTTACACCCTGAATACAGTTGTAATATGAATTATAAAAGGTAGCATCTCAGGAAGTCCCATTGGGATGCAATGCATCAAGGGGGATTGGTCCATGGCATCAGCACACTACTGGGAGAAATTTTGGTAAAGCCGTCAGGTGAACTAAAAGCCTGCAGTAATTGCTGTGAGACCAGGCAGTGGAGTGAATGCACAGGTGTCATTACATGTGGTATTGCAAGTTCTTTTTATGTGAGTACCATTTTGAGGTCAATACAATCTTTTTTCTACAGAGAGCATTAGATGGTCCTCCTATGTCTTTCTGAAGAATTGCTGTACAGTATGTGGTGAAATCTGCATTATCAAGAAAGGAGATATCTGCCTAAAAGGAGGATTTGGTGCATCAGCTGGAATTCCACAAAGAGAGTGTGACAGAGGGCCTGGCTATTAGGGATGAACCGAACACCCTCCCCAGAACCTGCGAACGGACCGAAAATTCGCACGAACGTTAGAAGTCCATTGACGTCTATGGGACTCGAACGTTCGAAATCAAAAGTGCTCATTTTAAAGGCTAATTTGTATGGTATTGTCCTAAAAAGGGTTTGGGGACCCTGCCCCAGGGGACATGTATCAATGCAAAAAAAACTTTTAAAAACTGACGTTTTTTCGGGAGCAGTGATTTTAATGATGCTTAAAGTAAAAAAAAAAAAAAAGTGAAATATTCCTTTAAATATCGTACCTGGGGGGTGTCTATAGTATGCCTGTAAAGTGGCGTGTGTTTCCCGTGCTTAGAACAGTCCCTGCACAAAATGACATTTTTAAAGGAAAAAAAGTCATTTAAAACTGCTTGCGGCTTTAATGTCGGGTCCTGGCAATATGGATGAAAATCAGTGAGACAAGCGGCATGGGTACCCTCCAGTCCATTACCAGGCCCTTTGGGTCCTGTATGGATATTAAGGGGAACCCCGCACCCAAATTAAAAAAAGGAAAGGCGTGGGGCCCCCAGGCCCTATATACTCTGAACAGCAGTATACAGGCGGTGCAAACAAGACAGGAACAGTAGGTTTGTTGTTAAGTAGAATCTGTTTGTAATTTTGAACTGGTACATTTTCAAAGTGTAGCTCCAGCCAAAAAATCTGTTTTAAGCTTTTTGGAAAACATAGGGAAGGGTTATCACCCATGTGACATTTGTTTTGCTGTCTGTACTCCTCTTCAGAAGATTTCACCTCACTTGTTGTCCCAATGACAAATGTTTTTTGAAAATTTGGGGTTTTTAGTGAAACAAGGATCGGTGATAAAGCATCAGTGGAAAGGAGAAAAGTTTTTCCCATATTAACTCTTACAGGAGAGAACTTCCCTTCCTATGGGGTAGATTTCATCTCACTTCCTGTTGTCTCCTTCCGTTTGCAAGTAGGAGTCGTTTGTAAGTTGGATGTTTGAAAGTAGGGGCCTGCCCTATATACTCAGCAGAAATTTGGGCCTTAGGTGTGTTGTGGCCTCAACACTGTAGGCCCTCACAGGGCCCTGCTGTGAAATATTAGATCAAGAATTGTAATTACATGCCCCTGTTGAACAGGGCCAGAAAAATTGGGCCTTTGGTGATGGTGGTGGTGGTGCTGGTACCACAACACTGTAAGTCCTCACAGTTACTCTTGGTGGGCGCTGGAATGGGCCCTGCTGTGAAATATTAGATCAAGAATTGTAATTACATGCCCCTGTTGAACAGGGGCTGAAAAATTGGGCCTTTGGTGGTGGTGTTGGTGCTGGTGCCACAACACTGTAAGTCCTCACAGTTAATTTTGGTGGGTGCAGAAATGGGCCCTGCTGTGAAATATTCGATCAAGGATTGTATTACATGCCCCTGTTGAACAGGGGCTGAAAAACTGGGCCTTAGGTGGTGGTGGTGGTGTTGGTGCCACAACACTGTAAGTCTTCACAGTTAATCTTGGTGGGCGCAGAAACGGGCCCTGCTGTGAAATATTAGATCAAGAATTCTAATTACATGTCCCTGTTGAACAGGGGCTGAAAAATTGGGCCTTTGGTGGTGGTGGTGATGTTGGTGCCACAACACTGTAAGTCCTCACAGTTAACCACTTGCCGACTGGGCCATAGCCGAAAGACAGCTGCAGCGCGGTCGGCTAGTTCTGGGTGGATGTCCATGGACGTCATCCCAGAATCCTGCTCTCGCGCACCCCCTGGGACGTGCACCCGAGAACTTCCATGACCGCCGGGTCCTGAGGACCCGGCGCATCACGGATCACGGGCGCATCACGGATCACGGTAAATGGCCGCTGGTTGCGGCCATTTACCATGTGATCGCTCCGGAGCAATCACATGTAAACAGACCGGCGTCATGTCATGACGCCGGTTCCTCCCTCCCCTCTCTGTACCGATTGGTACAGTGCGAGGGGAGAGGGGGAGGGATCAGATGGAAGCACTGGTGTGGGCTGCATGTGTAGTGCCCACAGCGGTGCTCAGTGACAATTGCAGTCACATCCATCCCTCCATGCTCAGCCATCCCTGCAATATACCCTGCATTATACCCTGCAATACTCTGCATTATACCCTGCAATACTCTGCATTATACCCTGCAATACTCTGCAATATACTCTGCAATATACCCTGCAATACTCTGCAATATACCCTGCAATACTCTGCATTATACCCTGCAATACTCTGCATTATACCCTGCAATACTCTGCAATATACCCTGCACTACTCTGCAATATACCCGGCAATACTCTGCAATATACCCCGCAATACTCTGCAATACTCTGCATTATACCCCGCAATACTCTGCATTATACCCTGCAATACTCTGCATTATACCCTGCAATACTCTGCATTATACCCTGCAATACTCTGCAATATACCCTGCACTACTCTGCAATATACCCGGCAATACTCTGCAATATACCCGGCAATACTCTGCATTATACCCTGCAATACTCTGCAATATACCCTGCAATACTCTGCATTATACCCTGCAATACTCTGCATTATACCCTGCAATACTCTGCATTATACCCTGCAATACTCTGCAATATACGCTGCAATACTCTGCAATATACCCTGCAATACTCTGCAATATACCCTGCAATACTCTGCATTATACCCTGCAATACTCTGCAATATACCCTGCAATACTCTGCAATATACCCTGCAATACTCTGCAATATACCCTGCAATACTCTGCAATATAACCTGCACTACTCTGCAATATACCCGGCAATACTCTGCAATATACCCGGCAATACTTTGCAATACTCTGCAATATACCCTGCAATATACCCTGCAATATACCCTGCAATACTCTGCAATATACCCGGCAATACTCTGCAATATACCCTGCAATACTCTGCAATATACCCTGCAATACTCTGCAATACTCTGCATTATACCCCGCAATACTCTGCATTATACCCTGCAATACTCTGCAATATACGCTGCAATACTCTGCAATATACCCTGCAATACTCTGCAATATACCCTGCAATACTCTGCATTATACCCTGCAATACTCTGCAATATACCCTGCAATACTCTGCAATATAACCTGCACTACTCTGCAATATACCCGGCAATACTCTGCAATATACCCGGCAATACTTTGCAATACTCTGCAATATACCCTGCAATATACCCTGCAATATACCCTGCAATACTCTGCAATATACCCGGCAATACTCTGCAATATACCCAGCAATACTCTGCAATATACCCAGCACTACTCCGCAATATCCCGCAATACTCTGCAATACCCCGCAATACTCTGCAATACTCTGCAATACTCCGCAATTTTTAACCAGTTCCCGCCCACCGTCATATGAAGTCCTTGATTTTGAGCGGGGATATCTGAATGATGCCTGCAGCTACAGGTATCATTCAGATATCAGCTTTTTCAGCCTGCCATTCCCTACACCATAAGAATGATCATAGCAGCTGTTCCACTGCTTGATCGTTCTTATGAGAGGCGAGAGGGGACGCCCCCCCTTCCCGCCACCCTCCGGTGCTTCTACCGACTCACCGCTACGATCAAAGCCAGGGTCGTTTTTTTTTTTTAATTTCAGGCTTCCCAGCCCAGAGGTGAGATGTGGGGTCTTATTGACCCCCATATCTCACTGTAAAGAGGACCTGTCATGCCATATTCCTATTACAAGGATGTTTACATTCCTTGTAATAGAAATAAAAGTGATCAGAATTTTTTTTGGGGGGAAAAAAGTGTCAAACTAAAATAAATAAAGTAAAATGAGCAATAAAAACAAAAAAAATTTTAAAGCGCCCCTGTCCGTGTGCTCGCAAGTGGTTAATCTTGGTGGGTGCAGAAACGGACCCTGCTGTGAAATATTCGATCAAGAATTCTAATTACATGTCCCTGTTGAAAAGGGGCTGAAAAATTGGGCCTTAGGCACTGGTGCTGGTGCCACAACACTGCAACCCCTCACAAATACTCTAGTTGGAGCACAGAAACTAGCCCTGCTGCAAAGAATTGCATCAAAAATTGTAATTACATGCCCTTGTTAAACAGGGGCTTAAAAATTGGGCCTTAGGCACTGGTGGCGGCGCCCAGAACCAAAAATGTTCTTACAAGCTATCAGCATGATCATTGAGGAGGAAAAGGATAATTACTCAGCATAACAGGATAGTCACTCAGCATCAGCATAGGCAGTCTTTGAAGGGATCTGACATTTCAAAAAAAATATTCGGTTACATCAGCATCAAGTGCTTGGTAGCTGGTGGTGATCCAAGACTGATTCATTTTTATGAAGGTCAGTCGATTGACCGAGTCGGTGGACAGACGCACCCTGTGATCAGTATCAAAACCTCCAGCAGCACTGAATGTGCGTTCCGAAAGAACGCTGGATGCAGGACAGGCCAGTAGCTCAATTGCATACTGTGCAAGCTCTGGCCAGTGATCCATCCTCAAGAACCAGTAACCCAGAGGATTTTTGGTGAGAAAGATGTCCAAGTCAGATCTTGCCCCTAGGTATTCCTGCACCATGTAAAACAGACGCTGGCGATGGTTGCTGGAACCAATCATACCTTGGGGCTGCGGACTAAAAAATTGTCTGAACGCATCGGTCAGACGGCCACCTTCTCCATCGCTCCTTCTTTGACTGACCGAAGCCTCAGCAACACATTGTCCAGAAACAGGAGTTTGTAACCTCCCAGTCTCTGGGAACACGTTGCACAGACCTTTCTGCAAGGCCTCCTGAAGATGTTTCATCCTCTGCTCCCTCTGCGACGGCAAGATAAGGTCCGTAACCTTACCCTTGTAACGTTGATCAAGGAGGGTTGCCAGCCAGTATTGGTCCTTCTCCTTGATACCACGAATATGAGGATCCTTACACAGGCTTTGCAGGATCAGGGAGGCCATGCAGCGTAGGTTTGCTGAGGCATTCGGTCCGGAGTCCTCTGGGTCTCTAAGGACGACATGGTTCGCAGCCACCTCCTCCCAGCCACGTACAAGTCCATGTGTTTCTTGGGACTAATCCCTTAAAGACTGCTGCTGATGCTGAGTGCCAGGCTCCACCTCCATGCTGACACAATCCTCCTCCTCCTCCTCCTTGTCCTCTTCCTGTGTGATCGGCGGGCATGCAGGAACACTGTCTGAATAAAGGGGGCCTTGAGAGCTAAGGAAGTCCTCCTCTTTCTGCCTCTGTTCTGCCTCATATGCCCTGTCCATTATTCCACGCAGCATGTGCTCCAAGGGGGACAGTGTCACTGATGCATGCACTGTCACTGCTCATCATCCTTGTGGTCTTCTCAAATGGTAAAAGGACAGTGCATGCATCCCTGATCATGGCCCACTGGCGTGGGGAAAAAAAAAAACAAACTCCCCTGACCCTGTCCTGGTGCCATAGTCACACAGGTACTCATTAATGGCCCTCTGCTGCGTGTGCAGCTGCTGCAGCATGGCCAACGTTGACTTCCACCTGGTGGGCATGTCACAGATTAGGCGGTTCTTGGGCAGGTTAAACTCCTTTTGGAGGTCTGCCAGCCGAGCACTGGCATTATATGACCGGCGGAAATGCACACAGACTTTCCTGGCCTGCCTCAGGACATCCTGTAAGCCCGGGCACCTGCCCAAGAACCGCTGCACCACCAAGTTAAGGACGTGAGCCAAACAGGGCACATGGGTCATTTGTCCCTGTCGGAGGGCAGACAGGAGGTTGGTGAAATTGTCGCAAACCACCATTCCTGCCTTAAGTTGGCATGGCGTCAACCACCTCTGAACCTGCCCCTGCAGAGCTGACAGAACCTCTGCCCCAGTGTGGCCCCTGTCCCCCAAGCACACCAGCTCAAGCACCGCATGGCATCTTTTGGCCTGCATACTTGCGTAGCCCCTTGAACGACTACAGAGCACCAATGGTTCCGAGGAGAAAGCACAGGAAGAGGCCATGGAGGAAGAAGAGGAGGGGGTGGAGGAGAGAGGTGTGTCACAATCATTAGTAGTGACATTTTGGAGGCGTGGTGGTGGAACAACCTCCAACACTACTGCATCTTGTCCTGCATCCTTCCCAGCTGCCAGCAGAGTCACCCAATGTGCGGTGAAACTTAGGTAATGTCCCTGTCCATGCCTGCTGGACCATGAGTCAGCGGTAATATGCACCTTACCGCTGACCGCCCAGTCCAGCGAGGCCAAGACATTGCCTTCCACATGCCGGTAGAGAGTCGGAATCGCCTTCCGTGAGAAAAAGTGGTGTTTGGGTACCTGCCACTGAGGAACCGCACATTCCACAAACTCACGGAAGGGGACAGAGTCTACCAACTGAAAAGGCAGCAGTTGAAGTGCTAGCAATTTTGCCAAGCTAGCATTAAACCGCTGGGCATGTGGATGGCTGGGAGCGAACTTCTTTCGGTGGTGCAACAGCTGGGGCAGGGAAATTTGCCTGGTACAATCTGACGTTGGTGTACCGAAATCAGATTGCCCACAAGTACTTGGCTGTGACACACCTAATTCTACACCTTCATTCCACTCAGTGCAGGTCTCAGAGAGGACTGAAGGTATAGTGGGGTTGGAGATCTCAGCTGATGAGGAGCAAGGAGAGGTCCTCTGTTCTTTGGTGTGGGTCTTTTAAATACGCTTGCCAACGAACTGCATGGCAGGTCAACATATGTCTGGTCAAGCATGTGATGCCCAAGTGGGAGATGTTTTGGCCTCGCGAGATACGCTTGAGACATATGTTGCAAATAGCAGAGGCACGATCTGATGCACTCGTCTCAAAAAAGGCCCACACCAAAGAACTTTTTGAATAACGCGCAGAGACTGCAGCGCCCTGCACATGCGGAGCTTTGGGGTGTGATGCAGTCAGTGTGCTGCCCTTAGGCTGGCACCTGGAGGGCATCCTGCCTCATTGGTGATGTGCCGCCTCCTCCTCCTCCTCCTCTCTCCTATCAGGCACCCACGTTGAGTCAGTGACCTCATCATCCCCTCCCTATTCATCACTGGAGCAAACCTGGCAGTATGCTGCAGCAGGGAGAGCATGACTGCCAGATTGCTGTCCTTCTTGGGCACCCCTCTGTCCGTGCTCACATTACTGCCTTCATCTAGCTCAGTATCATCATCAGAGCCTTCTAAACGCTGGGCATCCTCCTGGAGCATTTACCCAACACTGTGGTCAAACAGTTCGAGGGACTCTTCAGGAGGACATGGTGGGGCTAGGGAAGGAGTCACTGATGCCATTGAGCCAAGGGAAGAGGCCGCGTTGGCAGCTGCTTTGCCAGACAAAGTACCCTGAGCATGGGTGAGGGAGGATGAGGAGGATGAGGACGGCTTGGTCATCCACTCAACCAAGTGTTCCACATGTTGCGGCTCAACGCGGCCAGCTGCTGAAAAAAAGGCCAAGCGTGTCCCACTGCCACGTGCTGATGAGGATGCACCGTCTCCACGACCAGCACCGTTGCCTCTAGACACAGAGCCTGTTTGCCCTCTTTTATTGGGTTGTGACTGTCTGCCTCTCCTTGGTGGCCTTCCAGACATACTAATGGCCTGTAGCTGCACTAAGCTGGGATATTATATATATATATATAAACTGATACTGCAGGTAGCAAAATCAACTGCCTGCCCACAGTATGAGAACACCACCAACCTTCTACAGGTAGCTTTAGCTGAACACTGTGCAGAGGTCACACTACACTAACCTGTACATAATTTAGCTGCCTGTGGTAGTGATAGGATCAGGAAAACACCACCAACCTTCTACAGGTAGCATTAGCTGAACAGTGCAGAGGTTGCACTACACTAATGTGTAAATAATGTAGCTGCCTGCGGTAGTGATAGGAACAGGAAAACACCACCAACTTTCTACAGGTAGCTTTAGCTGAACAGTGCAAAGGTCGCACTACACTAACGTGTAAATACTTTAGCTGCCTGCGGTAGTGATAGGATCAGGAAAACACCACCAACCTTCTACAGGTAGCTTTAGCTGAACACTGTTCAGAGGTCACACTAAACTAACGTGTAAATACTTTAGCTGCTTGCGGTAGTGATAGGATCAGGAAAACACCACCAACCTTATACAGGTAGCTTTAGCTGAACACTGTGCAGAGGTCGCACTACACTAACGTGTAAATACTTTAGCTGCCTGCGTTAGTGATAGGATCAGGAAAACACCACCAAACTTCTACAAGTAGCTTTAGCTGAACAGTGTGCAAAGGTCGCACTACACTAACTTGTAACTTTAGCTGAACACTGTTCAGAGGACGCATTACACTAACTTGTAGCTTTAGCTGAACACTGTGCAGAGGTCACAATACACTAACTTGTAGCTTTAGCTGAACACTGTGAGGAGGACACACTACACTAACTTGTAGCTTTAGATGAACACTGTTCAGAGGACACACTACACTAACTTGTAGCTTTAGCTGAACACTGTGCAGAGGTCGCACAAAACTAACTTGTAGTTTTAGCTGAACACTGTGAGTAGGACGCACTACACTAACTTGTAGCTTTAGCTGAACAATGTGCAGAGGTCAGACTAAACTAACCTGTAGCTTTAGCTAAACATAGTGAGGAGGATGCACTACACTAACTTGTAGCTTTAGCTGAACACTGTGAGGAGGACACACTACACTAACTTGTAGCTTTAGCTGAACACTGTGCAGAGGTCGCACTACACTAACTTGTAGCTTTAGCTGAACACTGTTCAGAGGACGCATTACACTAACTTGTAGCTTTAGCTGAACACTGTGCAGAGGTCGCACTACACTAACTTGTAGCTTTAGCTGAACACTGTGAGGAGGACGCACTACACTAACTTGTAGCTTTAGATGACCACTGTTCAGAGGACACACTACACTAACTTGTAGCTTTAGCTGAACACTGTGCAGAGGTCACACTAAACTAACCTGTAAATACTTTAGCTGCATGCGGTAGTGATAGGATCAGGAAAACACCACCAACCTTCTACAGGTAGCTTTAGCTGAACACTGTGCAAAGGTCGCACTACACTAAGTTGTAGCTTTCGATGAACACTGTTCAGAGCACGCACTACACTAACTTGTAGCTTTAGCTGAACACTGTGGAGAGGTCACACTAAACTAACCTGTAGGTTTAGCTGAACACTGTGAGGAGGACGCACTACACTAACTTGTAGCTTTAGCTGAACACTGTGAGGAGGAAGCACTACACTAACTTGTAGCTTTAGCTGAACACTGTTCAGAGCACACACTACACTAACTTGTAGCTTTAGCTGAAGGCTGTGCAGAGGTCGCACTACACTAACTTGTAGCTTTAGCTGAACACTGTGAGGAGGACACACTACACTAACTTGTAACTTTAGATGAACACTGTTCAGAGGACGCACTACACTAACTTGTAGCTTTAGCTGCTTGCGGTAGTGATAGGATCAGGAAAACACCACCAACCTTATACAGGTAGCTTTAGCTGAACACTGTGCAGAGGTCGCACTACACTAACGTGTAAATACTTTAGCTGCCTGCGTTAGTGATAGGATCAGGAAAACACCACCAAACTTCTACAAGTAGCTTTAGCTGAACAGTGTGCAAAGGTCGCACTACACTAACTTGTAACTTTAGCTGAACACTGTTCAGAGGACGCATTACACTAACTTGTAGCTTTAGCTGAACACTGTGCAGAGGTCACAATACACTAACTTGTAGCTTTAGCTGAACACTGTGAGGAGGACACACTACACTAACTTGTAGCTTTAGATGAACACTGTTCAGAGGACACACTACACTAACTTGTAGCTTTAGCTGAACACTGTGCAGAGGTCGCACAAAACTAACTTGTAGTTTTAGCTGAACACTGTGAGTAGGACGCACTACACTAACTTGTAGCTTTAGCTGAACAATGTGCAGAGGTCAGACTAAACTAACCTGTAGCTTTAGCTAAACATAGTGAGGAGGATGCACTACACTAACTTGTAGCTTTAGCTGAACACTGTGAGGAGGACACACTACACTAACTTGTAGCTTTAGCTGAACACTGTGCAGAGGTCGCACTACACTAACTTGTAGCTTTAGCTGAACACTGTTCAGAGGACGCATTACACTAACTTGTAGCTTTAGCTGAACACTGTGCAGAGGTCGCACTACACTAACTTGTAGCTTTAGCTGAACACTGTGAGGAGGACCCACTACACTAACTTGTAGCTTTAGATGACCACTGTTCAGAGGACACACTACACTAACTTGTAGCTTTAGCTGAACACTGTGCAGAGGTCACACTAAACTAACCTGTAAATACTTTAGCTGCATGCGGTAGTGATAGGATCAGGAAAACACCACCAACCTTCTACAGGTAGCTTTAGCTGAACACTGTGCAAAGGTCGCACTACACTAAGTTGTAGCTTTCGATGAACACTGTTCAGAGCACGCACTACACTAACTTGTAGCTTTAGCTGAACACTGTGGAGAGGTCACACTAAACTAACCTGTAGGTTTAGCTGAACACTGTGAGGAGGACGCACTACACTAACTTGTAGCTTTAGCTGAACACTGTGAGGAGGAAGCACTACACTAACTTGTAGCTTTAGCTGAACACTGTTCAGAGCACACACTACACTAACTTGTAGCTTTAGCTGAAGGCTGTTCAGAGGACGCACTACACTAACTTGTAGCTTTAGCTGAACACTGTGAGGAGGACGCACTACACTAACTTGTAGCTTTAGCTGAACACTGTGAGGAGGACGCACTACACTAACTTGTAGCTTTAGCTTAACACTGCGCAGAGGTCACACTAAACTAACTTGTAGCTTTAGCTGAACACTGTGAGGAGGACGCACTACACTAACTTGTAGCTTTAGCTGAACACTGTTTAGAGGATGTACTACACTAACTTGTAGCTTTAGCTGAACACTGTACAGAAGTCGCACTACACTAACTTGTAGCTTTAGTTGAACACTGTGAGGAGGACACACTACACTAACTTGTAGCTTTAGATGAACACCGTTCACAGTATGCACTACACTAACTTGTAGCTTTAGCTGAACACTGTGCAGAAGTCACACTAAACTAATGTGTAAATATTTTAGCTGCCTGCGGTAGTGATAGGATCAGGAAAACACCACCAACCTTCTACAGGTAGCTTTAGCTGAACACTGTGCAAAGGTCGCACTACACTAACTTGTAGCTTTAGCTGAACACTGTGAAGAGGTCGCACTACACTAACTTGTAGCTTTAGCTGAACACTGTGCAGAGGTTGCACTACACTAACTTGCAGCTTTAGATGAACACTGTGAGGAGGACGCACTACACTAACTTATAACTTTAGATGAACAGTGTTCAGAGGACACACTACACTAACTTGTAGCTTTAGCTGAACACTGTGCAGAGGTCACACTAAACTAACGTGTAAATACTTTAGCTGCCTGTGGTAGTGATAGGATCAGGAAAACACCACCAACCTTCTACAGGTAGCTTTATCTGAACACTGTGCAAAGGTCCCACTACACTAACTTGTAGCTTTAGATGAACACTGTTCAGAGCATGCACTACACTAACTTGTAGCTTTAGCTGAACACTGTGAGGAGGACGCACTACACTATCTTGTAGCTTTAGCTGAACACTGTGGAGAGGTCACACTAAACTAACCTGTAGGTTTAGCTGAACACTGTGAGAAGGACGAACTACACTAACTTGTAGCTTTAGCTGAACACTGTGAGGAGGAAGCACTAATTTGTAGCTTTAGCTGAACACTGTTCAGAGCACGCACTACACTAACTTGTAGCTTTAGCTGAATGCTGTGCAGAGGTCGTACTACACTAACTTGTAGCTTTAGCTGAACACTGTGAGGAGGACGCACTACACTAACTTTTAGCTTTAGCTGAACACTGTGCAGAGGTCACACTAAACTAACCTGTAGCTTTAGCTGAAAGCTGTGAAGAGGACGCACTACACTAACTTGTAGTTTTAGCTGAACACTGTTCAGAGGATGCAGTACACTAACTTGTAGCTTTAGCTGAACACTGTGCAGAAGTTGCACTACACTAACTTGTAGCTTTGGCTGAACACTGTGAGGAGGACACACTACACTAAATTGTAGCTTTAGATGAACACCGTTCAGAGGACGCACTACACTAACTTGTAGCTTTAGCTGAACACTGTGCAGAGGTCACACTAAACTAATGTGTAAATATTTTAGCTGCCTGCGGTAGTGATAGGATCAGGAAAACACCACCAACCTTCTACAGGTAGCTTTAGCTGAACACTGTGCAAAGGTCGCATTACACTAACTTGTAGCTTTAGCTGAACACTGTTCAGAGGACTCACTACACTAACTTGTAACTTTAGCTGAACACTGTGCAGAGGTCGCACTACACTAACTTGTAGCTTTAGCTGAACACTGTGAGGAGGACACACTACACTAATTTGTAGCTTTGGATGAACACTGTTCAGAGGATGCACTACACTAACTTGTAGCTTTATCAGAACACTGTGCAGAGAACGCACTACACTAACTTGTAGCTTTAGCTGAACACTGTGAGGAGGACGCACTACACTAACTTGTAGCTTTAGCTGAACACTGTGCAGAGGTCACACTAAACTAACTTGTAGCTTTAGCTGAACACTGTGAGGAGGACGCACTACACTAACTTGTAGCTTTAGCTGAACAATGTGCAGAGGTCACACTAAACTAACCTGTTGCTTTAGCTGAATGCTGTGAGGAGGACACACTACATTAACTTGTAGTTTTAGCTGAACGCTGTTCAGAGGCCGCACTACACTAACTTGTAGCTTTAGCTGAACACTGTGCAGAAGTCACACTACACTAACTTGTAGCTTTAGCTGAACACTGTGAGGATGACACACTACACTAACTTGTAGCTTTAGATGAACACCGTTCAGAGGACGCACTACGCTAACTTGTAGCTTTAGCTGAAAACTGTGCAGAGGTCACACTAAACTAATGTGTAAATATTTTAGCTGCCTGCGGTAGTGATAGGATCAGGAAAACACCACCAACCTTCTACAGGTAGCTTTAGCTGAACACTGTGCAAAGGTCGCAATACACTAACTTGTAGCTTTAGATGAACACTGTTCAGAGGATGCACTATACTAACTTGTAGCTTTAGCGGAACACTGTGCAGAGGTTGCACTACACTAACTTGTAGTTTTAGCTGAACAATGAGTATGACGCACTACACTAACTTGTAGCATTAGTTGAACACTGTGCAGAGGTCACACTAAACTAACCTGCAGCTTTAGCTGAACACTGTGAGGAGGACGCACTACACTGACTTGTAGCTTTAGCTGAACACTGTGAGGAGGACGCACTACACTAACTTGTAGGTTTAGATGAACACTGTTCAGAGGACGCACTACACTAACTTGTAGCTTTAGCTGAACACTGTGCAGAGGTCGCACTACACTAAGTTGTAGTTTTAGCTGAACACTGTGAGGAGGATGCACTACACTAACTTGTAGCTTTAGCTGAACACTGTGAGGAGGACGCACTACACTAACTTGTAGCTTTAGCTGAACACTGTGCAGAGGTCACACTACACTAACTTGTAGCTTTAGCTGAACGCTGTGCAGAGGTTGCACTACACTAACTTATAGCTTTAGCTGAACACTGTAAGGAGGACACACTACACTAACTTGTAGCTTTAGATGAACACTGTTCAGAGGATGCACTACACTAACTTGTAGCTTTAGCTGAACACTGTGAGGAGGACGCACTGCACTAACTTGTAGCTTTAGCTGAACACTGTGAGGAGGACGCACTACACTAACTTGTAGCTTTAGCTGAACACTGTGCAGAGGTCACACTAAACTAACTTGTAGCTTTAGCTGAACGCTGTGAGGAGGACGCACTACACTAACTTGTAGCTTTAGCTGAACACTGTGCAGAGGTCACACTAAACTAACTTGTAGCTTTAGCTGAACGCTGTGAGGAGGACGCACTACACTAACTTGTAGTTTTAGCTGAACACTCTTCAGAGGACGCATCACACTAACTTCTAGCTTTAGCTGAACACTGTGCAGAAGTCGCACTACACTAACTTGTAGCTTTAGCTGAACACTGTGTGGAGGACACACTAAACTAATGTGTAAATATTTTAGCTGCCTGCGGTAGTAATAGGATCAGGAAAACACCACCAACCTTCTACAGGTGGGTTTAGCTGAACACTGTGCAAAGGTCGCACTACATTAACTTGTAGCTTTAGCTGAACACTGTTCAGAGGACTCACTACACTAACTTGTAGCTTTAGCTGAACACTGTGCAGAGGTCGCACTACACTAACTTGTAGCTTTAGGTGAACACTGTGAGGAGAACGCACTACACTAACTTGTAGCTTTAGCTGAACAATGTGCAGAGGTCACACTAAACTAACCTGTAGCTTTAGCTGAATGCTGTGAGGAGGACGCACTACATTAACTTGTAGCTTTAGCTGAACACTGTGAGGAGGATGCACTACACTAACCTGTAGGTTTAGATGAACACTGTTCAGAGGACGCACTACACTAACTTGTAGCTTTAGCTGAACACTGTGCAGAGGTCGCACTACACTAAGTTGTAGTTTTAGCTTAACACTGTGAGGAGGATGCACTACACTAACTTGTAGCTTTAGCTGAACACTGTGAGGAGGACACACTAAACTAACTTGTAGCTTTAGCTGAACACTGTGCAGAGGTCACACTAAACTAACTTGTAGCTTTAGCTGAACACTGTGAGGAGGACGCACTACACTAACTTGTAGCTTTAACTGAACACTGTGCAGAGGTCACGCTAAACTAACGTGTAAATACTTTAGCTGCCTGCGTTAGTGATAGGATCAGGAAAACACCACCAACCTTCTACAGGTAGCTTTAGCTGAACACTGTGCAAAGGTCGCACTACACTAACTTGTAACTTTAGCTGAACACTGTGCAGAGGTCGCACTACACTAACTTGTAGCTTTAGCTGAACACTGTGAGGAGGACACACTACACTAATTTGTAGCTTTGGATGAACACTGTTCAGAGGATGCACTACACTAACTTGTAGCTTTATCAGAACACTGTGCAGAGAACGCACTACACTAACTTGTAGCTTTAGCTGAACACTGTGAGGAGGACGCACTACACTAACTTGTAGCTTTAGCTGAACACTGTGCAGAGGTCACACTAAACTAACTTGTAGCTTTAGCTGAACACTGTGAGGAGGACGCACTACACTAACTTGTAGCTTTAGCTGAACAATGTGCAGAGGTCACACTAAACTAACCTGTTGCTTTAGCTGAATGCTGTGAGGAGGACACACTACATTAACTTGTAGTTTTAGCTGAACGTTGTTCAGAGGCCGCACTACACTAACTTGTAGCTTTAGCTGAACACTGTGCAGAAGTCACACTACACTAACTTGTAGCTTTAGCTGAACACTGTGAGGATGACACACTACACTAACTTGTAGTTTTAGCTGAACACTGTGAGTAGGACGCACTACACTAACTTGTAGCTTTAGCTGAACACTGTGCAGAAGTCACACTAAATTAATCTGTAGCTTTAGCTGAACACTGTGCGGAGGTCGCACTACACTAACTTGTAGTTTTAGCTGAACACTGTGAGGAGGACGCACTACACTAACTTGTAGCTTTAGCTGAACACTGTAGACAGGTCACACTAAACTAACCTGTAGGTTTAGCTGAACACTGTAAGGAGGACGCACTACACTAACTTGTAGGTTTAGCTGAACACTGTTCAGAGCACACACTACACTAACTTGTAGCTTTAGCTGAACACTGTGCGGAGGTCGCACTACACTAACTTGTAGTTTTAGCTGAACACTGTGAGGAGGACGCATTACACTAACTTGTAGCTTTAGCTGAACACTGTGGAGAGGTCACACTAAACTAACCTGTAGGTTTAGCTGAACACTGTGAGGAGGACGCACTACACTAACTTGTAGCTTTAGCTGAACACTGTGCAAAGGTCGCACTACACTAACTTGTAGCTTTAGTTGAACACTGTGCAGAGGTCGCACTACACTAACTTGTAGCTTTAGATGAACACTGTTCAGAGGACACACTACACTAACTTGTAGTTTTAGCTGAACACTGAGCAGAGGTCACACTAAACTAACATGTAAATTCTTTAGCTGCCTGCGGTAATGATAGGATCAGGAAAACACCACCATCTACAGGTAGCTTTAGCTGAACACTGTGCAAAGGTCACACTACATTATCCTGTAGCTTTAGCTGAACACTGTTCAGAGCACGCACTACACTAACTTGTAGCTTTAGCTGAACACTGTGAGGAGGACGCACTACACTAACTTGTAGTTTTAATTGCAATATGTTTTTATTAAAGTTTTAACAAGGTTTACAAGAGTAACAAGAAGAATATTCAAGTACATTGTAATCAGCAATTTTTGTCGAGTCGGGTACACATGAGATATGAGTAAACATATTCTTACAATTATAGTTGCATCATGAACTGTAGCCACGTTTCTATATGTCTGTACAGGATGCTTCCCCCCACCCCCGGGACACCCCACATGGGAACTATCTGTGTCCAGGAAGGCGGGAAGCTACATCTCGCCGCAAAACCACACCGTCTGTTTCCTCCTCTTTGGCCACAGACATTGGAAGTATACAAGTATTTTCAAATGGGTCGAGTCATATTAATGGAAGTCCATAATTGTGTACACTGTATACCCTCTTGACATTGTGTTGATATTAGAGTTGTACTTGACAAAAAAAAACGAAAGAATATGAAAGAAGATATAAGGAATATTAACTGAGAAAAACTTGTAATAATATAGTATGTCCATTGAGGATCCAATATATAAAGATTAGTTATGCATATCAAACTATAGGATTTTTATTTAACGTTTCCCCAAAAATCTGAGACCCATGTTTTGTGGGTACCATGTTATCCAGGGGTTCCATATTTTAGAAATTTTTACCTGGTTACCTAGAGTCCAAGCGAATTGTATTTCATACATTCTGTGTGTATTTATTATTTGTAGGGTTTCTGTTATGGGAGGTGGGTCAATATTTTTCCAGTGACGTACTATAGTGAGTCTAGCTGCAACCAGTAAGTGTGACACTAGTGGTCTTAGAGGCACTGGAATAGAATCAATTTCTAATGAAAGGAGTGCCATACCCGGGGAACCCGCAACCTCTACACCTGTGATTTGTTTTATTATCTGAAATATAAGCATCCAAAACCTTTGGATGCGTGGACATGACCACAGCACATGTATAAGTATGCCTGTCTCCCCACATTTCCTCCAGCATTCCGGTGAGGCATCTGGTGCAAACTTTGAGATGCGATAAGGGGTAAGATACCACCTCAGAAGTATTTTGTGGTGCAGTTCCCATAGGTTGGCACTCCTTGTAGACGTATATGTGACATTAAGGGCTTTTTTCCATTGGTCTTCTGTATAATGTTTCCCAAAGCCTTTCTTCCATGCTGTTATATTAGTGGTTTTACTGAAGGAATGTTTATTCTGTAGGAATTTGTAAAACAATGCTGTTCCTTTGATTTTTGTACGATTATTTGTAAGAAAGGCAACAATTTGCCAGGGTAGGTAAGCAACAAGGTCACTTCTTTTTTCCCCTAATAAGTGGGATATTTGAATGTACTTATAGTAATCATATTCTGGGATATCATATTCAATCTGTAGTGTTCTAAATGTTTTAATTGTAGGTCCAATTAAAAGTTCCTCAAGTAGTATTTCTCCTCTGGAGCCCCAGTTAGCTAGTGATATGCCTGGTATTATGAATTCTAGAGCATTAATCGGGAATTTTAAAGTAATTTGAGGTCCTTCATGTGTTATATGTTTAAGGAGATATTGCTATGCTTCGGCCGAAGCTTGAATGGTAGGGAAATGAGAAAATGCTTTATGTAACTGGTGTGAGCTGGTAATTAGATAGTTGTATAGATTTCCTCCTTTGGTTTGAGACTGCTCTATTTCTGTCCAGAGGGTATTATTATGGGAAGGGAACCAATCCTTCACCTGAGCTAAGATGGTAGCCACATAGTAATCTTTAATCATTGTATGACCTATTCCCCCCACTTGTTTGGTTTTAGTAAGTTTATTGAATGCACATCGTGCTTTTTTCCCAACCCATAAATACCTATCTATCTCAGATTGTGCTTGTTGGAAGAAGGGTTTAGGAACCAGTATAGGTAAAGTTCTGAAAAGATATAAGAATTGTGGCAAAATTTGCATTTTAAATGCAGCTAGCCTCCCTGTCCAAGATAGTTCAAACCGCTTTAGTTTATCTAGTTTGGCTTTCAGAGATTGCAGGAATGGGGTATAATTTTCTCTAACTAGATTGGAGATTGTAGATGTGAGAGTAATACCTAAATATGATATACCTTTTTCTTTCCACATGTATGGGAAATTATCACTTATATGTTGTTTCATATTGTCAGAAAGGCCTAATCCCAATAAAAACGATTTGTTTTCATTAACTTTGTAATATGAGATTGCGTTAAATAACTGCAGGGTTTGGTGAACCGAGGCCAGAGAAGACTTCACATCAGTAAGTATCAGGATGACGTCATCCGCGAATAAGCTAATGGTATGCATTCTACCTCCAATTGTGATCCCTTTAATTTTTGGATGTTGGCGAATGTAAGTTGCTAGGGGTTCCATCAGTAAGTTAAAAATTAGAGGAGATAAAGGACAACCCTGGCGGGTACCATTTGTTATGGTGAATGGGGTAGATAATGTGCCTGATACATAAATTTGTTCTGATGGTTGGGTATAAAGGGCCATAATGGCTTGAAATATCTGGCCATGAAAACCAAATTTATTCAGAACTTGTTCTAGGTATGTCCAGTGAATCCTATCGAACGCCTTCTCTGCGTCCAAAGCAAGGAGCAGAGAAGGCGTTCTTCTTTTGTTGGCTATATGTATGAGGTTAAGTAGGCGTCTGGTTGCGTCCGCAGTTTGGCGGCCTTTAGTAAAACCAGACTGATCTGGGTGTATCAACGATGGGAGGAGATCTACCAACCTGTTAGCTAGCAATTTAGAGTAAATTTTTAGGTCGTTGTTGAGTAACGATATTGGACGAAAGTTTTGAGGTGTATTAGGGTCCTTCCCCGGTTTCGACAGGGCCACTATCATTGCTTTTAACATTTCAGCTGGAAAAGAGAAGGAGGAGGCAGCTTGATTATAAATCTCTGTAAGTCTAGGAGTTAGGATGTCTCTAAACGTCTGGAAATATTCACCTGTGAAACCATCCGATCCAGGAGATTTATTGTTTGGGAGTGAATCAATCACTTGTGAAATTTCTTGTGCCGTGAATGGAGAATTTAATGCTGTGTTTTGTGTATCTGTGATTTGGGGGAGTTTTAGTGTGCTAAGAAATTCAGAGATAGTGTGAGATAGTGGTTGAATTGTGTTTGGGTCTTTTGTCAGGTTATATAAAGAACTATAATAGGTACTAAAGGCATCAGCTATAGCCTGGGGATGGTGTAATTTAGTTTGAGTTTCTGGATGTATAATGTAGGGAAGTTTAGTTTTATGTCTCTGTCCTCGCAGTCTATATGCTAATAATTTCCCTGCTTTGTTACCGTTTGCATAATATGTCATTTTCAACCTCCTAGAGGATTTTTCAAAATCCTCCAGTAGTATAAGTCGGAGATCAAGTCTCAGTTTGGTTAATTGGTCTGATAGGACAGGGGAAAAATTTGCTTTGTTCTGGGTTTCCAGTGTTTGAATTTGTCTAGAGACATCTAATATACGCTGCCCCCTCATTCTCTTAGCCCTTGTCCCCATTTTAATGAGGAGGCCCCTCATGAACGCTTTATGTGCGTTCCATGTCACAAATGGATTAGTAACTGAATTCACATTATGTTCAAAAAACTCAATTAAATCTTTCTGCAATATCTCCTTGGACGAATCATCCTGGAATAACCGCGGGTTGGATCTCCAGATATAAGTAGGGTTGTTTTTAGAAGCATCATCCACCAGCAGCGACACCGAGGCATGATCCGACCAAGTGATACTATTAATCGCAGAGGATCTGACTTTGGTTAGTAACCCTTTATCTATCAAAAAAAGGTTAAGTCGTGTATAAATTTTGTGACTATTTGAAAAGAAAGAGAAGTCCTTTTCTGTAGCGTTAAGACATCTCCATGCGTCGTATAGGTCATAACTTCTCAGAATTGGTTGTAGGGTCTGAGTTTTCTTGGTGGTTTGTGAGCTAGAATCCATTTCAGGGTCAGGAGGTAGATTGAAATCTCCACATAGAAGCAAGTGGCCTCTCTGCACTCGTGAGATCTTTTTCATAAGCTTATGTAGGAATCGGATCTGATGGGTGTTTGGGGCGTAGACATTCACCAATGTATAGGTAGTGTTATTGAGTTCGCAAATCAGAATGTGGTATCTACCTTGCATGTCCTGAACTTCCTTATGAAGGCAAAAAGCTACAGTGTCTTTTATTGCTGTAAATACCCCTTTCCTTTTTGCCTCTGAACTTAAAGAGAAAGTATATGGGAATTTGGGGTGAGAGCAATGGGGTTGGGCTTGTTTTTTGAAGTGTATCTCCTGTACGCATATGACGTCAGCATTGTGTTGGTTGGCTTCTCTCCACATGGAACTGCGCTTTGCAGGGTGGTTCAGACCCCTGGCATTAATTGTTAAGATGGTAATGGTCATGGTATAAGATCAGATTGAAGAGTGTTAGGTAGAATGTGTTGATAACACTTACATGAGGTCCAAGGATCGATGATGCTGAGCCATATCCGAGGTAGGGTGGTTCGTTTGCGTCCGTAATTCTTCTGAGGATGGTCTTGAGTGGGTAGATAGGTTTTTAGTCATTTTTGCTGCTGTGGACATACATAATGGTTAACATAGAAAGAAAACAGCTGAGAGAGAAAAAAAAGAAACATAAAAGGGTTTAACCGAAACTCTGTATCGGTCTATGTGACCTGGGGGTGACTTGTAGTCACTAAAATTGTATCTGGGGGGGTAAATACAGAAACAATTCAGCTTAGCTTTTTTATTTTCTCTACTCAGGAAGTAGTAATGTGTAGTCTGCACTGGCTTCAGTCGGCTCAGGTATGCTTGCGAGCATTTTTGGAAGTGACTAAGCTCCAGTCTCCTGCTACATGGTCAGGGCTATGTGAGGCGTGGGCCTTAGGTGAATCTTCCGTAATGATATGCCATCTTTGGAGTAAATGCATTCCTTTGACAAGTGTGTCAACGATATGCTCCTTCCCATCTTTGGTAATGATGAGTTTAGTAGGAAACCCCCATTTATATGAGATCTGGATATATGAGGGGGAATTGGGACTTTAAATGAGGCACACTAATGTGCCTCCATCCCGAATATAGGTACACTTAAGAGGGAAGTTGGGACTTTAAATGAAGCGCTTGGGTAGTGGAGGTAAAGTAGACCATAGTAAAAAATGCATTAAGAAATGTTTATTACTTGTAAATAATATCAAACAATAAAAAGTATTCATTTCATATACAGTAAACAATTCATTAATGGTCATAGGAGATGTACACATAACATAAACATAATAAAAATTGTATATACGTATAGCAGCACATGATCCAATGTGAATAAAGCAGTAATATAGCATAGTGTTGCTAGCAACAACAAGCCTGATACCGACACAAGCACCCATATGGTAAATGTGCATTTCTTGAGTAGGAAAGAATTAATCTAATTAAGGAAAACATATGGTATAGAAAACTATGGTTCCATGTAAGATGTAGCTGGGGCATCGTTAATACAAAGCTCGACGCGTTTCGTGGGTGTCCCCACTCATCAGGAGCTGATGCGATTAAGTTTCCTAAAGGATATATATAAAAGTATAGTGAACCATAGAGTCCATGTAAAAAAGTAGAAAATAATGAAATGAACATTAAGTATCTATAGCTGTTTTTACCAAACGCACTCACCGACTCAGGCAACAAGTGCAGTGTGCTGTGGTGGGAGCAGGGTGGGCCAGGGAAATTGCCTCTCCACGGGAGCCGAGGCGGCATAATTATAGATGCGACATCGGGCAGGAAGAAAGAGATAGAATGGGGCAAGATGTATCCACAGGTGAAAATATACTGTCGTAGGGACAAACAATTCTGGGAACAGAATAATAAATTCCATTAGGTGTATATCTGGTTTAAAATTATGTTTTATGAGTAATATTAATTGAAGAGTAGATAAAGTACCCAGAGAGTTCCAAGAAAAGTGATGGTGTAAATAGTGTGTGTATATGGGGATCTGTGCTTACAGGTGAGTGACATAAGGGTAGGAGTAGAAGTGACCAAGAGGGGTAAAAGCATAACAGCAAAAAGTGCAGGAAAGATTGGAAGTGAGAAGTGACTAATGAGTGGGACTAAGGCAGAATCACCATAGAGATAGACACATAAACAAAGAACAACAAAAAACAAAGCAGAGGGAGGAGGAGAAAAAAGGGGACATCAAACCTACCCAAATGCAGCATCAGAAGGCACCACCAGCCGAACGTAAACGTGGGGCTGGTCTGCAAAGACCCCAGAAAGAGACTGGCCGTGTGAACAGCCAGCTCCAAATGGGGAGTATAAGTATGCCGCCAACGCCACGTGGGTGACGCAGAGGAGGAGCCGCCGCACCTAAACCGAGTAACACTCAGCCGTCGGCGTGGAAAGGCTCCTCCCTAGGGACACCGAGATGGAAAACACTGAACGTCGGCGCAGTGACGTCAGGAGCTGACGTCATGCGCACGACGCAGGGGGCGTGGCGCCGATGTGCAGAGGGGCATCCACCCGATCCCCCGATCACAAAGTAGGTGGGGAGAAGGGGAGGACCCACTGGCGCATCGCGGCTCCCGCAAGGAGGAGAGCCCAGCACCACCCACACGCCCAATCACAACACACAGGGCACGAATGCTGGTCAGGTGGAAGATATGTCTAGGGCATCTGTAAGGGAAAAAGCCATGTGGGGCATGAAAACGGTAACCAAGATGCTGCATATAAAAATTGAAATAAATAAGTAAAATAGACAATAATGTGTCCACGACTAAAGGATATATGTATCTGTAAACGTATAAACAGGACAATGTCCTATACATAATGGTACCTTTTGGGTAAGGGCAGACCTCACACAGGGAGGGTAGGGGAGCACTACCAATCCCATATAACCAATTGCTTCCATCCCGATAATATATGGATATATGAGGGGGAATTGGGACTTTAAATGAGGCACACTAATGTGCCTCCATCCCGAATATAGGTACACTTAAGAGGGAAGTTGGGACTTTAAATGAAGCGCTTGGGTAGTGGAGGTAAAGTAGACCATAGTAAAAAATGCATTAAGAAATGTTTATTACTTGTAAATAATATCAAACAATAAAAAGTATTCATTTCATATACAGTAAACAATTCATTAATGGTCATAGGAGATGTACACATAACATAAACATAATAAAAATTGTATATACGTATAGCAGCACATGATCCAATGTGAATAAAGCAGTAATATAGCATAGTGTTGCTAGCAACAACAAGCCTGATACCGACACAAGCACCCATATGGTAAATGTGCATTTCTTGAGTAGGAAAGAATTAATGTAATTAAGGAAAACATATGGTATAGAAAACTATGGTTCCATGTAAGATGTAGCTGGGGCATCGTTAATACAAAGCTCGACGCGTTTTGTGGGTGTCCCCACTCATCAGGAGCTGATGCGATTAAGTTTCCTAAAGGATATATATAAAAGTATAGTGAACCATAGAGTCCATGTAAAAAAGTAGAAAATAATGAAATGAACATTAAGTATCTATAGCTGTTTTTACCAAACGCACTCATCGACTCAGGCAACAAGTGTAGTGTGCTGTGGTGGGAGCAGGGTGGGCAAGGGAAATTGCCTCTCCACGGGAGCCGAGGCAGCATAATTATAGATGCGACATCGGGCAGGAAGAAAGAGATAGAATGGGGCAAGATGTATCCACAGGTGAAAATATACTGTCGTAGGGACAAACAATTCTGGGAACAGAATAATAAATTCCATTAGGTGTATATCTGGTTTAAAATGATGTTTTATGAGTAATATTAATTGAAGAGTAGATAAAGTACCCAGAGAGTTCCAAGAAAAGTGATGGTGTAAATAGTGTGTGTATATGGGGATCTGTGCTTACAGGTGAGTGACATAAGGGTAGGAGTAGAAGTGACCAAGAGGGGTAAAAGCATAACAGCAAAAAGTGCAGGAAAGATTGGAAGTGAGAAGTGACTAATGAGTGGGACTAAGGCAGAATCACCATAGAGATAGACACATAAACAAAGAACAACAAAAAACAAAGCAGAGGGAGGAGGAGAAAAAAGGGGACATCAAACTTACCCAAATGCAGCATCAGAAGGCACCACCAGCCGAACGTAAACGTGGGGCTGATCTGCAAAGACCCCAGAAAGAGACTGGCCGTGTGAACAGCCAGCTCCAAATGGGGAGTATAAGTATGCCGCCAACGCCACGTGGGTGACGCAGAGGAGGAGCCGCCGCACCTAAACCTAGTAACACTCAGCCGTCGGCGTGGAAAGGCTCCTCCCTAGGGACACCGAGATGGAAAACACTGAACGTCGGCGCAGTGACGTCAGGAGCTGACGTCATGCGCACGACGCAGGGGTCATGGCGCCGATGCGCAGAGGGGCGTCCACCTGATCCTCCGATCACAAAGTAGGTGGGGAGAAGGGGAGGACCCACTGGCGCATCGCTGCTCCCGCAAGGAGGAGAGCCCAGCACCACCCACACGCCCAATCACAACACACAGGGCACGAATGCTGGTCAGGTGGAAGATATGTCTAGGGCATCTGTAAGGGAAAAAGCCATGTGGGGCATGAAAACGGTAACCAAGATGCTGCATATAAAAATTGAAATAAATAAGTAAAATAGACAATAATGTGTCCACGACTAAAGGATATATGTATCTGTAAACGTATAAACAGGACAATGTCCTATGGGTGCTTGTGTCGGTATCAGGCTTGTTGTTGCTAGCAACACTATGCTATATTACTGCTTTATTCACATTGGATCATGTGCTGCTATACGTATATACAATTTTTATTATGTTTATGTTATGTGTACATCTCCTATGACCATTAATGAATTGTTTACTGTATATGAAATGAATACTTTTTATTGTTTGATATTTTTTACAAGTAATAAACATTTCTTAATGCATTTTTTACTATGGTCTACTTTACCTCCACTACCCAAGCACTTCATTTAAAGTCCCAACTTCCCTCTTAAGTGTATTTATATGAGATCTTGTGGTTTCTCAGTGCTTTGGAGATTGTATTGAGGTTCCTACGTTTTTGTAGAGTGAATTGTGATAAATCAGCGAAAAACTGTAGATCTTTGTACTGTGGTGGAAAAAGTTCCTTACTACGAGAAGCCGCCATTAGGCGTTCCTTAGTTTGGTAAAAGTGTAGCCGTAATATAACATCTCTGGGAATGTTGTCCGGTAGATGAGAGGGTTTGGGTAAGCGGTGGATTCTGTCCACAGTAATGTCTAGATCTGATAAATCAGGTAGTATAGCCTGGAAAAGTTGGGCTGTGTAGGTGCGAAGTTCGGATTGCTGGACTGACTCGGGGATCCCCTTATTTTAAAGTTATTTCTCCTAGAGCGGTCCTCAATATCTGCCAGTTTAGCTTTAAGGGCATCTAGTTCATCAGTGTTGTTGTCATTTGCAACCACAAGATCATTGATGGTGGTCGCAAATTCCCCCATTTTGTGTTCTATATGATCTACTCTGGACACAGTTTCCTTTAGTTCCACACCAAACTTATGGACACAGGACAGCATATCAGCATGTAGTGAGCTCCTAAGGGAGACCAACATGTCTTTCAGTGTGGTGTCCAGCACTGCTTGGTTGGTAGTGGGGAAGAGATCAATTGAGCAGGGAGGTCTCTAGTATCCTCCCCTGAGTCTAGGCCTGGTGTTAGATCGCGGCTGGAATCCGAGGCATCCAGCCTCAATCTTGCCTTCTCCGGGCTACCCGAGGTAGGGGTATGTATAGGAGATTGTGGGCTTCTTTGTGGGGCATTTCTTTTTTGAGGATTTCCCTTGCCTGGATCGTATAGGGGAGTACTGGACATACCTCGCGCTGCAGACCCACCGTCGCCATCTTGCTTAGGCCCGAGCAGATAATATTCTGTGAGTTTTTGCGGCCTCCGATTGTCTTTTTGGTGCCGAGGCATGACCGATCGGGTCCCCGGGTTGTGCTGCAGGTCCGCTGGGTGTATTGAGCTGGATTAGCTCATTTGGCCAGGCGATGTGTGCCGGTGTGTTCCCGAGCGCTGTGGAGCTCCTTTAGTGAGCGTCCATCTTCCTCCGCGGCAAGCTCAGCCCCCCTAACTTGTAGTTTTAGCTGAACACTGTGAGTAGGACGCACTACACTAACTTGTAGCTTTAGCTGAACACTGTGCAGAGGTCACACTAAACTAACCTGTAGCTTTAGCTGAACACTGTGAGGAGGACGCACTACACTAACTTGTAGCTTTAGATGAACACTGTTCAGAGGACGCACTACACTAACTTGTAGCTTTAGCTGAACACTGTGTGGAGGTCGCATTACACTAATTTGTAGTTTTAGCTGAACACTGTGAGGAGGACGCACTACACTAATTTGTAGCTTTAGCTGAACACTGTGGAGAGGTCACACTAAACTAACCTGTAGGTTTAGCTGAACACTGTGAGGAGGACGCACTACACTAACTTGTAGCTTTAGCTGAGCACTGTGAGGAGGAAGCACTACACTAACTTGTAGCTTTAGCTGAACACTGTTCAGAGCATGCACTACACTAACTTGTAGCTTTAGCTGAATGCTGTGCAGAGGTTGCACTACACTAACTTGTAGCTTTAGCTGAACACTGTGAGGAGGACACACTACACTAACTTGTAGCTTTAGATGAACACTGTTCAGAGGATGCACTACACTAACTTGTAGCTTTAGCTGAACACTGTGAGGAAGACGCACTGCACTAACTTGTAGCTTTAGCTGAACACTGTGAGCAGGACGCACTACACTAACTCGTAGTTTTAGCTGAACACTGTTCAGAGGACGCACTACACTAACTTGTAGCTTTAGCTGAACACTGTGCAGAAGTCGCACTACACTAACTTGTAGCTTTAGCTGAACACTATGAGGAGGACACACTACACTAACTTGTAGCTTTAGATGAACACTGTTCAGAGGATGCACTACACTAACTTGTAGCTTTAGCTGAACACTGTGAGGAGTACACACTACACTAACTTGTAGCTTTAGCGGAACACAGTGCAGAGGTCGCACTACACTAACTTGTAGTTTTAGCTGAACACTGTGAGTAGGATGCACTACACTAACTTGTAGGTTTAGATAAACACTGTTCAGAGGACGCACTACACTAACTTGTAGCTTTAGCTGAACACTGTGCAGAGGTCGCACTACACTAAGTTGTAGTTTTAGCTGAACACTGTGAGGAGGACGCACTACACTAACTTGTAGCTTTAGCTGAACACTGTGAGGAGGACGCACTACACTAACTTGTAGCTTTAGCTGAACACTGTGCAGAGGTCACACTAAACTAACTTGTAGCTTTAGCTGAACACAGTGAGGAGCACTACACTAACTTGTAGCTTTAGCTGAACACTGTGCAGAGGTCACATTAAACTAACGTGTAAATACTTTAGCTGCCTGCGGTAGTGATAGGATCAGGAAAACACCACCAACCTTCTACAGGTAGCTTTAGCTGAACACTGTGCAGAGGTCGCACTACACTAAGTTGTAGTTTTAGCTGAACACTGTGAGGAGGACGCACTACACTAACCTGTTGCTTTAGCTGAACACTGTGAGGAGGATGCACTACACTAACTTGTAGTTTTAGCTGAACACTGTGCAGAGGTCACACTAAACTAACTTGTAGCTAGTTAGTAGCTAATGTGTGATAGGACCTTGTTGTTGGAAATTCCGTCCATCACACATTTTCCATTGGATTTTCCGACACACAAAGTTTTAGAGCAGGATATAACATTTTCCGACAACAAAATCCATTGTCGGAAATTCCGATCGTGTGTACACAAATCCGACGGACAAGGTGCCACACATGCTCAGAATAAATAAAGAGATGAAAGCTATTGGCCACTGCCCCATTTATAGTCCCGACGTACGTGTTTTACGTCACCGCGTTCAGAACGATCAAATTTTCTGACAACTTTGTGTGACCGTGTATATGCAAGACAAGTTTGAACCAACATCCGTCGGAAAAAATCCTAGGATTTTGTTGTCGGAATGTCCGAACAAAGTCCGACCGTGTGTACGGGGCATAACTGTAAATAGTCTAGCTGCCTGACTGTGGTACTAATAGGATCAAAAGAACACCAGCAATTTTCTTCAGGTAGCTGTAAATACTGTAACAAGACAAGCCTGCCTGTCAGTAGGAAGATAACAGGAACGGATCTAGCTAAACTGAATACAGTGTATATATATATATATATATATATATATATATACACACACACACAACACCTGGGATGCATATATATATATACACAATACACTTTAAGTGCAGCTAACTGACTGACTGTTCCGCTCTCAAAACACTGACTATGTGTGGTTCTAAACGGACAGCTAAACACTTGTCAGAGACTCCAGTAAACGGAAGCCCAATGCTTGATTTGTATACCGTAGTAATCCAACTTTATTTTAGTTTTAAGTTTTTTGTATTTTTTTGTGAAACTGCAATACAATACAATAACAAGATATCAGTACACATAGAATAACTAATCTAGCATAAATGACAGATGACACAACAGAAAGACACTTACAGGTGATGATGTCTCAAGTCCCTTGGGAGAGAAACAGACATGCTGCATCCATGTAGAATGACAATCTAAAATGGCTGAAGAACTTCCTGAACCAAAGGTCACATCTTGTATGAGAAATTTACCTGACTGAAGATAAAGCTGCTACAGACTTTGGCCACTAGATGGCAGTGGTAAACTACACATTCTATATAAGTAATTATAACGTAATTAGCTTGCATAGGCAGCACACTCCCTGTCTGATATAATACATTATATCACTACTTATACATATCTACTGTACAGGGAAAAACACACTCATAAGAAAATATGTTCCTGTCTAGAACTGGTAACATAAACTAAAACATGAGTCCACAATATCGTGTCTCTTGGCTATGGTACTTCAAGCTGGAAGCCCACATGAAGAAATAGTCATGTCCTGAAACCCATCTTCAGATTGGAGAAGCCGCACTAGACCAAACTATCTCCAATGCCAATTGTAATCCACAGGATGAATTTTAACTCTTGGCGAAAGTCACATCTGAAAGCTGTCAGTGACAAGCTCTATATTATGTATTGTGTCAACAACATAACAGAGTACCTGTTCAAAGGAGAACAATGACATCTGAAACTGGTCTGGCGTACACTTTAACAGTCCCTTGTTTTGTCCCTTTGACTTCAACCTCTCTGACATTACCATCTTTACTTGGCAACGTATTAGTGACAATTCCCATAGGCCAGTTGTTTCTGCTTTCTTGACCATCTTTCAATAACACAACATCTCCAACTTTAACATTGGGACTGGTCTTATCCCATTTCCTGCGACTTTGTAAGGTAAACAAGTAATCTCTCCTCCATCTCTTCCAAAACATATCAGCCAGACACTGGACTTGTTTCCATTGCTTTACATGAAGTTCTGTTGTACTAAAATCTCCACGAGGGGCCGACACAGAGTCTACCTTTTGGGTCAAGAGCATAGCAGGAGTGAGAACTGTTGGATTATCTGGATCTGTAGATATTGGTACCAAAGGTCTTGCATTAATGATGGCCATAACTTCTGCCATGAAAGTACTCAAAATCTCATGAGTCAAACGAGTAGGTTTAGCTTGAAGTAACAATGCATCCAAAATACGCCTAGCTACACCTATTAACCTTTCCCAAGCACCTCCCATGTGAGATGAGTGTGGAGTGTTAAAGATCCATGTGCATCCTTTGTCTTCAAGATAGTCTAGAAGTTCTACATCATTTGAACATATATGCAGTTCCTTGCATGCTCCTACAAAATTAGTACCTCTGTCCGAGCGAATTAACTTAGCTGGACCACGAACAGAAAATAGTCTTCTTAGGGCGTTGATGAAACTGGATGCTGACATGGACTCAATCAATTCTATATGCACTGCTCTTGTAGAAAGACATGTGAAAAGAACAGCCCAACGTTTGTTGTCAGCGCTACCTCCTCTAGTTCGGCTTGTTACAACTGCCCAGGGACCAAACACATCAACACCCACACTAGTGAATGGAGGCTCAGGATTGACTCTATCTTTTGGTAACTCTGCCATCTTTTGGCTTTCCAATCTCCCTCTGAGCTTACGACACATGACACATTTGTGAATGATTGCAGACACTAGACGTTTTCCACCAAGAATCCAGAAACCTGCAGCTCGGATTGCACCTTCTGTTATGTGGCGCCCTTGGTGAACTATTTGATCGTGATAATGTCTTACAATCAAAGTAGCAATATGGTGATCATGAGGAATGATGACAGGCTGCTTCTTCTCATCTGACAGCGTGGCAAAGGATAAACGGCCACCTACTCTCAATAGTCCATCTTTATCTATAAAGGGACTGAGCTTTGTAAGACGGCTATGTTTTAGAAGCGTCTTTTGTAGTTCAATGCAGTCATATTCTTGCCTGAAATATGTATGTTGTACAGAAGAAATTATGACTGTCTTGGCTTGTGAAAGTTCTTCTAAACTGACTCTTTCATGGAAAACTCCCCAGCTTCCGGGTCGATCATCATTGGTTTTCTTCTGGAAGCTTTTCGCAACATGAATTAGTCTTGCTATGACCCTGTTTAGTCTCCTCCAGTTGGAAAATCTTTCGAAGCAATGTAACTGCAGTCTAGTGTCAACAGCTTTAGTGCTGAAGCTTACTACTTCTGACCTAATTTCAGGATCAGCTTCGGGTTCCACTAAAGAGTAAACATTGGTGTTATCAGGATTATCTACAACTGTCTGATACAGAAAATGTGGGCCTGAGAACCATATAGAGTCCTGAAGGCAAGCTATCTGTGTAGGCCTGGTAGCATAATCTGCAGGATTTTGTTCTGACTTGTGTGGATGGTAAACGCCAAACATTGGCAGATACCAGTGTTCTTTACCTTCGTCCAGTGATGGTGCTACTTCGGCATGGTTGTTGTCAAGCATCCTTTTGATGAATTCTGTAAAGTCTTTTTTCACTTCAGGTTTTCTTTGCAAAGTTTTACGTAGTGCGTTCAGGTGCTTTATGGCTTGCTCTCTGTTACTAGGTAAATAACACCTGGGTGTGCGAAAAGGTAAAGGAGCTACCCAATTATTATTTTCATCTTGGAAAGTCTCTTTATCCATGATATTGAGAAAGGCTTGATCATCTATGGACATTGCTTGTTTGTCATCATCTTTTGTTCGCTGGAACACTGAGTTCCCTAAAGTGTCAGTCTTCATGCCACTACTAATGTCTCTATTGTAGTTAGAAGGAGAGTCACAGTATGGTTTTAGGGTTTCTTTGATGACAAAGCTGTTCTGACATGGACTAAGAAGGGATGAGCACCCATTCACTAGCACAGATGTCTTTGAAGTGTTGACACTGTCAGGCCGATGTGTTGCTCCTAGACAAACTTCTCCTACTATAACCCACCCTAGGTCAAGTCTTTGAGCATAGGGGGCATTAAAGGGCCCATTAATTTGTTGGCGTACCTTATGTACCTGTAGAATGTCTCTTCCAAGAAGTAGAAGAATAGAGGCATCTTTCTGTATAGCTGGAATAAGGTGTGATATCGAATTGAGATGAGGATGATGAAGGGCCACTTCTGGTGAAGGTATCTCTGCTTTATCGTCTGGTAACATATCACACTCTATCAAGGTGGGAAGTGAGAGATGGACTCTCTTGTCAAGAGACTCGATAGTAAAGTCGGTAGCTCTTCTTCCTGAAGTTTCCATCACTCCTGCGCATGTCTTTAGGGTGTATGGAACTGCACTCGATGTAATGTTGAAAGCATCAAAAAAGTCTGACCTTGCCAGTGACCTGTTACTCTGTTCATCAAGAACCACATACATCTTAACTGCTTTTTGCTTTTCCCCTGTGGGGTACACTGTTGCTAGGCAGATCTTGGAACATGAACGTGGAGTTATACTTTCACCACAGATTTCTGTGCATTTGGACATCACTGGGGTAGATGAATTATCTTTTTGCTCCCTGTCCCCACCTTTCGGGGCTTCTGTGACCTCTAATGGTCGGTGCAAAGTATCAGGGTGTAAAGCTGTGATGTGTCTATTACTGCCACATTCTGAGCAATCCGCTTGTATTTTGCAGTCTTTGGCTACATGTTTAGTGGATCCACAACACTTGAAGCAGATGCCGTTTTGTCTAAGAAAGGCTATCCTTTCCTTGACAGGCTTACTTTTGAACCCTTTGCACTTATTTAGGGGGTGGGGCTTTTTATGAAGTGGGCAAAATCTGTCAGGGTCTTCAAAGGTGTTTACCTTGTAGCTGCTTAGACAGTCTGGGTCCTCAGAGGGTACAGTTGTCTTATGGGCGATCACTGAAGTCCTATGGAAGGCTCTAGGTGGCTTTTCTGCTTTCGGCAGTTGACTGGTGGTGATGAAGGAAAAGCTAGGATCACACCTGATCTTAGCTTGCTGCTGCACAAACCTAGAAAACACAAAGAATGGGGGAAAAGGGACATCATGATCTTCTTTGTATTTGGCTCCAACACTCATCCATTTTTCTTGTAGGTTGTGAGGTAGTTTCTCCACAATAGGCTTAGTACCGCTAGCAGTATCTAAATGTGCAAGTCCTCTTAAATAGCCTTCTTCTTTGGCACACTGGACTTCCCAAAGTATATCACCCAGCTCTTGCAGTTTGAAATTGTCTCTGCTGTTTAGCTTAGGGAAAGACTCCAGTCTTTTCATTAGAGCACCTTCAATTGCTTCTGGTGATCCATATCTTTCCTTCTAGCCTTTGCCAAGCCATATCAAATCCTGCTGAAGGGTTAAATATGTGAATCCTGCGCATCCTTCTTGCATGCTCTGCTGACTCAGTCCCAAGCCATTTTATCATCAGGTCTAGCATCTCAGCTGCTGGTAATTCTAATGCCGCGTACACACGGTCGGACTTTTCGTCTACAAAAGTCCAACGGACGCCGACGGACTAAAGCTGGCTGGTAATCCGATCGTGTGTGGGCTTCTCCGGACTTTCAACTGACTTTTTTAGCCTCAAATCCGACGGACTTTAGATTTGAAACATGCTTCAAATCTTTACGTCGTAACTACGACGGACCCCGAAATCCGCTCGTCTGTGTGCTAGTCCGACGGACAAAAACCCACGCTAGGGCAGCTATTGGCTACTGGCTATGAACTTCCTTATTTTAGTCCGGTGTACGTCATCACGTACGAATCCGTCGGACTTTTGTGTGGTCGTGTGTAGGCAAGTCCGTTCGTTAGAAAGTCTGCTGCAAGTCCGCCGAAAGTCCGCCGGAAGTCTGTCGGACAGGCTGTCGGACTTTTGTAGACGAAAAGTCCGACCGTGTGTACGCGGCATAAGTCTTTGACTGCATTGAGAAAAGAAGACTTCCATGCCCAGTAATTCTCGGGGCTATCATCAAACTTGAGAAAGCCTGAATTAACCATCTCTTTACGGATAAGATATTTAGTGACATCTTGTGCACTCTGGTGTTTGGGTTGCTGCAGTAAGGATTCACTTGGCCTGTTCCTATATGTCTCTAATGGTTCATCTTTAAATGTTCTGGCATTGCTAGCTTCATGGGTTTGTTTTCGTACACTCAGGGGTTCTGCTGGTTCTGGTTTAAATTCAACTGACTCTGGATTGGGAAACTGTTTTGTTGCATTGCTGTTTAAAAGTTCTTGGACATACTCCTTTGTACGTTCTGCTGAGGAGCAGGGTTTCTCAGGCACATCTGGGCCTTTGTGGATAGACCCACTTCCAGACCGATCAATATCAGCATAAGCTGCGGCCTCTGCTGCTGCAGCGGCAGCTGCGCACTGACACTGAAGTATATGCAACTTTGCTTCCTGCTCTGATTTTTCTTTTATAATGGCGGCCTCTTTCTCGGCAAATTCTAGCTTGACCCGAGCTGCCTCTGCTTTGGCGCGAGCTCTGACTAAAAGGGCACTTGCTGATGAAATCTGACTGGACCTTGTTGATTTAGACGAGTGTGAGCGTGCATCGTCTTGCTGGACACTTGGCATGCTCTCCCTGCCTTGATGTGTCCCGGGTAGCTGATCTTCAGCCTTATACTGCCTTCCTGATCTTAGACTCATTCTGTCTGTGCAGAGACTAATATCTCCAGGCTTGTTGCGCTACACCTTTTCACTGTTCCGCTCTCAAAACACTGACTATGTGTGGTTCTAAACGGACAGCTAAACACTTGTCAGAGACTCCAGTAAACGGAAGCCCAATGCTTGATTTGTATACCGAAGTAATCCAACTTTATTTTAGTTTTAAGTTTTTTGTATTTTTTTGTGAAACTGCAATACAATACAATAACAAGATATCAGTACACATAGAATAACTAATCTAGCATAAATGACAGATGACACAACAGAAAGACACTTACAGGTGATGATGTCTCAAGCCCCTTGGGAGAGAAACAGACATGCTGCATCCATGTAGAATGACAATCTAAAATGGCTGAAGAACTTCCTGAACCAAAGGTCACATCTTGTATGAGAAATTTACCTGACTGAAGATAAAGCTGCTACAGACTTTGGCCACTAGATGGCAGTGGTAAACTACACATTCTATATAAGTAATTATAACGTAATTAGCTTGCATAGGCAGCACACTGACTGTCCTGCCTAATCTATCTAACTCAAATTAAATGACACTGTCTCTCTCTCTCTATCTCTCAGCACGCCGAAACACACTACACAGGGCCGCCAAGCAGGCGGCCTTATATAGTGTGGGGCGTGTTCTAAACCCCCTGAGCCATAATTGGCCAAAGCCACCCTGGCTTTGGCCAATTATAGCTCTGTCTACCGACGGCGCTGTGATTGGCCAAGCATGCGGGTCATAGTGCATGCTTGGCCAATCATCAGCCAGCAATGCACTGCGTTGCCGCAGTGAATTATGGGCCATGACGCGCCACACGAATTTGGTGCAAACGGACCATATCGTTCGCAATTCGACGAACAGTCGAACAGACGATGTTCGAGTCGAACATGGGTTCGACTCAAACACGAATCTCATCCCTACTGGCTATAATATTCATATGATGGAAAGTGTTTATTGACCTTTTATATATTGTATATAGGGATCAAGTACTGACTTGAGCACTTTGCATAAATATTTTTGAATGCTTTGATTTCTGTGGACACTTTGATTAACTTTTAAGAGTTAATAATCACATAATTTTGGAGCACAAACATTTGTGATACTTTTGGGTAGAGAGCCATTAAATGTGTTCTTTTTTTCACCAATTTTGCATCACGTCTAGCAATTTATTTGATGTAAATTTTTTTAGTTAAGAGATTTATATTTGTTGGTGCATATCTATTCACTTTTTGATTTCATCACTATAACATATGGAGTGCTATATAATTTATTTACAGTACATTCTTGAGGTATATGTGATATACTTTTTCGTGTAGGCTAACTCTGCAGGTAGGTAGTTGGTGGTGTCAGGTAGCTGCACAAGGAAATATTTTATACATTATGAATTGTAGAACATTTGAAGAAATCCTTTAAATAAATGGTTAAAAGATGCCTTAAAATTGCACATCCTGTTATGATACATTACATCATAGTCCTTTGAAAGTGGCAGAAAAAAATGGGGGACCTCCCTTGCAATTCAAAACAAACTCTTACACAGGCAGGCAGTCTGGGAGGCCAGGATGGGGAGGGAAGCCCCTTCTGTACCATACCAGGCCAAATGCCTGTCAACTTTGAGAGGGTACTTTGCAAGGGTGGTGGTGAAGCCATCTGCCTTTGTAAGGCAATTTTTTCCCATGTTGGGGTGACAAAGGCCCCACAAAAGGGTTGTGAGGTTTGTGGGGGGACTTTTCATAATCTGGAAACCACCTCTATAATAGGGGGCCCCCAGATATTACCCCCCCTCCAGCAATATGAATACTGGGTACATTAGTACCCCTTATTAAACCTTTAATAATCTCCTGCTGTGAGAGCCATGATTGAACAAAGGCAAGGTGCCTTTGGCCAATCATGGCTCAGGGGGCTAAGTCCACACCCCACACTGTAATGCCCCGTGCACATGGTCAGACTTTGTTCGGACATTCCGACAACAAAATCCTAGGATTTTTTCCGACGGATGTTGGCTCAAACTTGTTTTGTCTACACACGGTCGCACAAAGTTGTCGGAATTTCCGATCGCCAACCACGCGGTCACGTACACCACGTACGACGAGACTAGAAAAGGCCGGTTCAGAACCAAGCGTGGCACCCTTTGGGCTCCTTTTGCTAATCTCGTGTTAGTAAAAGTTTGGTGAGAGACGATTCGCGCTTTTTCAGACTCGTGGCTTTCAGATCGTTTTCTGCCGTTCAGTTTGTGCTTGTGGGTTTGTATCTGCTCTTCAGTGCATGCAAGCAAGTTCCGCGTGACTTTAATTAGTCATTGTATTCTTGTTCGTTCGTTACTGTTTTTCAGGTCGCTCTTCACAGGCCTTGCTGTTCTTCAGTGCGTTCCGTTACTTAGTTCTGAGCAGCCGACCATTTTCTAGCCATGTTGCGTATGCGTACTCCTCATAGAGTTCGTGCTGTGCGGGGGCTTGGTGTTGGGGTCCTGACCTTGACACAAGTCCAGTCCATGAACAGGGTGGGGAGGAGTTCATGGACCAAGAATTGGTTTCTTCAGCGTGACCAGTTCTCTCATATGCCTTTGCTCCGAGAGATCCGTGAGAATATTCCTGATGATTTCAGGAACTTTCTCAGGATGACGGACCCTGTGTTTCACCGTCTGTTGGCTTCGCTGACCCCTTATATTAGCAGGCAGGATACCTGCATGAGGCAAGCCATCACTTCGGAGCAGAGGTTGGTCGCTACCCTGCGGTATTTGTCGACAGGGAGAAGTCTGCAGGACTTAAAGTTCTCGACAGGCATCTCCCCCCCAGGCTCTGGGGATCATTATCCCAGAGACCTGTTCTGCCATCATCCAGGTCCTGCAGAAGGAGTATATGAAGGTAAGATTTTTATCCTTTAATATCACATTTTATTGTATTGAATGTTTGCTAATATATTGTATTTCTTTCCTCATTCCCTAATTACCATGATTGGAATATGCTGTGAATGTCTCCTTTGTTCTCATGCATGCAGGATTTTTATGTAATTATTATTTTAGGTCCTTCATACATATTTGCCCTTCAATAACCTCCCCAGCATGGTGTCTCCTGGCCCTATATTCACCTCATGTAGTCACTTAACAATGTATTTTTTCTGCTCCATAGTAGTGCTTTACCCCAAACACCCCCTAAAATGTTTAGAAATGTTATTTTTGCTTTAACTTCAGGCAGAGTGGCAGAGGCTTTTTTTTGGTGGTGTCCCCAAATAATTTTTAGTAACTCTCCCTCCCCCAACTGCTAAGTCAGCTGATCCCAATTCTCTATCCTCAATCATCTATTTGCTAACTTTGCCAAACCCATACACACTATACCCTTCTCTTTTGTGGTCATATTTATGGATGAATTCCCCAAAGCATGTAGTGCAAGGGCCTGCCTGTATACTTTCAAATGGTACTGTTTAAAGTTTTTGGATCCTATTATTATCTTGATAGGTAATAGTAGAATGTCCAAATGTCCTCAAATGTGTACAGTGTGTATTTATATCTTTGTATTATGACACTTCTTACCTGTCCAGTGGGCTGCCAATAGTGTAACTAAGGAGGGGCTGTTCCAAGTAATACCCATTATTTAGGCATTCATCTCTCAATGAAGTGAAGAGGGTTACCTGTCCAAGATTTCCACACACCCCCTATAATGTTAGAAATGGCCCATGAGAGGGGGGGAGGGGGAATATGATAGGTGTACCTTATACTTTGGCGTTGTTAAATTCCCCTTAATAAATGCTATCTGGAGGTTGACCCAGAATGTTTGTGTCTAATCTGCTTGCCATGTTTCTGATCAAAAATAGTAATGTTTATTGTTTTTTCCTCAACAGTTTCCTTCCACGCCACAGGAATGGCAGACTGTGGCCTCCCACTTTGCCGAGCGGTGGGACTTTCCTAACTGCGGAGGGGCAATTGATGGGAAACACGTCCACATCGTCCCACCACCCAACTCGGGGTTATACTATTTCAACTGTAAGAGGTTCAATAGTATAGTGATGTTGGCGGTGGTGTCGGCTACTTACGACTTCCTGTATGTGGACGTGGGGAAGAATAGCCGGATGTCCGATGGTGGAGTCATCGCCCAGACCGAGTTTTACAGGCGTCTCCAGAATGGCAGCTTGGACTTGCCAGCTCCAGAGGACAATGTGGAAGGACTCCCATTCGTGTTCGTTGCTGATGAAGCGTTTGCGCTGGGGGACCACCTGATGCGGCCATTCCCAATGAGAACCCTCACCCCGGAACAGAGGGTTTTTAATTACCGGCTGGCCAGAGCCCGAAGAGTGGTGGAGAACACATTTGGAATCCTGGCCAGCCGGTTCCGCCTATTTATGACACCCATTTATATGGCGGAGTATAAACTGAACCATATTATACTTGCGTGCTGTGTTCTCCATAACTTTTTAAGGAAACATTCAGCCAACTATGTTGGCTCAGTTGGGCCTGAGGCCTTAATGATACATCAAACCACACTGACGGCGCTTGAAAGCGGCCGTCCTGGCTTGCCCTCCCTGAGTGCCCCTGATGTCCGGTTACGCTACCTGGAGTTCTTTGCGGGTAGGGGGGCCATCAATATGCCAGCAAATATGTGAAGCCTTTTTATAATAAAAAACAAAAAGAAATTCTTTGTGGACATTTACTGCTTGTGTTTGTTTTAGCTGACCCTGACAGAAATGTTTTGAGTGCAGAAAATGGCGTGATTGTGTAACCTTATACAAAGCACTGTTGGCTGTTATTTACTAAATGCAAAAAAACATTTCACTACAAGTGCATTTGCAACTGCACTGAACCTGCACTTGTAGTGCAAAGTGGTTTTGCCCTTAGGAAATAACCCCCATTTTCGCTGAAAACAGCAGTTACATCACCCCAAAAGTGTTGTAGTGTTGAGACAATAATCCACACATTCTTGATTAACCAACTTTTTTATACCTGCACAATCACATGTGCATTTACCAAAGGTTTTTAAAACAAACCAACATGTTTGTTGTATAACAATTTTTGGGGTGGCATTATCAAAAATAGAAATGTTTATTTACGATAAAACAGGCCTGTGTAAAACCAACAACAAAGACAAAAAACTTGAACTTACAAAGTTCACATTAGGTAAAACCTGAAGGCAATATCAGACATCAGTATTTAGGAACTGTGTTTGATATTGCATTCAGATGGGGGGAAATCACCCCTGGAAAAGCCAAATTTGGAAGATGTACACCAATTTACGAATGTCAACATGTGCTAGCTGCCATCACGGGGGATCAAGGGACGTGTTTTGGGGGAGCAAGTGCTTCCTCACCGCTACTTTATAATTGAGGAAGGGGTTGCACCCCCAAAACGCGTCCATTGATCTCCCGTGATGGCAGATAGCACATGTTGGCACACTGTGTGCATCCTCCAAATTTGGCTTTTCAAAACATTGCAAAAAGATTTAAAACATTGGACCACAATAAAACAAGTGATTTTGTGGGGTTTTAAATTCGCCCCAAAACATCAATGATGTTATTATTTTTTTGAATCACATCATTTATTTTTTTCTGGATGTTTTGCAATTCGACATTACACCCCATGATCTCCCCGATCAGGATCTGGGCACTTTCAGATGTGAAAGGATCTCGATTCCTCACATCATGATCACCTAAAAAGAGAGAAACCAAACAAAAACAGGTATCAAAAATCTGCCACCATCCATCTCTTTTACCTGAGCCTGTGGTCACAGACACCCACCTGTTGTGGTGCCAATTTCCACCACATCTTCTTCTTCCTCCTGCTCTTCTTGGGTTGGGGGTATTTCACCTTCTTCCATAGGTGGGGGGTCTGTGGTCTCCTCGGATAAGGGGTGTCCTCCGAGTCTTTTCTCCCCTATGTAAAATAAAAATGGTATAATTAGCACACAGATATTTGATGGCAGAACTAGAAATAGGAAACATTGCTTGGAAGTGAGGTACAATTGTCTATTTTAGCCGAGTTCAAAGATGTATTTTTTTTATTGGCCTTTGTCAAGCTGCAATACTTTACCTGTTTAGTACAAGCTTCACAGATGGAGACCCCCCTATATTATACACTGGAGCACCTGTGTGGCCCCCTAATAAAAATTGTGTTCTTGTGTCCCACACTTGTGCTCCAGTGTCCAGATGTGAAAACAGCTGCTCAGTGTCCTCTCCTTACACAAAATCTAGTTTGCATTTCATTCTAGTAACAAGCCCATCTAGACAAACAAATATTTGGCATTCAAGTAGGCCCTAAAAAATGTGGGAAAATGCATATGGCCTAAACAATGGTGTTTTAGAGGCCGAAAGAAAAATGTTTGATACGAACGAATAATGGGCCCATGAACATTAAAGTTGCCCTTTTAAACTGTACAATTAAGAAAAGCATATGGAGCAGCACGAACGGAATAAAGACAGAAAGAATAGGAACACAGCACAACTACTTACTTTTTTGCAGCACTCTTCGGATCTTTCAGTACTGCTCTGGCTCTCTTAATATCAAGTCCGACCAGCGCTTCCTGAGCTGATCTTTCGATCGTCGTACCCCGAAATTCCTGTGCAGACTTTTGACCACTTTCGCCATGATCTTGGCCTTTCTGATATTGGGGTTGGGGTAACGCCCATACTTTCCGTCATAGTCGGCCTTCTTCATGATGTCGACCATCTCCAACATCTCCCCAAAGGACATATTTGTGGCCTTAAAACGTCTCCTTTTGAATCGGGACGTGTCCCGATCCGGGCTTTCCTCCTCCTCCTCCTCATTCCTGTAATTATCACGCACCTGCTGTGACTCCGCCATGTGCTCTTCCCCCACTGCGCCAAACGAAAAGGGGCGGGGAATAGAATAGAAAGAACGTCAGGGGCGGGCGGAGTTACACGCATGCGCAGTGTATCTAAAGCGTAACACGCGTGCATATTACGTACGATCTGTGAGCGGAGGAAGGAGCATTGGACGCGCCGATCGTAAGAACGAAGGTAAGAGACAAACTTGTGCCTATACTGCTTCTACATTGAGGCCTATATTGTAACAAGATTAGGAGAGTTTTATCTGACATTAGGCTTTGTCTTGTGTTGTGTCTTGCAGTGAACATGGATATGCTACTGAAAGACAATGACTTCATGTGAGTATTCCTAGATATGTTAAGGGAGCTGCCATGTCTGTGGGAGGTTAACCACCCACATTACAAGAACCAAGCAAAGAGGAAGGCAGCACTGGAGCAATTGTGTGAAATTGTGAAGCAGGTGATCCCCACGGCAGATATCACCTATTTAAAGATCTTAATTGGTGGCCTGAGGAGTACATATCTAAGGGAGCGCAAGAAAGTCCTGGATTCACAGAGATCCGGAGCAGCAGATGACATCTATGTCCCCAGGATGTTGTACTACGACAGGCTGCATTTTCTGGCAGGCCAGACTGAACCCATGTCATCACTCTCCAGTCTTCCTTCCACGCTTCCTTCCCCCCCGGCTGAGGCTTCTGACGCCCAACCTGGGCCTTCCAGGCCGCATGTGGAGGAGCCCAGATTGAGCCAGGTATAGCATTCCTCTAAATATTTCTGCTTGTCCAATCAATGATGTTACCTAGATGTTAGTTGGGAGTACTAATTTAGGATTGTGATTGAGGAAGCAAAAACTAAAACCATGTCCCTTTTTCATACACAGGGAAGTCTCAGCCAGGAGGTGGCCGGGCCGAGCCGGCTGGCTGATCTGCAGGTCCCTCCACCCCCCCTGGAAAGAGAAAGTGGCAGGAGGAGGAGTGCCCTAGAGGAGGCTGCCAGAGGACTCTTTTGGAGGGCTACAGAGGTCCTGGGAGCACCACACACCATGGAGGAGGACATTGCTGCCACCATTGCCTATAAAATGCAGAGGATGGAGGAGGGACAACAACTCATGTGTGAGTCGCTCATATTGGAGGCTCTTAACAAAGGTATGAGGGGCCAAATTACATCTCAGACACACCTTTGCGATGTTCCTCCTCCTCCTCCTGCAGGTCCTCCTCCTCCTCCTTCTCCTCCAGGTCCTCCCAGTCCTCCTCCTCCTCCAGGTCCTACTCCTCCTCCTGCCACATCTCCAACAGCACAGCCACAGCCCAGAATGAAGCGTGGAAGGAAGACCAGAAAGTGAGGACCCTGGATCCAGTCTGGTCGGCCAAAAAATGCAGCCTCTTGTGGTACCACAGCCTGGGGACACACATGTCATCTGCTGCTATCTGGATCTCTGCGAATTCTGGACCAGACTGCCCTCCCTTACATATGGACTCCTCAGGCCACCAATTTTGATGTTCAAGAATTGATGTCTGGCGTGGGGGTCCCAGGCTTCGCTAATTTCTCCTGTTGATCCAGTGTTGCCTTCCTCTTTGTTTGGTTCTGAGCCCTTAATAAAGGATTTTTGTTTTGAATTATACTCTCCTATGTGTTTTACTTCAAAAAGGACAGTTGGTTTGTGAGGATTCAGGTACATTTCAAATATACAATGTGAAATGAACAAGGGACACCAACAACAAACAATCTCCTTGAGATTAAATAATACAAGATATCAATGGTGTTGGGGTAACTTGACACACAAAACCCACACACAAAAATATTCTGGAGTAAAAATAAAAATAACATTGAACAAAGATCAGCCTTGGAAAAAATACAAACATTAAATCTAAAAAAAAAAGGCTTAAAATCCCAAATAAAATGAAATAAAAAAAAAAAAACATTCTGTCAGATGTGACAACTAATAACAATATATTCAGGGAATCCCAATAAAAAAACAAAAATAAAACTTTGTGAGAAGTGTGTGTGAATATGAGCAGCAAAACTACTTAATTCTTCTCACATTATAAAGAAGAAGAGAGTGCGTTGCATTAAACCATTTTTGACATTGCAGCGTGACGAAAGTGCTGTATCCATTGCGAATGCTAAGTTTACCAGAACGAGCTGTTCCGTGCTGGAATTTCTTCTGAGCATGCGTGGCACTTTGTGCGTCGGAACAGGCCACACACGGTCGAAATTGATGCGATCGGATTTTGTTGTCGGAAAATTTTATCTCCTGCTTTCCAACTTTGTGTGTCAGAAAATCCAATGGAAAATGTCCGATGGAGCCCACACACGGTCGGAATTTCCGACAACACGCTCCGATCGGACATTTTCCATTGGAAAATCCGACCGTGTGTATGGGGCATAAGGCTGCTTACACGGCGGCTGTACATAGTGTAATGAATGAGAGCAGCAAAATTACATTCATAATGTCATTTAAAACGGCTCACAGCTGTAATGTATTGCCGGATCTGGCAATATACATAAAAATCATTGAAAAAAATGACGTGGGACCCCCCCAGTCCATTACCAGGCTCTTTGGGTCTGGTATGGATATTAAGGGGAACCCCGGACCAAAATAAAAAAAATGATGTGGGGGGGATGTGAGAGAGCACCCCCCCTCCTGAACAATACCAGGCCATAAGCCCTCAAGTATGGGGACAAGGGCCTCTTCCCCACAACCCTTCCCCGGTGGTTGTAGGGGTCTGCGGGTGGGGGGATTATCGGAATCTGGAAGCCCCCTTAAACAAGGGGCCCCCAGATCCCTGCTCCCCCTTATGTGAATGGGTATCGGTTACATTGTACCCTACTCTTTCACCAAAAAAAGTGTCAAAGAAGTAAAAATTACAAGAGACAGTTTTAGACAAGTCCTTTTTTAAAAAAATAAAAAAGTGTCCCACGATGTCCATTCATCTTCAATCACAGCATCTGATGTTCCTGCCAAAAAAAACCCAAAAAAACTCTGCCTCCATGAGAGGTGTCCCAGTGATTGCAGCCTTTTCATGATGACAGCTGTTATATAGCTGAGGGTGGGGCCACCCAGTGTCGTAAACGGGTGACCCCACCCCCTCAGATGTCACATGACATCAGAAGGGGGAGGGGTCACCCGGTTATATCACCAGGTGGCCCCGCCCTTGCCTATATAACAGCTGTCAAAGCAAAAAGATGGCAGTCGCAGAGACACCTCCCATGGAGACAGAGTTTTTCCGTTTTTTGTTTTTTTTTCGCAGGAATGTCGGGTGCCAAGATTGAAGATGAATGGACATTGTGGGACACTTTTTATTTTTTTATTTTTTAATAAAGAACGTGTCCAAAACTGACTTCATTTTTACTTTTTTGACACTTTTTTGGTGAATGGGTAGCGGTACAATGTACCCGCTACCCATTCACATAATGGGGGGTGGGATCTTGGTGCCCCCTTGTTAAAGTGGGCTTCCAGATTCCAATAAGCCCCCACCTGCAGACCCCCACAACCATCGGGCAAGGGTTGTGGGGAAGAGGCCCTTGTCCTCATCAACATGGGGACAAGGTGTTTTGGGGGGACCCCAAAGCACCCTCCCCATGTTGAGGGCATGTGGCCTGGTACAGTTCAGGAGGGGGGGTGCTCTCTCACTCCCCCCTTTTCCCGTGGCCTGCCAGGCTGCGTGCTCAGATATGGGTCTGGTATGGATTTTATGGTGGACCCCAAATCATTTGTTTTATTTTGGCACAGGGGTCCCCTTAAAATCCATACCAGACCTGAAGGACCTGGTATGGATTTTGGGGGGGATCCTCACGCCATTTTTTTTGTCATTTTGGAGCGGGGTTTCCCTTAATATTCATACCAGGCCCAAGGGGGGGACTCACACTGTTTTTTCAATGGTTTTTATGTATATTGCCGGGATGCGACAATACATTAAAGCCTCCAGCAGTTTTAAATGACATTTTTTCCTTTAGAAATGTCATTTTGTAGTGGTACTGTTATAAACATGGGAAAGATGCGCTACTTTACAGGCAAACTAAGGAGACCCCCTGGGCACGATATTTAAAGGAATATTTCATTTTTATTGTTTCACTTTAAGCATTATTAAAATCACTGCTCCTTGCATTGATACATGCCCCTGGGGCAGGACCCAGGTTCCCAAACACTTTTTATGGCAATAACTTGCATATAAACATTTAAAATGAGCACTTTTGATTTTTCACATTCGTGTTCCATAGACTTTAATGGTATTCGCACACATTTTTTGTTTTTCATGTTCTGCTGCAAACCAAACTGGGGGATGTTCGACTCATCCCTATTCCTGAACATGTGACCACTGTGATAACCAATAATGCCTTTTCTTGTTTTGTTTTTTTAATTAACCAACAACCCAAGTGCGCCTAAAACAAATTTAGACTATAAAATAACCGATAAATGAAAGACAATTCTTGCCTTCAACTGAGACAAAGTCAGTTTTGGAAGTACTGTATAGTTAAGCATTTACATAGCACGTGATTTCTATAAGTATGAAGCTGTATTACACCTGTTAATATACAATAGTGCCATTTTGAAAATCCAGCTTCTTATGACCAGTATCTTCTTATTATAGGGATATATACACCAAACATTTGTGTTATAATTTCAATGTAGAGTACAGTTCTCAATAAAATGACACAGGTCTAGCAGGAATAAGAATAAAGCACATTTTAATAAAAGCTGTAGACAAAAGGCAAAATTACACATTTTGTTCCTGCAATTTTTTAATATTAGGGATTGCAAGTCCAATTCAGAGACATAAAAGACAAATGCGATGGGCAAGAAACAAAGATCAAAATTTCACATTTTCATGTTCATGATATTCTTTATGGATTACTCAGAAATGTGAGAGTCAAAATTGATCCTTTGCCATGTAATGAATATAATTTATGAAAAATGAAATTCTTGAAAGAAAGTAGTAAAATGGAAGTGTGATATTAATTAGAAATGAATTATTCAGTGGAAGAAATTGGTGCACATTTGGACAAATCTGGGATACCTGTACAATGCCTTCTATAGAACTAAAATAGTCAAAGTAATTTTTACAAAAAAAATAAAGGGGTACAATTGGAAGAAACGTGATGTTCCCATTATGAAACTACAACTGGACTGATTGTGCTGAAATCCCCTAATTCAAAACTTGTGGACACAGAGAACCCAGTTGCAAACTAACTGAGCTGCAGAGAGTCTTGTGATTGCATTCTCTAATACTGTCACTGGTAGTGATTAGCAAACAGTGCAAAGTTCACTTTACTGCACATTCACTGTACAGTTGAAAAAAATATGCAAAGCCCAAGCAGCACCCAAACCCCAATTAAGTCTTTAGGGCCCATATTGTGTTATTGTTTTAACTTTTTCAAGGCCAATTTGCAAGCTTTTGGGAAAAAGGCATAGGTAGCTTTGCACCACAATCAGAGGCATGTACCAATGCAAAAATACAGTTCAGCAGACGCAGGTTTATTAATAAGGCTTAAGAGCCAATGATAAAATTACACAATTTCTTTAAATATCTAACAACCACCCGCCGTAGTTGTGCTGCGTCAGGTCGGCTCTCCTGTGCGAAACACCATCATTGTACGTCGGCTCACGCACAATGCGCTCTTGTGCCCGCTGCACGCTGTGGGAGAGTGCCCACGGGTCGAGCGGACTCCATGTCAAAGTCTCTGAGATGTGACCAAAGGTGAAGGCAGAGATAAAGTAGGCTGGATGGCTTTAAAGCGGTTGTATAGTCAAAATTTTAACTTTTACCTACAGGTAAGCCTATAATAAGGCTTACCTGTAGGTAAAAAAAAATCTCCTAAACCTGTACGGTTTAGGAGATATTCCCCTTGCAATGAGCCACTGACTGCAGCAGCGCATGCACACAGGGGATTCTCATCTGAAAGCCCGGCAGAAGCCGGACCTTGCCGGAAAGAAATCTCCAGCGCGCATGCGCGGGAGTGACGATATCGCGGCTCCAGCCACTCACAGCGCCGGAGCCGCGATACCCGGAAGACATGCCGAGGCAACATGTCAGCAACTTTGGCGTGGACCAGGTAAGATACCGATGCCTCGTTCTAAGGTAAGTATTTCATAATGAGCTAGTATGCGGTGCATACTAGCTCATTATGCCTTTTACCTTACAGGTGTATACAAAAAAAAGTGTCAGTGGGTTTACTAACGCTTTAAGTAGCCAGGACTGACGAGCAGATCATCAACAGCTGAGTCCCTGTGGAGAGAAAGGAGCTGATAATTAGCTGACAGCTGAGCGGCCAGCTCAGAGAAGGAAGGGCTGAGCCCAGCCCTGACAGTACCACCTCCTCAACGACCCCTCCCAATCAGAGGACCACCGGGCTTGAGGGGAAAACATCTATGGAAATCATGGAGGAGGACAGGGGCATGTATGTTCGAGGATGAGACCCAAGAGCGTTCCTCTGGACCGTACCCCTTCGATTTCACCAGGTATTGTATGCGCCCATGGAACCTACGGGAATCAACAATGGATTGTACTTCATACTCCTCATGGTTTTCAACCTGTATAGGGTGAGGACGTGGCACCAAGGTGGTAAAGCGGTTGCAGACCAAAGGTTTCAATAAGGAGACATGAAACACATTAGAGATGCCCATACTAGAAGGAAGGTCCAACGTGTGAGCCACTGGGTTAATCCTGCGAAGGATAAGGAAAGGCCCAATAAACCAAGGTGCGAACTTCAAAGAAGGAACGCGAAGTCGGAGGTTGCTAGTCGACAGCCAGACTCTGTCCCCAACCTGGTAGGAAGGCGCAGGCAGGCGTCTGCGGTCAGCATGGAGTCTGTACCTATCGTTAGCATGTCGCCAAAGCCTCCTGGACTTGTGCCCAAGTGGAACGAAGGCCACAGAGATGCTTCTATAATGCAGGAATACTCTGCGGAGCAAACGAGGCAGGCAACACAGAAGGCTGGAAACCATAGTTCACCATAAACGGGGACAAATGGGAAGCTGAATTCAAGGCACTATTGTGAGCAAACTCCACCCACGGTAAGGGGTCTGACCAGTTGTTATGATGGTCAGAAATATAGCAACATAGGAATTGCTCCAAGGATTGTTTGTCTCGTTCTGCAGCCCCATTAGACTGCGGGTGATATGCAGAGGAGAAAGCAAGCTGAATACCCAACTGTGCACAGAAGGCTCACCAGAACCGGGACACAAACTGACTACCCCTGTCTGAGACGATCACCTTGGGTAGCCCATGTAAGCGGAAGATCTCCTGAGCAAAAATAGATGCCAAATCCTTAGAAGTAGGCAATTTCTTGGGTGGAATACAATGCGACATTTTCGAGAACTGGTCAACCACCATAAGGATAACTGTGTTGCCCTGGGAGTTGGGTAACTCCACAATGAAATCCATAGATAGGTGGGTCCAGGGCCTCTCTCCATTGGGTATGGGTTGTAGGAGGCCCACTGGAAGGTGTCATGGAGTCTTACTCTGAGCACACACGGAATAGGCAGCTACAAAGGTGGTTACATCAGCACGTAGACTAGGCCACCAGAATTGTTGGGAAATGGCCCAAAAGAGTTGATTCTTCCCAGGGTGACCAGCAGCCTTGGGAGAATGGTAAGTCTGGAGCACAGCAGTACGGAGACTCCCAGGAACAAAGCAGCGGTCACAAGGTTTCTCAGGAGGAGCATTGACCTGAGCAGCAAGAATTTTATCACCCAAAGGAGAAGTAAGACTGATGCGAACCGTAGCCAGAATATGATTGGGAGGAATCACAAGAACTGGAACCGACTCCATCTTGAAAGTGGAGGAAAATGACAAGGGTGACAAGGCGTCAGCCCTTACATTCATAGTACAGGGTAAGAATGAGACAATGTAATTAAAACTTGACAAGAAAAGAGCCCATCGTGCCCTTCTGGGAGAGAGGCGCTTAGCCTCAGACAAGATTGGTCAGTAAGAATGAGAACCGGCACAGTGGTACCTTCAAGGAGATGTCTCCATTCTTTCAGGGCTAAAATGATCGCCAACAGCTCTTGGTCACCAATCTTGTAATTGTACTCTGCCGGTGACAATTTCTTGGAAAAGTAGCCACAAGGATGCATAGCGCACTCAGAGTTAGGATGTTGAGACAGAAGGGCACCAAATCCAGTCTCAGAAGCATCAACTTCTAGAATAAAAGGCAACATAGGATCAGGGTGTGCCAACACAGGAGCAGAAACAAAGGCAGCCTTGAGACTTTCAAAGGCCTTAATAAACTCCGGAGACCAACTCTGTGGGTTGCCGTCTTTCCTGGTCATATCAGTCAGGGGCTTGACCAGAGATGAGAAGTTACGAATAAACTTCCGATAATAAAAGCCAAGAAAACGCTGCAGAGGACGTAAACCCAAGGGTCAAGGCCACTGTAGGACCGCTGAAAGTTTCTCTGGGTTCAGTGGAAATGACATAGCCCAGGAATTTACCCTGTTCACAATGGAATTCGCACTTTTTTAATTTACAATAGAGATTGTTCTCTCTTAGTCTCTGAAGCACACGACAGACATCTGTGTGGCGGCTCTCCAGGGACTTGGAAAATATGAGGATATCATCGAGATAAATCACCACACATAACTGCAACAAATCTCGGAGGACATCGTTAATGAACTCCTGGAAAACTGCTGGAGCGTTACTGTGACAGACTCCCCCGGGACAGAGGCTTTTGGAGGGGACTGAATGTGAGCCTCTTGCCTACAGATTATGGGCCCTGGCATTTGGAGTACCCTTGAGGTGTTGTTACTTTGGGTTCGGGTCCTTGTCCCCCAGGACACACAGACTCTGGGGACCCTGTATTTGCCATATTAGCAATAGTGACTGAGTCATACTGTTGGGACACATACTGTGAGGAGATGCTAATATCAACTCCACTCACCTGTCTGATGTCTGCTATAACATGCTTAATGTAAATGAGTCTAGTCTGGCTCACCACAGGTTCTAAGGGTATTCCACACATTGTTGTTTGTTCTAATTAACCCTGTGTTGATGTTTATGGTAATGTGTATTGAATAGTCAATGGCTAAGAGATGAACAGTCTACTCCTACTATAATTTGTTGATGACTAGGCTGAGGAGGGGGGGAGATCACTGTTTGTATTGTTGTAATTGTAATTAGCTCCTTCTATTGTGAGAAAATGTCCTGTGGTTGTACTTGTGACAGACCTAGCCGGGAGAGAGACTTTTGGAGGGGTCTGAATGCTAGCCTCTTGATGATCGATCGTAGGCCCTGGCATTTGGGGGAATGGTGTTCTTTGTGAGCTGTATGCCTGGGGACCCTTGAGGTGGTATTACTGTGGATTCGGGTCCTGGTCCCCCAGGACACACAGACTCTGGGGACCCTGGATTTGCCATATTAGAAATAGTGGCTGATTCATAATGCTGGGACAAATACTGTTAGGAGATGCTGATGTCAATTCCAGCCACCTGTCTGTCTGTTGCCTGCTAGAATGTGTATTGTAAATAAGTCCCTATGGGATCTAAGAGTCATTAGATCCCCATTGTTGTTTGTGTTAATTAACTCTGCTATTGTGATAATGTTGATTGGGTTTTCTGAGCTACAAGACGGCCAGTCTGGCCTAAAGGTCATGTCTGAGTCATCTAGGCTGTCTAAAGGGATTAGTTAATTAGCCCATGTTAATTAGGTTTCTGGACACAGGTGTATGTTCAGAGTAATATGAGCAGGAGGTATACACCTCCTCTTTTACCGTATAAAAGAGCCTGTATTTTTCAATAAAAGAGATTCTGGTTGAACTTACATACAGCCTGCCTGGTGTTTGTTCTGAGCTACACAACTGGATTAGAATGGCACATAGCTGTAGTTCTAGTCCCGGAGCATCGGATGACCGAACCATCAGATGCTGCAATCTGCAATCTGATTCTATAGCCACAGAGGAGTGTCGGGAGAGTGGAATCGAGTGAGCAGGAGCTCGTTACATTGGTTGGCAGCTGTGGGATTTGCTCTCCAGTTACTGGGACACTCCAAACCAGCCTGCAGGAGAGCCACGCTGAAAGACTTACTCGAGAGCCGTGGAGGGAATGGTGAGATCGTGTTTCCTTACCGTGAACACATCCAAACCATCACCTGGATCCAAGGTCCAGATAGCAGGAGAGGAGAGGTACAGATGCCAGCCACCATGGAAGAGGAATTCAGAAGGAGGTTGCGAGAGATGTAGATACAGCACAGAGGACCAGTATCAGAGCAGGTCCTGCTAGGATGGTTTGATTCTATCAGCTGCAAACTCTGGAAGGAAGCGCTAGCCCGTGAGCAGCGACACCAGGGAAAAGTTCTCCCCTCCATCCATGTAAGGTACTGGTCGCAGTATGAAGTGCGCATGCTGTTATTGGGGGAACAGCCGTGGACAGCTGAGTTAAGCAGGCTGATCCAGGCAGAAATGGGGTTGGACGAGAGCTACAGAGCCCTCCAATGGTATGTAGCCCAAGTGTGCCCGTGGACAGCGGATGACAGCCCCACGGAAGGCTTTGACTACGATGGCCTGGGATTGTTGTACTGGAGGCTGTCTGAGGACCCTGACTTTGGGAGTGATCGGGAGTGGTGTTTGGAGGAAATAATGGAGCACAGAGAGCGAAGACTGAATGTCTCGGAAGTGCACTGGGCACAGGAAGATTTGGAGTTTCTGGCCGTTCAGGAATGGGAGCTTGAGATGGCCTACAGACAGCTGCTAGACTCTGCTCAGCAGCAGGGTGGGGCTCCCTTTGCCTGGGACTATCAGGAAATACCAGTTGACAACTCTGAAATCCTGGCTGAAGAGTTGACAATGTGGCAGAGTAACAGTGTGCTTTGCCAACCTGCCCCTGCAGCTATGGAGGTGGAGGTCTTATGGCGGATGCAGCAAGTGCTGACTGACCTTGATGAACCTGTTTCTGCATTGGATGATCTTGGATGGAGGAATGTGCCTGTCCAGCAGAATGCCAGAGAATCGGCAGTGGAAAATCTGGAGAGCGCTATCCCCAAACCTGAAGTGCTGACAACAGGGCAGAGCTCTGCTAACCTCTGCCCAGCACTGATAGCATCTTCTGGGTTCCACGGAGAGGAGATGGTGAACCTTCATCCCCAGACACCAGTTGCAGAGACAGGGGATTTGATAGACTTTTCTGCTGAGGAAGAACAACCTGGTGAGCCTCCAGCAGAAGAAGAGCTGTTATTAGGGCCAAACTTCACTGTGCTCTGCCCAGCACCAACAGAAGTATCTGTGAAGTTACAAGGAACTTCCCCAGCTGAAGCTCTGGCAACCGGACAGAGGGTCCAAAACCTCTGCCCAGCACCGGCAACAACTACAGAGTTCCAGGGAGGCGGGGCAGTCGGCCTCCCCCCCCAACAGTTAGCCGGAGCAGATGGTGTGGGGTTTCCAGCAGAAGGGCTGGCAACAGGGCCGAGTACTGCTGGCCTCTGCCCTCAACTAACAGAGGATGGATTTCCTGTGAAGTGGATGGGACTTCAGTCTGCATCTGTATACCCCAGGGATGCTGGGCAGTCAGCCCAGATCCCCAACAGCATGACGGAGTGAGCCCAGACACCCTGTCTTCTCTCCAGCGGCAGAAAGGACTCCAAGGAGAAGGGCCAGTCCAGGCCTCTCCCCAGCGGCAGATATTTTCTCTGAGAGAGGCAGAGGTTAGCTGGGTGAGTAATGCTTTGTTTGGAACAATTTGTTTGGCGTACTGTGTGGGTACAGGCATTAGAGGACTGGAACTACTGACTAACTTCGGAGTCAACCCGTCTGGGGTCTCCTCCTGTGTTAGTCTCCTGCCGAAAGGGGAGAAATGTGACAGACCTAGCCGGGAGAGAGACTTTTGGAGGGGACTGAATACTAGCCTCTTGCCGATTGATTGTGGGCCCTGGCATTTGGGGGAACGGTGCTCTTTGTGAGCTGTATGCATGGGGACCCTTGAGGTGGTATTACTGTGGATTCGGGTCCTGGTCCCCCAGGACACACAGACTCTGGGGACCCTGGATTTGCCATATTAGAAATAGTGGCTGATTCATAATGCTGGGACAAATACTGTTAGGAGATGCTGATGTCAATTCCAGCCACCTGTCTGTCTGTTGCCTGCTAGAATGTGTATTGTAAATAAGTCTCTAGTATGGGATCTAAGAGGCATTAGATCCCCATTGTTGTTTGTGTTAATTAACTCTGCTATTGTGATCATGTTGATTGGGTTTTCTGAGCTACAAGACGTCCAGTCTGGCCTAAAGGTCATGTCTGAGTCATCTAGGCTGTCTAAAGGGATTAGTTAATTAGCCCATGTTATTTAGGTTTCTGGTCACAGGTGTATGTTCAGAGTAATATGAGCAGGAGGTATACACCTCCTCTTTTACTGTATAAAAGAGCCTGTATTTTTCAATAAAAGAGATTCCTGGTTGAACTTACATACAGCCTGCCTGGTGTTTGTTCTGAGCTACACAACTGGATTAGAACAGCACATAGCTGTAGTTCTAATCCCGGAGCATCGGATGACCGAACCATCAGATGTTGCAATCTGCAATCTGATTCTATAGCCGCAGAGGACTGTCTGGAGAGTGGAATCGAGCGAGCGTGACTCGTTACAGTACTTATGATAATATATAATATACTGTGTGAAACTCAGTAACCACAAGTCTGTTCTAAAAGGTCATGTCTCTTAGTCACCTAGGCTGGAAAAAGGATTAGATAATTAGCTCATGTCAGTTAGGTTTTAGTTATCCTTCTGTATATATTTGTGTGATATCTCAAATAAAAAGACAGTCCATGTTAGCAGTGAAACAAGTGTCGCCTTGTCGCCCTGTATCCAGACTGGGAGGAAGTGGTATACTGATGGAAGCACTCTAGTGGAGTGTGGGACGTTCCGTTACATTGGTGGCAAGCAGCGGGACGCTTCCTGCAATTTGGGACATCAAAGCTTCTACCTGGATCCAAGGTCCAGATAGCAGGAGAGGAAAGGTACAGATACCAGCCGCCATGGAAGAGGAATATAGAAGGAGGTTGCGAGAGATGCAGATACAGCACAGAGAACCAGTATCAGAGCAGGTCCTGCTGGGATGGTTTGTTTCTATCCGCTGTGAACTCTGGAAGGAAGCGCTAGCCCGCGAGCAGCGACACCAGGGAAAAGTTCTCCCCTCCATCGAGGAAAGGTACTGGTCACAGTATGGATTGCGGGTTCTGTTTTTGGGAGAAAAACCGAACAAGGAGCAGACAGCGGAATTAAGCAGGCTTGTCTGGACAGAGATGCGGCTGGATGAGAGCTACAGAGCCCTCCGGTGACATGAATCCCAAGCATACCCTTGGATAGTGGATGACAGCCCAATGTAAGGCTTTGGCTAGGGCGGCCTGGGACTGTTGTATGTGAAGTTGACAGGGAATCCTAACTTTGGGAGTGATTTGGAGTGGCGGTTGGACGAAATAATGGATTACAGAGAACAGCTACTGAATGTTTCGGAAGTGCACTGGGCACTTGAAGATATAGAGTTTCTGGTCGTTCAGGAATGGGAGCTGGAGATCACCTACAGACGGCTGCTAGACTCTGCTCAGCGCCAGGGCTGGGCTCCCTTTGCCTGGGACTATCAGGAAATACCAGGTGACAACTCTGAAATCCTGGCTGAAGAGTTGGCAATGTGGCAGAGTAACAATGTGCTTTGCCAACCTGCCCCCACAGCTAGGGAGGCAGAGGTCTTATGGCGGATGCAGCAAGTGCTGACTGACCTTGATGATCCTGTTTCTGCATGGGATGATCTTGGATGGAGGAATGTGCCTGTCCAGCAGCATGCCAGAGAATCGTCAGTGGAAAATCTGAAGATTGTCCTCCCCAAATCTGAAGTGCTGACAACAGGGCAGAGCTCTACTAACCTCTGCTCAGCACTGATAGCATCTTCTGGGTTCCATGGGCAGGAGATGGTGAACCCCTATCCCCAGACACCAGGTGCAGAGACAGGGGATTTGATAGACTTTTCTGCTGAGGAAGAACAATCTGGTGAGGCCCCAGCAGAAGAGCTGGTATTAGGGCCAAACTTCACTGTGCTCTGCCCAGCACCAACAGCAGTATCTGTGGAGTTACAAGGAACTTCCCCAGCTGAAGTGCTGGTCAACAGACAGAGGGGCCAAGACCTCTTCCCCACACCTGTAGCAGTTTCGGAGGCTCAGGGTGAGGAGGTGGCAATCACTTCCCAGCAGCAGATACAGGAGGAGAAGGGAGAGGTGTTCTTCGTCCCTCCCCAACAGTTGACCAGGGTGGAGGAAGCGGTCTTTCCTCCCCAGCAAATATCCATGCACCTGGAAGACAGTACCACAGACATATTGTCCCAGCAGCCAGATGAGGGAATGGAATAGGAAGCAGCCAGCTCACCTCCCCAATGGCAGCTGCACAGTTTGAGAGTGGAGGAATCCAGCCTCCTGCCCCAACGGTTAGCCAGAGCAGAGGGTGTGAAGTCCCCAGCAGAAGTGCTGGCAACAGGGCAGAGTGCTACCAACCTCTGCCCAGCACCGGCAACAACTGTGGAGATCCAGGGAGCCGGGGCAGTTGGCCCCTCTCTCCGGTGACAAGCTGATGTATTGGAGCTGCTACTCCCAGCTAAATCACTGGCAACAGAGCAGAGCGCTGCTGGCCCCTGCCTAGCACCTACAGTTTCTTCTCAGCTTCAGGGAATTGGGACAGTGGGCCCCTCTGTCCAGCAACAGGCCAAGCCATGGAATGGTAAACACCACCCAGCTGAAGGGCTGACAGCCAGACAGAGAGTCAATTACCTCTGCCCCACACCTACTGAAGTCAACTATTCCTTGCAGCCAAGAAAGGAGATCATGCGGACAGACTTTGTGAGTTCACTCTGCCCGACTAACGCATGTGGAGGTCTGGGACCTTGTTAGTCAACTTTTGATGGGGGAGAAATGTGACAGACTCACCCGGGATAGAGGCTTTTGGAGGGGACTGAATGTGAGCCTCTTGCCTACAGATTATGAGCCCTGGCATTTGGGGTACCCTTGAGGTGTTGTTACTTTGGTTTCGGGTCCTTGCCCCCCAGGATACACAGACTCTGGGGACCCTGTATTTGCCATATTAGCAATAGTGACTGAGTCATACTGTTGGGACACATACTGTGAGGAGATGCTAATATAAACTCCACTCACCTGTCTGATGTCTGCTATAACATGTTTAATGTTAATGAGTCTAGTCTGGCTCACCACAGGTTCTAAGGGTATTCCACACATTGTTGTTTGTTCTAATTAACCTTGTGTTGATGTTTGTGGTAATGTGTATTGAATAGTCAATGGCTAGGAGACGAACAGTCTACTCCTACTATAGTTTGTTTATGACTAGGCTGGGGAGGGGGGAGATCACTGTTTGTATTGTTAATTTAATTGCTATTGTGAGAAAATGTCCTGTGGTTGTACTTATGATAATGTATAATGTACTGTGTGAAGCTCGGTGACCACAAGTCTGTTCTAAAAGGTCATGTCTCTTAGTCACCTAGGCTGGATAAAGGATCAGATAATTAGCTCATGTTAACTGGGCTAGGTTTTAGTTATCCTGCTGTATATATTTGTGTGAGATCTCAAATAAAAAGACAGTCCGTGTTAGCAGTGAAACAAGTGTCGCCTTGTTTTGTGCTTATGAGCGGTTGTAATATCGGATATCTGTATCCAGACTGGGAGGAAGTGGTATACTGACGGAAGCACTCAAGTGGAGTGTGGGACGTTCCCTTACAGTTACAAAGGCCAAAAGGCATTACAAGGTATTCATAATGACCTGATCTGGTATTAAACACAGTTTTCCACTCGTCGCCCTCCTTAATCCTGACGAGATTGTATGCCCCTCTCAAATCAAGCTTCGTGACAACCGTTGCTCCCTTAAGGCGGTCAAATAACTCCGTAATCAATGGAATGGGATAGGCATTCTTAATTGTGAAATGATTAAGAATGCCCATAATCGATACAAGGTCTCAGCTCACCACTCTTCTTCTTCACAAAAAAAAACCAGCACCAGCAGGAGAAGATGATTTGCGGATGAAACCTCGAGAAAAAGTGTCTGCAACATACTCCCCCATGGCCTTATCCTTTAAGACCGACAAAGGGTAAACCCAGCCACGAGGGGGTATGGCACTAGGTTGAAGGTCAATTGCGACCAGTTTGGAGGCAAAGTACTGGCTTGACCTTTGTCAAAGACATTGCGGTACTCCTCCGGCAGGAAGGAGAGTGAGGAGGTGCACAGGACCTTGGCTACCTTCTGGAAGTATCTCTCACTGCACTGTGGCGACCAGGACAGAACCTCAGCATGGAGCCAATCAAAAGAAGGGTTGTGCCTCTGTAACCAAGGATAACCAATAACCAGCAGAAACTTAGGTGAGGAAATAACTTGGAATTGGATTATCTCATGGTGAAAGGCCCCTACGGCCATGGACAATGGAACAGTCACATGGGCAGGCTTTAGAGGTCTCCCATCAAGAGCCTCAATGGCAAGTGGAGTGTCACGCAGCTGCAGCGGGATTGAGTGCTTTGATACAAAGGCAGCATCAATGAACAGGCCTGCAGCCCCAGAGTCGATTAGAGCTTGTATCTCGATGCACGACTCAGCCCAAGACAGGTTAACTGAAACCTAGGGCTTAACTTTCTGGGAAACTGGAGATGAAACAACGTCACCTAAGGTCGGTCCGTGACAGGACCTCAAGGTTTGGGCGTTCCCTGGATGGGTAGGACAAGACTTCATAAAGTGACCAGCCTGGCCACAATAAAGGCACAATCTCTCCCTCCTCCTAAGGGCTCTCTCATCCACAGAGAGACACGTGAAGCCCAAGTGCATGGGTTCATCTTCACAGACCGACGTGGTACCAGGAGGCATGGGAGGTGAGGGAGGCAAGAGTGGCACTGCAAAGACAAATGTACAGGAGGCTTGCGCCAGTGGTCCTTAAAAGAGAGTCTTTCTCTTAGTCTGGAGTCTGGATGTTATCCGAGAGACCATGAGAGAAGGCAGCCACGAGGGCCTCATTGTTCCAAGCAACCTCTGCTGCCAGACTACAGAATTCAATGACGTTATCGGCAACAGTTCTTGTACTCTGTTTGATGAACATGAGTCTCTTGGCAACAGAAGCTGAGCTTGCGAGAACGTCAAATACCCTTTTGATGGAAGTCACAAATTCTGGGTAACTCAGGACCATGGGTTTTTGCATCTCCCATAGAAGGTTTGCCCAGGCCAAGGCTCTCTCAGAAAGCAAAGATATCACAAAGCCTACTTTGCTTCTGTCCGTGGTAAACGCCTGGGGCAGCATCTCAAAATATATCTCAACCTGGTTGAGAAACCCTCTGTATTGAACTTGATTGCCCCCAAATCGCTGGGGAAACAGAACAAGACATTCCTCTTATAGAGGTAATACTCGAGGCGGGTGCCTGTACAGAGACTGGAGCAGCAGCAGGGATGGCCTGCAACACAGGTTGTACTGGAGCAGCCATAGTGGAAGTTTCCAGGTGAGCCGTGCGACTCAGGAGCATTTGTAAAGCCAAGGCAAACTGATCCATGCGGTGATCCTGGTCTTCCAATCTGGAAAAAATATTACCAACAAGTGGACTGACTGCATCCTTTGAATTCATGGCCTTCGCCTACTGTCAGAAACCATGAATCAGACCGAGACAGAAGTACAGGTAATCACACTTGTTTAATAATAATAAAAAGGTAAACAGAGTAAGCGTAGTCAATACATAGCCAGAGTTCAGTAACCAGATTGGGTAGTCAGCCAATGTCAATATCAGAGAGCCAAAGATCAACGTAGTAGTACAGCAAGCAGGATCAAGAGCCAGAAGGGACATCAGCCGAGCAAGTCTTCAACAGGAACGCAGGAGAAAGTCTCTGAGATGTGACCAAAGGCGAAGCCAGAGATGAAGTGAGCTGGATGGCTTTAAGTAGCCAGAACTGACGAGCAGATCATCAACAGTTGAGTCACTATGGAGAGGAAGGAGCTGGCAATTAGCCAACAGCGGAGTGGCCAGCTCAGAGAAGGAAGGGCTGAGCCCAGCCCTGACAGCCGTATCTCAAAAAATGGCCTGGTCATTAAGGTGTCAAATCCTTCCGGTCCTTAAGTAGTTAAATAACATTCTTGGAGTATTTTTCAAACCTGCATGGTAAAAAGGAAGTAAACTCTGCTATAAATAAAGTTCCCCCTTCCCTGCAAAGTAAAGGCATAATGTGCTAGTATACATCGCATACTAGCAGATTATGTGACACTTACCTGCAAGCGAAGCCCACCAGTTGCCCCAGCTGCAGGCCCAAATCCTTTTTTGCCCCTCTTCCTTCTGTGGCTGTGGACATCAGCTGCGTGACTGGTCCGAGACATGTGACGTCCCTCCCGTCTGCGTGCAGGAGTCGCCGGTCATGGCACTTGCTCTTGAAGAAACAGCACAGGTGGCTGTTTCTTCAGAGTGCATGCACCAATGACATCATCGGCGCAGTATACAGTAAATATCTCCTAAACGGCGTATGTTTAGGAGATATTTACAATACCTATAGGTAAGCCTTATTCTAGGCTTACCTATAGGTACACATTACACAGGGAGGTTTACAACCTCTTTAAGTGGCACACCCAAATTATGTACTACAGAAAATGTGATATTTAGAAAGAAAAAAAAAAACATTTACTACTTATACATTTCTGTGCTGTTTGTAAACAAAGTAGCCAAGTGGATTCTCCCTAAAATCTATATCAGACCCTTATCCTAGATTAGGTGAAGACACCCAGTATTGCCCTCAGGATAGCTAGGGCAAATATACTGCGTCTGCTTACCAGATATTAAGGCCTGATTCACACCTATGCATTTTTAGTACTTTTTGCATTTTTCACAGATTTGGAACACAGAACGTGTTCCATAGGAAACTATGTAGAATGGACTGCTGTGCAAATCTGAAAAATGCAAAAAGCACTGAAAATGCATAGGTGTGAATCAGGCCTAAGACCTCCCAAGGTCTATATGCGCATCAGTGAGCTTTCACCCCTCACTATGGGTATAACCGCATCAGCTGTGCAGCCTGCTTGGTTGGATTCCACAGGTGTCTCCCCTCAACAATCAAGGGAACTCCAGAGTCCAGTCACACAGTGTGCAAATGGAAACATTTGTTTGTCCAGCACCCTCCATGGGTGCTCAGACGTCACTGCTGCTCCGTGCCTAGGATGATGTATGTTTCGTCTGTTGTGGAAAATTTTATATTAATGCATTGTCATAAGTCTCCCAGTGTGTGTTCAATCACAGCCCGCTCTAATAGCTGACTGGGGCAGATCAACTCTGGTTGAGATCCGTTTGGTAGTGAAAAGCTCTTTGTGGATGTAGAGAAATGTTTGTGGAGTGGGGACATGTCCGCCAGCTAAGGGCCCCTGTGCGATGCACAGAACGATCGTCTGGTGGGGATGTGTTCGCTCTGCAAAGACATTGTCGGCTTAACGAGTGTGCTCTCATGTTGCCCCTGTGTGCCTGATCAACACATTTGTGGCCCAATGAGTGTACGCCTGCCGATAATCTCTAGTCCACAAAGACAGTAGAATAATACAGGTATACATTGTTCTCTGGAACAATGTATAATAGGGATTTCTATCAACGGAAATACGGGAGTCTTTTGGGTTCTGGTTGGAGACAGGGTTAATGTTTGAAAGCCATGTGGCTTCTAAAAACATACAGGCACCCTGTCTCTGCTCAGACACACCCATAAGACTCCTGTAGTCATTGTTCATTGGTGGTTGCATTTTCCTGTGTTAAATCCTTATATGGTCATTTACATCCTGTGAGGTCATATCCTGTGTCCATTTTTTGTGAGGTCACAAGCTTTGTAAGAGGTGTTTGGCTGTTGGAGGCCCAACCCTCAAGCTTTGGGACTTGCTATTGATATGCTAATAAAGTGGCTCACGCAGACAGCTGAGACAGGCTGGCTGCAGTGGGTTTTTGGAACTGGAGAGATGAGGATGTGATTATTTGTCTAGTTGGATGGCTGGGGCACACACCAGAGGATGGATACGATCAAAAGGTGAGATGCATTGGTATTATATCATTAGACGAAATTGTTATTATGATTAGAAACAGGAGATTTGGCTGTGTGCTTTGCGTACAACCAAATTTCGCTAAACACGTCCAATGGGACTTCTTCTGTGAGGCAGTCTATGCTTAAATTATATCTAAAGGCAAAACTGGAGTAGAGAGGGATCAGAACACTTGTCAAGTTTTTTTTGCTGTCTGTGCCCCCATTAAGAAGATTTGCCCTCTCTATTTGTCCTGCTTACCAATATCATTGAAAGTGAAAGTAAAAGTAAAAGAAATTCCCACATTTTGGGTTGTCTCCAGAAAAGTAATAGAGGGGAAGTCTTTCAATGGGAACACTAGTTTTGGTGTCCTGGGGTCCCCAAGGAATTACCTTAATGTTTGCAGGGATTTCCTCTCACTTCCTGTTTGGCTATGGGACAGGACATGAAGGGAAATCTCCACAATGGGACAGAGAGGGGAAAAAAAATTACAGGGGTCCCTTGCTCCCTTGCTCTATCAAAATTGAAAAAAAAAAGTTTTGGCTTATAGTTCTACTTTAAAAAATGAGGGTTCATTATTGTTTTAAAGAGGCAAAAAGTGGTATGAGCAAACACAAGAAGCAGAGTGGTGGTGTAGTGGTTAGTGGTTTGAATCCCAACTATAACACTACCTATCTCTGAAACTTTTAATGTAGGAAATGCTTGATTTGGTGCATTGCATCTAGATGCAAAATACTTTTTTCTGCTCTTTTGATTTGGTCTGTTTAGGGATGAGCTTCAGTCATTCGCTGAATTACGAACGATATGGTCCGTTCGCGCCAACTTCGAGTGGCGCGTCATGGCCCATAATTCACTGCAGCATCGCAGTGCATTGCTGGCTGATAATTGGCCAAGCATGCACTATGACGCGCATGCTTGGCCAATCACAGCGCTGTGTGTACAGAGAGCCGTAATTGGCCAAAGCCAAGGAGGCTTTGGCCAATTATGGCTCAGGGGGTTTAGTACACGCCCCACACTATATAAGGCCGCCTGCACGGCGGCCCTGTGTAGTGTGTTCTGACGTTGAGACAGAGATAGAGAGAGAGAGAGACAGTGTCATTTGATTTAAGTTATATAGAGTAGGCAGGTCGAGTCAGTTAGTTACAGTTACAGTGTATTGTGTGTATATATATATATATATATATATATATATATATATGCATCCCAGGTGTTGTATATATATATATATATATATATATATATATATATATATATATATATATATATATATATATATTATATATATATATATATATACACTGTATTCAGTTCAGCTAGATCCTGTTCTTCTTTTCCTAATATACTGACAGGCAGGCAGGTGTTTTTACAGTATTTCCAGTTACTGTACTGTGTACCCTGCACAGTCTCACCTACAGTATAGCTACCTGCAGCCAGGTGCTTGTGTAGGCTCTTGATGTATTTCCAGTTACTGTACTGTGTACCCCGCACAGTTGCACCTACAGTATAGCTACCTGCAGCCAGGTGCTTGTGTAGGCTCTTTGAAGTATTTCCAGTTACTGTACTGTGTACCCCACACAGTCTCACCTACAGTATAGCTACCTGCAGCCAGGTGCTTGTGTAGGCTCTTTGAAGTATTTCCAGTTACTGTACTGTTTACCCCGCACGGTCTCACCTACAGTATAGCTACCTGCAGCCAGGTGCTTGTGTAGACTCTTTAAAGTATTTCCAGTTACTGTACTGTGTACCCCACACAGTCTCACCTACAGTATAGCTACCTGCAGCCAGGTGCTTGTGTAGGCTCTTTAAAGTATTTCCAGTTACTATACTGTGTACCTGTCAAAGTCCTGGATGTGAGGCCGGATTGCAGAGGGGGCATCCCTTGCGGCTAAGTGCAGCGTAACCCTGGGAGTGAGACAGGGAATACAGTGCCCAAAGGTGCACGGGTTGCCAGGGCGCTGTTGCTGAGTAGCTGATAGTAGGGAGCTGCTGGGGTGCACTGCTAAGGTTAAGGGCTACCGTGCAAAGGAGATATTCCAGGTATGGAGCCGTGGAGCAACCAGGAGCGGATTCAGAGCCAGGACAATGGTCATGCAGCACAAGAATCAGTCCGAGGTAAAGTACAGCAGGATAATCAGGAACGGAGAAGGTAGCCGAGCTGGGGGTCAAACACAGGACGACGATCAAGGTACAGATGCGGAGCAGAAGAATAGTCAGGTCCAAGTCGGGGTCAATGCAGGCGGAAACACAAGAATAGTCAGGCAAGCCGGGTAGTAACAGGAAACAGGTAAAACGACAGGCACAAGGAACACAGGAAGCTTATGATAATCCAGCAACCAGCGTGTACCAGCAGCAGGCTTAAATAGGCAAAAGGGCGCCAATGATTACTGTGATGCGCGCACGTGCCTTAGCGAGCGCGTCTGCACGCTCCCACTATTGCCCACCTGCATGCACCCATCGTTGTGCGCCTATGTGCGCACATGCGCACAGAAATTCGCCTGGCGCCACCATGATGGATACTGGCAGAATTATCCATCCTACGGCTATTACCCTGACAGTGCTCCCCCCCAAGGGGCAGCCTCCAGATGCCCAATTGGGCCCATTTTTCGGGGTATCGGGCTTTAAACCTCTGCAACAGTCTAGGAGCATGAACGTTAACTGCTGGTTCCCAAGAATTATCTTCTACAGAGTAACCTTTCCATTTAACAAAAAATTGAATAGTCCTACCTCTCCGACGGCAGTCCAGAATGTCTTCTACTTCATATTCTATTTCGTTGTCCACTGAGATTGGAGGTGGTGGAGCTTCTTCTCTCCCTGGAAAAGGACTGGAAACAACAGAGGAAACATGGAATACATGGAATGGATGGATCTTATAGGAACTTGGTAAAGACAATTCAAATGCCACTGGGTTAATTTCTTTCTTAATTGTGAATGGACTGATAAACCTCGGTCCTAACTTCCGGGAGGGGTAAGGAAGCTTGAGATTTGTTGAGGAAAGCCAAACTCTATCTCCAACTTTAAAGGCAGGGTCTCTCCTTCCCTTATCATAGTGTTTTTTATAATGCTCTTGGGCTTTCTGCATAGTTGCCTGGAGAGTTAGGTAATTAGCCTGAATGGCATTTATCCTGTCCTGGACTGCGGGGACTGAAGTTTTTGGTATAACATTAGGCAGAAATGAGGGATGGAAACCGTAGTTGGCCCAGAAAGGTGACTGATTGATGGAAGCATGAATTGAGTTGTTGTATGCAAACTCCGCACACGGGAGTAGCAGGGACCAATCGTCCTGGGAGAAGAAGCAGAAGCAGCGTAAGTACTGTTCTAAAGTTTGATTAGTTCTCTCGGTTTGACCGTTGCTTTGAGGATGGTAAGCTGAAGATAGGCACACTTTAATGGAAAGCATTCTGCAGAGCTCCTTCCAGAATTTAGAGGTGAATTGTACCCCTCTGTCGGACACAATGTTGCTCGGTAGGCCGTGAAGTCTGACTATCTTCTTTATGAAGATCTTCGCCGTGTTGGCAGCAGATGGTGTACCCATCATGGGCAAGAAATGCGCCATCTTGGACAGGCGGTCAACGACTACCAAGATGGTTGTAAATTGCTCCGAGGGTGGTAACTCTACTATGAAATCCATAGATATGGTTTCCAGGCAATGGGCGTAGTAAACCCCAAGATTTGATGTTAGACCCCTTATTACGTTGACAAATGATGCAGGAACTTACATATTCCCTGCAATCAGTCTTCAGAGTGGGCCACCAAAAAGATCGCTGAATAAGCTCCAAAGTCTTTCGCACCCCGAAGTGACCAGCAAGTTGGTGGTTATATAAAGTCTTTAGGACCTGGACTCTGGCTTGCTGCGGAACAAAAATGTTGTTTTGATACCAAAGAAACCCTTCCTGGTTTCTTAAGGACAGTGCCTCTGGTTTAGAGCATTGTGAAGAAGCTTGTTTCAGTGAGGAACTCAGGTCAGTTTGAATCATGAGGAAATACTGTGGAGACAATATAGTGCTGGGAGTGATTTCTTCGGGAGTGTCAGGATACATCCGGGACAAGGCATTGGCCTTCACAATCTTGGACCCCAGACGGAAGGATATGTGAAAATTAAATCTGGCAAAAAACAAGGCCCATCGAACTTGTCGGGGTCTTAAGCGTTTAGCCGTGCAAAGATACTCCAGGTTTCTGTGATCTGTGAATATAATGATGGAATGCTGAGCACCTTCAAGGAGGTACTGCCATTCTTCCAGGGTAGTTTTAATAGCCAAGAGTTCTCAATCACCCATGTCATAATTCCTTTCAGACGGACTCATTTTCCATGAGGAGAAGGCCACAGGATGGAGTAACGACTTAGGACCCTGACGTTGGGATAAGACAGCCCCTGTTGCAACTTCAGAGGCGTCAACTTCTAAGATGTACGGCAGGACCGGATCAGGATGTTGCAGGATGGGTGCGGAGGTAAAGAGAGATTTGAGCTTATCAAAAGCTGATTGGGCTTCCGGAGACCACAGGAACCGAGTATGTGAATGTGTAACTTGGGTGATTGGTGAGATGATGGAGGAAAAGTTCTTTATAAACCTCCTATAAAAGTTTGCAAACCCCACAAATCTTTGTAATCCCTTTTTATCTGATGGAGTTGGCCAGTCCAAGATTGCCTGCACCTTTTGTGGATCCATAGCAACACCACCAGTGGAGATAATTAGCCCCAGGAATTGTATTGACTCCTTTTCGAAATCACACTTTTCTGCTTTTACATAGAGTTTGTGCTTTTGTAGTGTGTGCAGAACTGTCTTTACATGTGTACGATGGAGCTCCAGGGTAGTTGAAAATATCAGGATATCATCCAGGTAGATGATGACGAAGTAATCTAGAAATTCTTGAAAGATATCATTTATGAAATGTTGGAATGTGGCCGGGGCGTTGCACAATCCAAATGGCATCACTAAGTACTCGAAATGTCCAAAGCGAGTTCTAAATGCTGTTTTCCATTCGTCACCCTCCCGGATGCGGACCAGATTGTAGGCTCCCCGAAGGTCAAGCTTAGTAAATATTCGTGCAGTACGGAGTCTCTGGAAAAGTTCGGGAACTAGAGAGAGAGGGTAGCATTTTTTATAGTGATTTTATTGAGCTCCCTGTAATCCACACATGGTCTTAGAGATTTGTCCCTTTTTTCGCCAAAAAAGATTCCGGCTCCAGCAGGAGAGGAGGAGGGATGGATGTATTGTCTCAATGTCCCCAATTCCATCTCCAAAAGGGTAAAAATGCGACCGAATGGGATTTCGGCTCCTGGGAGTAATTCGATTGGACAATCGTATGAGCGGTGTGGTGGCAGGACATCAGCCTTTTTCTTGTCAAAGACTTCTGAAAACTCCTGGTAAGCCGGTGGAATATTCTGATTATTGACAGGTACAGGTTGAACTGACAGGCAACTGGCTGCATTGCTGGATTCAGGGGCAAGACAGTGCTGCAGGCAATAAGGTGAAGTAAATGAAATTTCTTTCTTGATCCAGTTGATCTGGGGGTTGTGGGCTTGGAGCCACGGGGTACCCAAGATGACAGGGAACATAGGTGAGCTTAGGATGTCGAAACATATAAATTCCTGATGACCATCAGGAGTAGTAACAAAAAGAGGAACAGTCTCTTGTGTCACAGGACCGGAACTAGGCAGGGTGCCATCAGCCAGGAGAACTTCCAATCTATGTTTCTTGGGGAGCAGAGGCAGGCCAAGCTTTACTGCTAAGTCCAAGTCCAGGAAACAGCTGCATGCCCCGGAGTCGACTATGGCCTGAAGCTGAACCCCCTTGTTGGCCAACTGTAGCATGATAAAAAGGGTAAGGTGGAAAGAGGAAGTTCCGGACATCTGGAAGTACACTGGAGAGTTCTTGGGTAACTTGCTGGGCCTTATGTCCTTTTTGGCCACAATAGAGAGAGAGATTGGCTTGATGTTGACGCTGTTTTTCCTCAGGAGTCAGTGCGGATCGCACCAAACCCATGGGCATAGCGCCGATCTCTGGTACCAGCATTTTAGTAGTCTGGGAACGTTCAGCCTGGCGCTCCCAAAGGCGTCTATCCAACTGGATGGATAGTTGAATGAGCCCCTTGAGGGTAGTTGGGGTGCCGATCCTGGCCAACTTGTCCTTGAGGGATTCAGAAAGCCCCAGGCGAAACTAATATTTCAACTCAGCCTCATTCCAGTCTGTATCTTCAGACCACCGGCAGAAGTCCATAGTATAGTTTTCCACCAGGCGCTGTTTCTGCTGAAGAGAATGCAGAGCGACCTCAGTGGTGGCTGTGCGTTGGGGGTCTTCATAAAGTTGCGACATAGCCGCAAAGAACGTTTTCGCTGAACTAGTAGCTGGGTCCTTCTGTTCCCATAACCTGTGGGCCCAGGCCTGGTGTTCATTGGTCAGCAGGGAGATGAGGAAGCCAACTTTGACAGTCTCAGTGGAAAAGGTCCGGGGTTGCAGAGCCAGATATAACAAGCAGGCACTTTTGAAAGATCTGAATTTCTGCTGGTCTCTGGAGAAACGTTCAGGGGTAGGTACCTGTGGTTCTGGGGGTAAAGTCAGTACTGAAGAGGCCGTAGCAGGAAGATTGGAGGAGGAAGGACGAGGATCCAAAAAGGCAGATGGTAGCATAAGATGTTGGAGTTTCCCTTCTAATTGGAGGTATCCTTCCTGAAGACTTTGGACCACTCGTGCAAGGGTAGTAGCCTGTTGGCACAAAGTCTCTATTGGGGACGCACCTCTGCCAGCCTCAGTCATGGCTGGATTATACTGTCAAAGTCCTGGATGTGAGGCCGGATTGCAGAGGAGGCGTCCCTTGCGGCTAAGTGCAGCGTAATCCTAGGAGTGAGACAGGGAATACGGTGCCCAAAGGTGCACAAGTTGCCAGGGCATTGTTGCTGAGTAGCTGATAGTAGGGAGCTGCTGGGATGCGCCGGTAAGGTTAAGGGCAACCGTGCAAGGAGAGATTCCAGGTATGGAGCCGTGGAGCAACCAGGAGCGGAGTCAGAGCCAGGCCAATGGTCATGCAGCACAAGAATCAGTCCGAGGTACAGTGCATGCATCCTTAATGATCAGCCATTGGCATGGGGAAGAAAAGCCAAGGCTGCCTGAACCTGTCGTCGTGCCGTACTGGCACAGGTACTCGTTGATGGACCTCTGCTGCATGTATAGCCGATGCAGCATTCCCAAGGTTGAGTTTCAGAAATCAGGGAGTTTACGGGCAGGTGGAATTCCCACTGAATTTCAGCCAACCAAGCACTGGCTGTGTATGATTGCCTTAAATGGCTACAGACTCTTCTGGACTGCTTTAGTACATCTTGCAACACTGGGTACGTACTAAAGAAACGCTGCACCACCAAATTGAGGAAATGTGCCAGGCATGGCACATGTGTTAACTTTCCCTGTCTAAGGGTGGACAGGAGGTTTGAGCCATTAGCGGACACCACCATTCCTGGCTCCAGCTGGTGTGGTGTGCACCACCCCTGGGCCTGCCCCTGCAGAGCTGCAAGAATCTCTGCTCCAGTGTGGTTCCTGTCCCCTAAACACACCAGCTGAAGCACTGCATGGCACCTTTTAGCCTGACACTGGGAATAGCCCTTTGATCGCTTAGGGGGTACCTGATGTTCATAGGACAATTCTGCAGGGAAGGGCATGGAGATGTCGGGGGAGGAGGGGGTAGAGCTCACAGGTCTGGCATCATTACCACCAGCTGTATTGAGACGTGGTGGCACAACAAGCTGCAGCACCGAGCCCTGTCCTGCATCCTTTCCAGTTGCAAGCAGCGTTACCCAGTGTGCTGTGAACAAAATATATCGTCCCTGCCCATGCTTGCTGGACCACATGTCAGCAGTAAGGTGGATTTTATGGCTGACTGCCTTGCCCAACAATGCCAGAACATTCCCTTCCACATGATAGTAGAGAGATGGAATGGCCTTAAGTAAAAAGTAGTAGTGACTGGGAACCTGCCTGTGGTACAGCACATTGTGTGAATTCACAGAAGGGGGCAGAATCTACCAGGCTGAAAGGCAGAAGTTGGAGAGCCAACAGCTTTGACAAGATTGCAGATGCTGGGCATGTGGGTGGCAGGGACTGTATTTTTTTCCCGTTAAAGCAGATGGGGCAGAAAAATTTGCCGGCTACAGTCTACAGCTGGTGGTGTGCTGCTGACAGATGTTCCGCTAGGACCTGGGACACCCTGTGCTATACCATCATCCCTGTCAGTGGAGGCTGCTAAAAGGTATTGACTCTGTATTGCAGGGGCAGACTGAAGTGGGTAAGGAGGAGGAGAAGGGACAGATGTGTGCCCCTTTTGTGTGGCTTTTACATGCTCTTGCCAATGGGCTGATTGGTTGGATGTTAAATGCCTTGTTAAGCATGTGGTACCCAAATGGTGCCCGAGACACAGTTTGCAGATAGCAACAGAGTGATCTGCTGCAGATGTGCTGAAAAAGGCCCAGACAGCTGAGCTTTGGGGAGTAGGAGATAACAGCTGCAGAATGTGATGGAATAGGGTGGCTGCTCTCTACTCTTTCTTGATGTCGGCCTCTTTGGGCTTGTGCCACCTCACCTTCAGTTTCCTCCTCTGCTCTATCTGACACCCAAATCGCATCAGTGACCTCATCATTATCATCATCATCATCATCTCCATCTACTCCATCTTCATCATTACCACTGGAGACAGCTTGGCAATACGCTGTGGCTTGGGGAACATGAATGCCAATTTGTCTACCACTGTTACTCCCTTTCTCTAGGCTCATGTCCCTGTCATGCTCAACCTCAGAACCAACATCTGAATCAAGTAATGGCTGGGCATCATCAAGGCGCAAGGGGCTGATGCTGTGGTCAAATAACTCAGCTGACTCCTCAATGGCTGATGGGGCTATGGCAGGAAAAGAAGTGGGCAAGGAGGCAGGTTTATCCACTTGACAACTGCAGGGGACTGCACACTAGTCTCTCCTTGCGTGACAGAGGATGAGGAGGATTAGGAAGGTTTAGTAACCCAGTCCACCACCTCCTCGGCATGCTGTGGCTGGATAGCAATGGGAAACTCACTAAACAGAGGAAATGATGCCCTGCCTGAGGACTGACCACCACGTCAACATTCATGGCTGGCTCCCTTACAGTGCCAAGGGAAAGTCTGTCTCTCCTTGTTGTCCTCCCAGATATTATTGGGATGGAGGGGGTGGTGCTTATAAACAAATGTAAAGAAGATATTTAAATCCGTAGATGCACTTTAATCAATGTAAAAAGGTGGTTGGTGCTGTGACAGACCTAGCCAGGAAAGAGGCTTTTGGAGGGGACTGTATGCTAGCCTCTTGCCGATCGATCGGGGGCCCTTGCATTTGGTCTTGCTCGTGTAATCGACACGACAGCATTCATAATGCTGGGACAGATACTGTTAGGAGATGCTGATGTAAATTCCAACACCTCTCTGTCTATTGTCTGCTAAAATGTATATTGTAAAAAAGTCTACTATGGGATCTAAGAGTCATTAGATCCCCATTGTTATTTGTGTTAATTAACTCTGCTATTGTGTAAAGAAGGGTCTATGTTGATTGTGATAATGTTAATTGGATTTTCTGAACTACAAGACGGCCAGTCTGGCCTAATGGTCATGTCTGAGTCATCTAGGCTGTCTAAAGCAGTGGTTCTCAACTCCCGTCCTCAGGACCCTCTAACAGGCCAGGTCTGCAAGATAACTGAAATACATGACAGGTGATATCATTTGCTGCTCAGTGATTGCCGTATTCTAGTCTTCATCTCCCCAAGGGAATACTTAAAATCTGGCCTGTTGGTGGGTCCCGAGGACTGGAGTTGAGAACCACTGGTCTAAAGGGATTAGTTAATTAGCTCATGTTAATTAGGTTAATTAGGTTACAGCTGTATTGTTAGAGTAATATGAGCAGGAGGTCTGCACCTCCACGTTGAGTGTATAAAAGCCTGTATTTTGTCAATAAAGATAGATTCCTGTTTGAACTTACATACAGCCTGCCTGGTGTTTGTTCTGAGCTATCACAACTGGACTAGAATGGCACAGAGCTGTGGTTCTAGTCCCGGACCATTGGATGACCGAACCATCAGACGTTGCAATCTGATTCAATAGCTGCAGAGGAGTGTCGGGAGAGTGGAACCGAGCGAGCAAGGGGCTCGTTACAGGTGCACTTTAATTTGAGTACTCACGCTACACAGACACACTCCACGGATACACTATAATATACTGCAATATAATGCGGCAAATGTACAGTGACGCACAGAACTATATGGCGTTAAACTGGCAGTAACCCACCCAAATCTATATGGCATTAAACTGGCAGTAACGCACACAGAACAATATGGCCTTAAACTGGAAGTAATGCACACAAAACTATATGGCATTAAACTGCCAGTAATGCACACAGAAGTAAAACTGGCAGTAACACATTCAAATAGACAGCATTAAACCGTCACTACACTGATGCTATCTGAACTGTCTCTACTCTAGCTATACACTAATGTAAAGATTACTACTCTAGCTGCACACTATACAAAGCTGAATGATGGTCCTCTTCACTAAACTCACACTATCTCTAGACTGACACTAAACTAATATTCTACACTGACAATTGAAGCAAAATAGCACAGTATAGCACACTAACTAACTAATAGCACTGAACAGAGCCCTGTTCTATCTCTCTCCACACCGAAATCACACTGAAAATGGCTGCCATTGAAAGAAAACTTTTATATTGTGGGGCAGAAATGAGCCATGATTGGATAAAGTCATGATGACAGTGTCCATTCATAACTCTGACAGTGCTCTGTGCCCTGATTGGCTGAAGCTTTCACTGCTTCAGCCAATCAGGGCTTGTAATGCACTGTTCAGCGCCACAATGCATTGTGGCTGGTTCGGGGGGGGGGGACAAACAGTCGAACGACCCGTTTGTTGGGCTGTTTGCTGAACTGCTGAACAACGAAAGTGTTGTCAGTGCCAATCAGTGCAGCCTTGCCAGTGAGCATCAGCACAGCCTTGCCAGTGCCCATCAGCGCAGCCTTGCTAGTGCAACCATGGGGAGAGGAGAGCTGCCGGTTTGCACAGAGCAGTCACACAAAGTCCTGCCTCCTGGACTTGCTCCTATGATGGACATCACACGTCCCAGCATTGGACCAGTGTGATGATCATCATAGGAGCCAGTCCAGGAGGCAGGAATTTGCAGCGCCAGGTAAGCGGGACACCTGTGTAATCCGGTGGCGTTCGCCCCCCTTCCCTTCAGAGGCAGGATCGGCCCTGCAAAGCGGTCTCAGGGCAGTCTGGCCCTATATAACCTCAAGTTCCTGGCCAACCCCAGGCCTTGGGACTTGGGGCTAATAATTCTGAATGAGAAATACGAGACCCTGGGCTTGTTTGGTGCCCACTCAGAGCTATAGCCCTGGTTAGCCCCCCTCCCGACGCCACTGGCTCACAAGACTGCTATATACTGCTGATGAGAAAAGGTAGTTAGCAGTTTATATTTACTAAAATAATTGCATTTCTATGTTCTCTGTACTGTGGAAGACCAGGTATAGTGAATTCAGGGTCCTGGGTTTAGTAACACTTTAAAAGACTTCTGTTTCAGGGAGAAGGGTAATTGGCAGTATGTCCTATTTATTTATTTGTTTAGTGCATGAGGTTTCTGCTAGGATACACATGTTAAGTGTCACAAATTATCAACTGTCCAATTTCCCCAAATGAATCATACTCGCTCCAGGCTCTTGTATGTTTTTGTGTTTCACATTTAATATGTGTTTTATTACTAATCCATTAAAGCCAATTGAAATGTATGTCATTGTTTTTCTGTAGATGCTAGGCAAAGTGCTTGAGAGTCCTGAAACCTTGATTTAATGAGAGTTCAATAAGACATGCCTAGGGGTCTCTGAAGTGTTATAGAGAATTTGTTTGCTGTTTTATATTAAGCTTCAAAAATATGTTGAATACCATGTTCACTTCCAATATCAAGTCACATGCAAGATAAAGTAAGGTGTTAAGCTTAGAATGAATTGCAATAATACCAGTAACAATTTCCAGAGAAAAAGGAGATAAGACGCATTGAGGCTGTTTCCTAAAGTAGTTGAGAATTATCTCTTAATAAATTATGTAAATATTCACTTAAATTATCCAGTCGCACAGATAAACTAAAGGCTGCATTCACACTTCATCGTTTTGAATCGTGGGCAGAGGAGCTACTTTTGGGCGACATGCTTCCCACTGTGCGGGTTGCCACGATTGCAGCACGATTTATCATGCGTCAATCGCAGCAGATCCGCACCGGGATTTGAGGTGTCATTCATATGAATGGCATCTCAAATGCGAGTCCTGCGATTTGTCATTCACTCATAGACGCTTTCAAATCACGGACAGAATCGCAGAAATCTGCCCACGATTCAAAACGCTGAAGTGTGAATGCAGCCTAAGTAACAAAAATCTGCTTTTCACATGAATAAATCATTGAATCGAATATTCACAAATAGGAATGAGCTGAGCGTTAAATCCAAATGTAAGTTCTGACCAAACACTTGCTGCTTGGACGTTTGTCTAAACACTGAAAGTTTAGTGTTTTCGGCATGGACAAACTTGACAGCTTCCAGCTGTCATTGGCTGCTATGGAGGCATCCTTACCAACCACTGATGTCACCTGGCCCATTCACTTACATAGCTGAGAATTCATGACCATGTAAGAAAATGGGCAAGGAATGGAAAGAGTTACATCATTGTCTAAATATGACCTTGGCTATATTTGGGCAATAATGCCACCACTTTCAGCACCCCTGTCTTTCTATAGCTGATAACAATTTGTGTAGTGTCAGAATTGGTTGTATTGTCAGTCTTTTTTTACACTGGCTGCAGGCATAGTGATTGATGATGAGTTTACGATGAGGGACCTTTTGGGGGATTTTTACTTTTTAATAAAGGACTTGTAAAACATTTGGGTGTCTATTTATAGGTATTATCTTTTCTGATAAGCCCTACACAACCACCAACCAGGGTTGTGAAAAAGAGGCTACATGCACAAAAGACAGGAAGGGTGCACCAGCCTAGTGTATTATCCAAAGCATTGTTTATTTTGTAAGGAAGAATAAATAATTATTCTCACAAACATGCATGTATAAAAGGCTCCTCACATAAATCCGGAGAGCTCTGAGGAAGAGGGAACATTCTCAAAATGCATCAGCATCTGTGATTTGTCTCTTGTCAACATTTCAACCAACCTGTTAGCTGTTCTAGGTGAAGCCTCTCCTGGTTTATGTGATGAGCCTTTTGAAAGGGGAAGTTGACTATTAGTCATAATTTGTAACTTTGGAAATATACATTTATTTTTTGAATTAGCCTGTTGCCTTTAAAATAGTCTTCAAAATTGTCATGCTCTTTTGATCTTCAACTTGCCAGGGATTATGTATCTCTAGAGTGTCTTTTCACAATGTTTTTTTTTTTCTTAGAGCAGTGGTTTCCAACCTAATTCCTCGAGTATCCCCAACAGGGCACATTTTCAAGATTTTCTCACCTTGCACAGGCGCTTTAAATCATTATCAATCAATTTGACAGATGTTTTATCAAAGGAAAACCACCAAAAGATGGTCTGTTGGAGACACTTGAGGACTGAGGTTGGGAACTACTGTCCAAGAGGAACCCTTGACATAATTTTCAGCCCTACAGTTCATGGTATGTTAGCTCTGTGTGCCAAAATTATTTTTAATAAGAATAAAGGAAAAATAATGTTAGCCAGAAAAAAAGCATAAAGTGAGACATTTGCAGTGTCCTTCTACACTAGTGGAGAAGTGCCCCTTACATTGCTGGTCATTGTAGGCATGACCCCATTGAATGTCAGTGGAAAATTGCATCCTTACTTTGACTGTCACTGTAGGTAAAAGATCAAAATCCACCAATTCTTACTCTTTAGAGAACCCATTGGGAACCTCTGGAGCCTGGAACACCCTGCAAGGGAACCCTAATGGAGAAAGGCTCAAGTATTCTGTTCAGTTTAATATCTAAAGTGTTTGTTACCCCAAACTTCATATTCATGATATGTGCCTGCTGTACCATGTACTTGTATGAGTAAGCATCCTGTTCTCTTTGTATGCTTCCATTATGTCAAATCACTGGTGTTCCTGCCAGTCCCTCTGCTTTCCTATTAAAAACTGACCACACTAAGCAGGAGAGCACAGCTTGGTCGGTACTCTAGCTATGCTGGGAACTTAGTGTGCTCTCCTCCAATGATCATACTTCCCCTGACACTCCCCCGCTACACAGCCATTCACTGGGAAACTCACACAGTATACTGCTGCTTCTCCTCCCCCCAGCTCTTATGCAGCTGAGAACAGAGGGAATGTGTCAGGAACCATGAATCAGACTAAGACAGAAGTGCAGTAAAAATCACACTATTTAATAAAATGGTAAAATGGTATAAACAGAGCAAACGTAGTCAAAACATAGCCAGAGTTCGGTAACCAGGATGGGCAGTCAGAAGAAGCCAGAGAAACAGGAGTCCAGAGATCAGTCAAGTCGGGATGCAGCAAACAGGATCAGGAACCAAAAGGGTTCAAAAAGTCTTTCACAGGAAAACACAGCAGAGAGAGTCTGGACATGTTGACCAAGGCAAAGGCACAGAAGATCTGATCCATGCAGTTTAAATAGCTAGCTGAGCTAGCTGACACGCAGGAAATGATGACCAGGTGAGTCACTGTGGAATAAAGAGTGCTGGCATTTAGGCTCACACTGGTACAACAAAGGCTCCGACTTTGGGAGCTCATGTCACATAACGTGTGAAACTCAATGTTTCCCTATGGGAGCTGTTTTAACTGGTCCGACACAAGTTGGTCCGACTTTGAAAATGCCCCCTGCAATACTTTGGTCTGACTTTGATCCTATTTCAGCCCATTGAATATCGCTGAAGTCGGATCAAAGTCAGTTTGCCGTCTTGACTGATCCGACTTTGGCATGCGACTTGTGCTCTGATGATCTTGAAGGGGAACTCCACGCCAAATTAAAAAAAAATGGCATGGGTTCCCCCTCCAAGAGCATACCAGGCCCTTCAGTCTGGTATGAATGAACCCCCACACTGAAAAAACAATGTGGGGGTCCCCCCACAATCCATACCAGACCCTTATCTGAGCACACAGCCTGGCAGGTCAGGAAAGTGGGTGGGGATGAGTGAGTGCCCCCCACTCCTGAACCGTACCAGGCCACATGCCCTCAACATGGGGGGGTGAGTGCTTTGGGGCAGGGGGGCCCTTTGCCCTCCCTCAAAGCACCTTGTCCCCATGTTGATGAGGACAAAGGCCTCTTCTAGACAACCCTGGCCGTTGGTTTCGGGGTCTATAGGCAGAGGGCTTATCAGAATCTAGAAGCCCCCTTTAACAAGGGGCCCTCCAGATAACAGCCCCCCACCCTATGTGAATGAGTATGGGGTACATTGTACCCCTACACATTCACCTGAAAAAAAAGTGTCAAAAATAAAACACAGCACACAGGGTGTTTAAATAAATTATTAAGGCAGCTCCGGCGTCTCTTCCGATTCCTTCTTCCCTCTCCGTGTCTTCATCGCTGATGTCTTCTAGCCCTCTCCGGTTCTTCTCCCCTCCTTGGGACTTACATAGTAGGTGAGGTTGAAAAAAGTCCATCAAGTCCAACCTATGTGTGCGATTATATGTCAGTATTACATTGTATATCCCTGTATGTTGCGGTCGTTTAGGTGCTTATCTAATGGTTTCTTGAAACTATCAATGCCCCCCCGCTGAGACCACTGCCTGTGGAAGGGAATTCCACATCCTTGCAGTAAAGAACATACAGTCTTTTCCACTCTCTCTCCGGTTCTCTCCCTTTGTCGGCTGTTTTCTGCCGGGTCTCCTCTGCTATGTTCTCGCTCTTTTGCTCGCTCTTTTGCCGGTCTTCTCTGCTGTCTTCTCTCTCTGTTCTCCCAATGTTAACTCAGCGCTCTCTCCCGTACTAATGCTGGGTGCGTGGTGTGCCATTACTTATATTGGCATGGGGCGGGGTCACCGTGTGACGTCATCCGGAGCCCCCACCCTTATGAAGTCACCTCCCGGGCATGATGGGCGGTGACATCATAAGGGGTGGGGCTATGGTGACCGCGCTCCATGTCAATATAAGTAGTGGTACACAGTGCACCCGGTGAGAGTCGGTAGTGCAGAGGACGGTCTGTGTGGACAGTTTTACCCCGGATGCCTGCATACTTAGATATGCCTGTTTTAATCATCAACCATGTGATTCGCTAAATGTTGTACCTTAATTAAATGTAACCATATTGCTACACTTAGAGGCACTTCTCCTCTCTTCTATACTCTCTAGCTCCTGTTGGATTTTGCTTCTAATCCTCTTGTGGAGGCTGCCATTTGTGGATGGACATTTTATGGTTACACAACCTATCACATTGCTATTGCTATCTTTTTATATGGACTATAAACTGAAGGACTTATGAATAAACGGTTGTGGAACAAATCATCTGAGTGTCCATTATTTCTTATGGAGAAATTTGCTTTGCTATAAGAGTGCTTTGGATTACGGGCATGTTTCCGGAACGAATTATGCTCGCAATCCAAGGTATTACTGTATTGTATTTCACATCTAATCTAATGTTATTTTGTTACACCTAAACTGATTTTGTCTTGTGACCCGGAGTGCAGGCCAGTCAAGTTCCTCCACCCCAAACTCGCTCATGGACCTTGTTTGTGCACTATGCGCAGTCATATGGGAACAGGAAGGGGCCATCCCCAAACTTTTCCCACAAAGTTGGGAGCATGAACGTGTCCAAAATGTCTTGGTATGCTGATGCCCCGTACACACGTTCGGATTTTGTTCGGACATTCCGACAACAAAATCCTAGGATTTTTTCCGATGGATGTTGGCTCAAACTTGTCTTGCATACACACGGTCACACAAAGTTGTCAGAAAATCCGATCGTTCTAAACGCGGTGACGTAAAACACGTATGTCGGGACTATAAACGGGGCAGTGGCCAATAGCTTTCATCTCTTTATTTATTCTGAGCATGCGTGGCACTTTGTCCGTCGGATTTGTGTACACACGATCGGAATTTCCGACAACGCATTTTGTTGTCGGAAAATTTTATATCCTGCTCTCAAACTTTTTGTGTTGGAAAATCCGATGGAAAACGTGTGATGGAGCCTACACACGGTCGGAATTTCCGACAACAAGGTCCTATCACACATTTTCCGTCGGAAAATCCAACTGTGTGTACGGGGCATTAGGAGTTTCCTTCACTGGAACTAAGGGGCCAAGCCCAACCCCTGAAAACAACCCCACACCATAATCCCCCCTTCACTAAATGATTTGGACCAGTGCACAAAGCAAGGTCCATAAAGACATGGATGAGTGAATTTGGAGTGGAGGAACTTGACTGGCTTGCACAAAGTCCTGACTTCAACCCGTTAGAACACCTTTGGGATGAATTAGAGTGGAGACTGCGAGCCAGGCCTTCTCGTGCACATCAGTGCCTGGCCTCACAAATGCGCTTCTGGAAGAATGGTCAAATATTCCCACAGACACACTCCTAAACCTTGTGGACAGCCTTCATAGAAGAGTTGAAGCTGTTAGGGATAAAAGGCATGCCTAGACTAGAAAGGTTGTGTGACCTGAGATCTCTGTAGAATGAGGTGAGCCTAGTATAGATGGTGACAACAGTATCCACCTTTTCCTATTTCCCAAGAAAGGGATCTCTCTGTATACAGTACAATGCATGGTTCTCTCTGTATACAGCACAATGAATGGATCTCTCTGTATACAGCACAATGCATGGATCCCTGTATATAGTACAGTACATGGATCTCTTTACAACACAGTACAGTGCAGTCATCTCCCCATATACAATGAATGGCTCTCTATATACACCACCTACAGCTGGTGATATTCTAAATTGTTACTGTATTGCTGAGATTTGTAGTCCTCCATACAGTGGTGGAACTACCGGGTTTCTTGCACCGGGGCTTTCGATTTCCACCTCTCATTACATACACACATTTTCTGCTAAGTCTCTGCATATAAACATTCCAAATTGTGCTACACCAATGGGATATTGTGGTTAGTCACTCCTTGATTTTTACCTCCCTGAACTTCAGATGAGATCTCATGGTTACCACTCACCTCTCTGCACACCACTCCCAAAGTGATTCTATGGCTGCCCCAGCACCAATTAAATAAAAACCTTACACACAGCAGGGAGCAATGATGAAAATTCAGCCACAGTGACCCCTGTGGTGGTTTGACGATTACACAACATAACTGAACCAGAACTTGCAGCAGACTTGCAGAGTGTATGCAAAGAAAGTTAATCTGGGGTCATTCAATCCAGACTTTCCGCAATTGTGCAACAAACTTGTGAAGCTTGGCAAGTCTAGTAATAGTAATAGCAAGACATTTTCAAGCTTGCAGCACAATTACTTGCAATCTGGGAAACAGCCTAACCCCACGGGTGGTACTCACGGGGTCGGGCTCTGTGCTGGCATCAATGCAGAGCACCGAGAGATCGTTTCGATGATGGTGGCCATATCCCGGATCTCCCCGTGCATCCTACCCCCTCCCCGCCAATACGGTCACTTTTCCTCTCGGCCAGTTGGGTCTCGGGACCCACTTCCTGATTGGCAGGTAGGAGAAGCAGGAAAACAATAGCGAATACAAATTCACTATTGTCACACAACTCAGTGGGCTCTGCGCCCAGAGTCCATCCTTTTTTTAAGCCAAAAAAGGAGCCTCTGGCTCTAATCACATGCTTCAAAAAAGAAAAAAAAAACATGGGGGTGGGAGCGCCCCTGCACCCCTAATGGACAGGCTGCCACTGCTGGGATGCGATTAAAGTTCATGTGCATGTAAAGGCAGGCGCCCCGATACTTTTGGTAATATATGTAGAACACAATTGGTAATCAATGCATATACTGTTTATAAAAGTTATCTTCAATATAAATTTTGTCATAATGTTGCAAAGAGGAAGTAAATAGCTTTTAAATGTAACACATTACTATTGGCATGTTATTTACAGTAAGATCTTGATCAAACAGGTAAAGCAAATAACACCCGTTACCTGCAGGACTTGCTGTACACTACCCTCCTGGTAGAACAAACAGAGTCAGTGTGACATTTTGGTATATCTTGATCCTTCATTGCTTTGATCTCACATTTTTCTTATCCAGTTATGTTTTACTGTGAATAAATGAAGACAGAACATGACATGTATGGACATAGCTTGCAAAATCTAAATGTTATTCCCTACACAGGTGGAGGGAAGTAAAAGTAATGACCTTTAAAATGTATTGCACAGTACATTCATTCCAAATTGATCAAACAGAACAAACCCCATCTTGATAATAATTAATGACATATATTTTAGGGGAATTTAAAAAAAATCCATATTCTTCTTCTGTTTAAGATTTTATTGGTGTATGATTGTGTCTTGTGCCCTGCTAGCTCATGCTGCTATGCATAATTGCTTAGAGAACTATTTTATGGCTTGTTCTCCATATTGTAACACTCAGCAGGAAACAACAATCAATAGGTCAATGAATTTGAATCAAAAATAATAGTCAGTATTATTTTTTTAGTTAAAGCAGTACAATTTGGCTGTAATCTACTGAAATATTTAAATAATTTTTTAACACATAAAAACTGCAATAACTCACAACTAGGGATAAGCTTAAAGAGGAGCGCCAGTTCTGAGCAAAAAAAAAATAAAAGTCAGCAGCTACAAATACTGTAGCTGCTGACTTTTAATATAAAGACACTTACCTGTCCAGGGATCCAGCGTTGTCGGCACCCAGAGCCTATTCTCCAATCGGGTTCAGGTACAGGTGCCGGCATCTTCAGTAAAGGAAACCGAGTCATGCTGCACTTTCTAAATGGTCCCACCGTCTTCTGGGAACTGTGTGTGTTTCAGGAGGCAGCAGGGAGAAGGAGGACGGGCCAGAAATACTCAGAGATCACTGCGGTGATCTTGCCCGGAAGTGGGAGTGGGTACCTGTCAAAACCAAGTATCCGCTCCCCCTTCCTCCCAAAAAGTGCCAGATGTGACAGTGGAGGGAGGAGGGTGCGAACAAGTGGAGTTTCCCCTTTTGGGTGGAGCTCCACTTTAAGGATAACCAAAAAAGTATGGACTGAACTTTGGACAGGAGGCAAACATCATATAGAAGCTCTATATCTCTCAGTGGTTGCTAAGAAAGCAGTGTGTGCAAGCACCTGCCACTTCCTTAGCAACCAGGGATGTCACCTGGTCCCTTAATTTACTGGCTGGGGATCCCTGGCCATGCAAACAAAGGGGCAGAGATTTTGAGACATCAATGATCAAATATCCACATTTCCACATGTGAGCAATGACATTGACCAAATGCTGAGCAGACCCTGCTCCTTTATTTACTTTTAGTGGCAAGGCCCCGGGGATGTCATTCAGTGCAATGACAGCATTGTCCATCAGTTGGTGGATTTTTTTTTTTTCAGTGGCCATCGTGTGTCATTAGTTATGTGTGATGTGGATCTGCATCACTTGACCAAATGATTCATATATACACTATTGGACTTTTTTTAAGGAATTGACAGAAACTGTGTAAGGGTATTTATTTACTGTTTACTTTTTGTGTGAATAAGCAACTCTAATGCCCTGTATACACGATTTTCCGATGGAAAATGTGTGATAGGACCTTGTTGTCAGAAATTCCGACCATGTGTAGGCTCCATCACACAATTTCCATAGGAATTTCCGACACACAAAGTTTGAGAACTGGCTATAAAATTTTCCGCCAACAAAATTCGTTGTCAGAAATTCCGATCGTGTGTACACAATTCCGACGCACAAAGTGCTGCGCATGCTCGGAATCAAGCAGAAGAGCAGCACTGGCTATTGAATTTCATTTTTCTCGGCTTGTCGTACGTGTTGTACGTCCCCGCGTTCTTGACGTTCGGAATTTCCGACCAACTTTGTGTGACCGTGTGTATTCAAGACAAGTTTGAGCCAACATCCGTCGGAAAAAATCCCATGGATTTTGTTGTCGGAAAATCCTATCGTGTGTACAGGGCATTACTCATACACATTGAGGGAGCCAGTATCTAGGTGCCATCTTAATGTTAAAGGGGGCCTCCAGATTCTGATAAGCCATTCCCCTCCAGACCCCTACAACTACTGGGCCAAGGGGCAAGGTGATTTTCCGGGGGTGTTTCCATGTACCCCCTATCTTTAGAGCATGTGGCCTGTTAATGTTTAGGAGGGGGGGGACACACACTTATCCCCTCCTGTTCTTGGCCAGCCGACATGTAGTCTCAGATAAGGTTATAATATGGATTTGTGGGGGGGCCCCATGCTTTTATACTTTTTTGCATGGGTTTCTCCCTTAAAATGCTTACCAGGCTTGAAAGGTCTGGCATGAAATTCAGGGGGACCCCCACTTTTATATATTTATTTATTTTGCATGAGGTTTCCTTTGACATCAATACTAGACTCTCATCATGGGTAAGGGTCTAGTACAGTGTTTCACAACTCCAGTCCTCAAGGCGCCCCTACAGGTCATGTTTTCAGGATTTCCATTATTTTGCACAGGTGATTTGATCAGCTTCACTGCCTTAGTCATTACCACAGCTGTTTCATCTAAGGGAAATCCTGAAAACCTGACCTGTTGGGGTGACTTGAGGACTGGAGTTGAGAAACACTGGTCTAGTATGTATTTTTACGGTGAGCCCCATGCAAACTTTTTTTTGTTTGTGCGGGGGGGTCCATATTAACATCTATATTACATGCTCATCAAGGGTAATGATCTGGTATGGAAGAAGGGAAGTTCTGATTTTCTGACAAATAAACTGAATTTTTTGCTTTGTAAATGTTACTTTTGCTGTAATTAATTTGATAAGTTGTATGCAGTGTACAAATGTGCCACTTTCCAGGTTAAGGGCATCCCTTGGAAATGCTTTAGTTTAAAGGAATTTAAAATTTTTATTTTGACTTTATTTGTTTTCAATGCGGTTGCCACCTGCAGTTAATCGCCAATAACCCGTGCTGGAGATCTGGCATTTAATCGGCATTGGGTGCATTCACAGGTGTGAATGCACCCTACAGCAACTATTTCACTTCAATGCTACAAACACCTACATTCATTTGCCTCCCAGATGCTCTGTCCGGTCATCTGGAGTGAAAAGAGGAAATCATGTGTAAATTTAAGGTGATGAAGGGAGTGGTAAGGTAGCAAAGGAAAGGTCAGTATGCACTGCTGATGGGACTGCCAGAAAAAGTGAACCTAATGCCGCGTACACACGAGCGGACTTTACAGCAGACTTTGTCCTGCAGACTTTTCAACTGACTTTACGAGGGACTTTCCGAATGAATGGACTTGCCTACACACGATCAACCAAAGTCCGATGGATTCGTACGTGATGATGTACAACCAGACTAAAACAAGGAAGTTCATAGCCAGTAGCCAATAGCTGCCCTAGCGTCGGTTTTTGTCCGTCGGACGAGCATACAGACGAGCGGACTTTTCGACCGGACTCGAGTCCGTCGAAAAGATTTGAAACATGTTTAATTTCTAGGTCCGTCGAACTTTTGGGGAAAAAAAGTCTGCTGGAGCCCACACACGATCAAATTGTCTGACGGACTCCGGTCCGCCGAACCAAGTATGCTGAAAATCCGGTCATGTAACCCATAACCCATAACCCATTGCATTATATGAGCAAACCATGACTTTGCTCTAAAGTGAACCAATAGCCAGTCTATGGGCATTCAAGTATTCACAAATTCACACTGTGGCAAATTCTGAATCATGTTGAGCAAAGCTATTTAAATTTTTGCCCAGCTGTGCTGACAAAATAAACACAAAAAGGACTTTTTTTTCTCTTCTCTCCTGATGGACAGGTGCAGGGAGAGAGGGGGCTGGACTGTGCCCTGACTGGCTGTTGCTACAGTTGAATAGGGCCTGCCCCTAGAAACCCTGGGGAAGGAGTACTTCTAATTAGCTGCCTAAGGCTTCATGTACACATAGCCTATTATGATTGCCGGCTGTGGGAAAACGCAAAACGCAAGTGGAGAAAACGTTACCATCCTGAACACGATTCTTCCTCATTCAGGAGAGGGAGGTTGAGGGATGTTGGACCTCCCCTTACCGTAGCAGCTCTTAAACTCTGGTACATAGACACAAAGGGGTTGATTTACTAAAGGCAAATAGACTGTGCACTTTTCAAAGTGCACTTGCACTCTGCAAGTGCAGTTGCTCCAGAACTTAGTAAATGAGGTAAAGCTTCACTTTGCAAAGAATATCCAATCACATGCAAGGAAAATTTAAAAAACAGCCTTTTTGCTTGCATATGATTGAATGATGGAATTCATCAGAGCTTTTCCTCATTTACCAAACTCTGGAGCAACTGCTCTTGCAGCGTGCAACTGCACTTTGCAAAGTACACAGTCTATTTTCCTTTAGTAAATCAACCCCTATAAGCTTTTTTTGGGGTAGAGTTTTAAAAAAATGCCAAAAGCTCCATAAACTCAACTTTAGTAGCTGTAGTGTACATGAAGCCTAAGCCAGGCAGGTTCCCAACTGGCTATGGTATGTTTTTAGCCCCACCACCACTGGGAGAAGCAAGAGAACCATGTGGGAACTGATTAGAGGGCTCTGGGACGCATTTAGAAAGCCCACTTGGGGAACCACTTGGGGAACAGGAGTGCCTGGCCAGTATAATATATCACTGGGAAGTATGTTGTGATTTGGGAAACAAAACTGGGAACTTTCAGTGACTGCTGTTATAGAGCTTGGGAGCTGTGCTGTGTGTGCCCAAAGAGTGTTAGCCTGGAAGTCTGTGGAAGTGAGCAGAAGAATATTTTCAGAGAGGTTGCATCTTAAAGGTACACACAGGTGATTAAAGTTTTTTAAAATGTGAGTGGTAAATTAGCATTAAAATAAAAATAAAGTCATCAACACAGTGAGCACTATTAGCACTGTTCTCTTTTGGGTATATTACGTGAATTCTCACTGAGTTGACCCAGGATGGCAGTGGATTGGGTTTCCAGGAATCCTAACAGCTGCTAAAGAGGAGCCCAGATGAACACAGAAACCCTAATTATAAGTAAAAAGTACATTTGACCTAATAAATATTGGTTCCAAACTAGAAGGTAAGCGCAGTAATATACTGGTGGTGGGGTGATTAATCACACAGTGGAGGAACGTGGTGCATTATAATTTGAATTCACATCACTGGATTAAGAACCATTCATAACGCATGATGACATATTATGGACAAATAATGTTATGTATACCTCACACCACTACAATTGTAAATATTTGATATATAAAGTGCAACTATACAACCAATTGAAAATTGCTCCCCAATTCTGAAGGAATGAACCTATATTGTGAATTGTGTAAGCCTTACGGGGTGCTCAAAACAAACTTAAAATAATATACTAACAAAAATTATAAAGTGCAACAATTTATGATCTGTAGAGCAAAAAAAAAAAAATATACAAATTGGAAAAGCTGTGAGACTGAGTAAAGTGCAAAGTGTTAATGCTTCAGGAATTCAAAGCAAGGTGCAAGGTGCTGAAGACTAATTTGTTTTGCACTTACAATTTAATAAAACGGTATTACACTATATTGGTTCCCTTTTCATTGTATTATGATATACCATAATGGACAGGAGGAGAGTTATGTAAAACCCCTGTGAAGCGGCAGAAGAAAGCAAAGGAGATATACAAACACAGGTGATATCTGAACCTCTTTTTAGTTAAAGGGGTCATGGTTCTCTGGTGAGTGTACATCCAACTGAGCACTATCGGGTGAATAACCATTAAGCTGGTGATGGTTTCCAAAAAATTAACATATTGAAGACTGATCCCACTGATTTAGAAGAATTTATGACCTGCATTTTTAAAGGACTTTCACGTTATTGTCACTTTTTATTGATTGGTCTACAGCACCTTGCACCTTGCTTTGAATTGCTCCAAAGCTTTAGAAGTTTGCACTTTACTTAATCTCACAATTTTTCCAATTTATATAAAAAAAAAATTGTTACACTTTATTTTGCATTAGTATATTATTTTGAGTTTGTTTTTAGCACTCCCTCATGCTTACACAATATTATGGACATTGCAAAATGATAATGAATGGACACTTAATATAAGTTTGAAATTGGATTTGTTTCACAATTGTCTTGTTCTAATATTATATTCTGGTACACTTGCGTTTGTATTATATTTTGATATATATTGATTCTATATAACATTAGGAATATGAATAAGGAGTAATGATTTTTTTTTTTTATATAGTTAGTTTATTAAAGGTAGTATTGATTAACACAGTATTGACACAGGTAGAGAAATTATAGGGTATATGGCGCAGCACTGTATTATACATAAGCTTTGTGATGTAAGTGCAGGTGTTTTTTTTTAAGGTCAGCAGCAATAATTAAAAAAAAAATGTTTATTATATATATTTTATTTACAGTTGGGAAAAGACAATAATACGGTACTGGTGATCTATTGGACACGGGTGATTTGATGTATACACAAGCATTACTATTTGGGCTAGAGATTTTTATAACATATAATTCCAATGAAAATTGATAGTGGCTATAGCCCCTGGCAATATTCACATGCTAAAAATCCAACATGCTGGTTGTACCCAAGTCGATCAATACCAAGACAATCAGCCTGCCCATATATGGATCAAATCTTAGCTGGTCCACAAATCATGAACCCAAAGGATCTACCTTGAATCCATGGTAATGGAAAACTTGATCCTCATCTCTACTAAATACATATAACTGAACCTGCTTAATGTCCATTAGGCTGTGTATCATGGTGGAAACTGAAACAACTTTAGGCTACTAAGATAAAGTAGAAACTTCAGCTTATGATTAGCAATGCTTCTTAGCAAACGTACAGTAACCTATTAAACAAGTCCTCTTGACTAAGAGCCCTTTCACATGTGTCCGTGTACGGGCTGTGCTTTGTTCAGCGGGGGGGGTGGCTCCGTCGATCCCCACTGAGCAGGCAGATGACAGGTCTGTCTCTGCACACTGTGGAGGGACCGACCTGTCAGAGCGCCGCTCTCCATTATGGGGGATTGGATGAAGATGGACCATAGAGTCGGTTTTCATCCGATCCGCCGGACGGATGAAAAAATAGGGTTTCAATCCGTCATACTTTAGCAGATCAGAGCAGGATGTCACCGCTGACATCCATTTGTTTAGCAAAACCACACTGCACTGTATTGTGTACTGTGTACACCACCAGAAAAGTAGTAGCAAGTGCACTAGGGGTGCACGGTACTGTGTGCACCAACAGAAGTGTAATAACAACTATGGATGTACTGTATGTATTGTGTACTGTGTACATCACCATTTCAGAACCAGACTACTAGCCTGTTGTCCTGATGTTGGTAGTTACAGGATCCTTTGAGAACCTAGTGTTGACCCATCTGACAGAACTCCCAGGCTTCCCACTGGACCCCTGCGGTTCCTCTATAGAGCAAATAGGTCAGTTGGGGATGCTGCTAACATGGGGATGCAGAGTTGTTTTTTTTTCCAAAATAAGTAAAAAACTCTTCCTTACAATGAGGCTATCCCCACACTGCAACGCTTGTTTAAATCTACAGGACCATGGATCACTGGTGGCTTTTTGGGTATCCCTTTCACTTTATCCCTCCTCCTACTATTATTAATATTAGTATTCCCCGATAGAGGAACCTCTACCCTTTATTTTCCAGGCTTTTCTCTAGGAAATTTTAATCCTAGACCTTCCTTACCTGGTGTTTGCTCCCTCTCAGGCTTACCTAGGTTATTTGTTTCATGTTGATTATGTTGTTTAATTCAAAATTGGATTCCGTGAGATGTTTTACAAAGGTCAGTTTATTTCTCGTGGTTTCAGGATGGACTGATTTAAAACTTAACCATATTGTTATAATTCTTATGCCCCGTACACACGGTCAGATTTTTCCACGGAAAATGTGTGATAGGACCTTGTTGTCGGAAATTCTGACCGTGTGTAGGCTCCATCACACATTTTCCATCGGATTTTCCGACACACAAAGTTTGAGAGCAGGATATAAAATTTTCTGACAACAAAATCCGTTGTCGGAAATTCAGATTGTGTGTACACAAATCCGACGGACAAAGTGCCACGCATGCTCAGAATAAATAAAGAGATGAAAGCTATTGGCCACTGCCCCATTTATAGTCCCGACATACGTGTTTTACATCACCGCGTTCAGAACGATCGGATTTTCCAACAACTTTGTGTGACCGTGTGTATGCAAGACAAGTTTGAGCCAACATCCGTCGGAAAAAATCCTAGGATTTTGTTGTCGGAATGTCCGAACAAAGTCCGACCGTGTGTACCGGGCATTACTGTTAGGATGTGATAGACTGACCTAGCTTCTATGCTTTGTCTATACAATGAGCCTATGTAAACTAAGCTTTTCATGTCTTACAATATGTAACTACTGTATCTCCTTATATTTCTTTTGTAATCTTACTGAATTCTATAAATAAAAAATTGAGAAAAAAAGGACCACAGTTTTACTCCTCTGACCCCCTACAGGCTCCTCTTTGCTGCAAGACCATTCACTACAGCCTCTTATTCCCTATGCTCTGCTGGCCAAATGCCCCTCATGTCACAAAGACCAATTCAGGATCCACAAACCCAGGATGGGAGAAGGCCAAGCATAGGAATGGAGGATTGAGTAAGTAAAACTGCTTACAAGCACTTTAAGGGTTAAATGCTCATTTGGTTCTAAGGGAACAAGGATAACTGTTTCACCTACCCATTCCCCCACTCCCTCAGACACCACCTCACTGCAAGATTAGTCCCCACAACCTCTTCTCCCCTATTTTCTGGGGGTCACATGTCTCTTGACATTATCAAGTCCAATTCAGAGTCCATAGCCCTGGATGTGAGAACAGTCCAAGGAACAGTCCACTGCCAGACTTTAGGGGGGTTGCAGGAAGCCGGGGAAGCAGAGGATCAGGTAGGTAAAAACTGATTTTCCTGTCCCCTAGAAATAAACTGGCATTTACCTATGACAGTGCGAAGGGCCTCTATTGCAAAGGAGCATTTTTACTTTCCCTGTCCCTGGAGTTAGGCTTTAAGGTGATGATAGGCCTAATTCTGATGTGGCTCAGTAGCTTACATCTAAATATCAACAACAGACACATGTATGCAACTACTAATAAAGATGGTGGGGGACTAAATCTCTCAGGGATACTGTTGAGATCTCTGCTCTTGAGTTTCTAGGTCTGCACTGCTGGAGTTTTTTTTTTATATTTTTCTTACTATGACAATTACAATACTGTAGGTGAACTGGGAAAATTCACAGATTGGTAGGAAGACTCTAAACATAAGACTTTCTCTTAAAGCGGAGTTCCACCCAAAAGTGGAACCTCCGCTCATCAGATTCCTCCCCGCCGGTGTCACAATTGGCACCTTTCAGGGGGAAGGGGGGTGCAGATACCCGTTATAATACAGGTATTTGCACCCACTTCCGGCATAGATATCCGCAGAATCTGCGGGTATTTACGCCACTCCCCCCCCGCTGTCTGCTGGGAAACACACAGGTCCCAGAGACAGCAGGGTATCAATCGTATTACACTGCGTGACTTGCGCATGCGCACTAGGGAACCAGGAAGTGAAGCCGCAAGCCTTCACTTCCTGATTCCCTTACCGAAGATGGAGGTGGCAGCACCCGAGGACCGAGAGACGGTCCGGCCTCGGGTGTCGACATCGCGGACGCCCTGGACAGGTAAGTGTCCATGTTTTAAAAGTCAGCAGCTGCAGTATTTGTAGCTGCTGACTTTTAAAAAAAACAATTTTGATGGAGCTCCACTTTAAGAAAATATAAGGGACTTATGGCAGGCAGATCTCATGGCTCAAATCCTCAAGAAATATACATGTAGCCCTCACTCCGATAGAAGTTGCTTGATTTGTTGGGTCTTTCCCTTCCACACAGGCAGACAACAGGAATTTTACCACCATGCTTCACTGTAGACACATGTATGCAACTACTAATAAAGATGGTGGGGACCCAACAAATCAAGCAACTTCTATGGGAGTGAGGGCTACATGTATATTTCTTGAGGATTTGAGCTGCACAGGCTCAATAAACACTCTAGGGATTTTGGTTGGGATGCCAAGAACTGAAGAACTTGAATAAACTCTTGCTAATGTCTCTGGCTTCTAAGAGCTGACTTCAACAGTGCTGCCTACCTGATACTGCCAGGAACTGAAGAACTTGAATAAACTCTTGCTAATGACTCTGGCTTCTAAGAGCTGACTTCAACAGTGCTGTCTACCAGTGGGAGTGGGTTTGCAGTAGCAATAATGACAAAAAGGTTTCCAAACTAAAGATGCAGGTTCTGCCACTTGCAGTAATGCCAAAGCACCTGGCTACTATTATACCAAGCTGAAGATGTGAGGGTGCTTGTGGCTGCTTTGAGTTGGCTCTAAGCTGTTCGCTGGTCCCAGAAATGTAAAATATTGCAGCCATACTACTGTATCTTCTCTGTATAGGCTTGGGGTAAACTGAAATGGAAGTCCCTTCTAGTAGTTCCTTGAATCCAAGAGACTGCTGTATGGGCACACTGTTATACTGGCCAGGTCTTGCTCTCAGGATGGCTTCAGGTAAGTCTAGCTGAGGCTGGTAAAGGGTGTGTGGCTTTCAGCTGCTCCTTTTTTCACTTCCTCTCACTCTCTTCTTCTTCTGGCTTACCTCCTGCTCAGGGTCAGAGCCCCCCAGCACAGGAATCCCCTCAAGACAACTGGACCCAGGACTCTACTCCCAGACTGTCAGGATTCTGACTATTTGTGACTTATTCCCCCACTGACTGAACCATGCCTCTTTAGAGATTGATGGGAGCTCCAAAAATGTTCAAGCTGCATATTTCTGGACTTTCACCCACTAGATTCTAGAATTATCCACAAAGTTCTAGAAATCAGGGGGAGGTAACAGTGCCACAGCCCTGTGAAGCACTGCACAGTCTAAACATAAATTAACCCCAGCTTCTCTGCATACAGGGGAGCCAAACTAAATGTATCTACACTTAGTAGCACTGAGGGTGCTACATACAGTACATAGGAAGATAGCAGGTGACATAACTAGCTGGTTCAAAAACAACAGTTTTGTGTAGATTTGCCATTCAAAGCTGAAATACAGGCAGATATAAATGATCTAACAAGATTCAGCACTGTATTTCTTAATGCAACATTAAATGTATTTTAAATGCAAGTGCTGTTAGTACCTGGATTTGCTTTTGCAGTCCCTGATCAATAAGGCTAGGATTTGGAAAAAGGAAAGCAACACAAGGATATCCTTTATTTTCAGTGCAGCGCAAGGAGCATATTTGGTGTGAGGAGAGAGCAGAGTGACAGAGATGAACTCATCAGCCTTACAGGGGTGATCTGTAAGGGTACATTTAGATGTGCTGTTCTCTTGTGGAACCCCATTTTAGATGGTGGGCTCTTAGTGAGCTCCCATCTTTCTTTTTGTGCAGTAGACATTGGATTCTGAGAGCACCATCTGTATGGATGAGTCGATGTTCATTCTTTTTATTTAACCACTTGCTGACCACTGCACAATGATATACATTAGCACAATGGCAGCGGTGGGAAAATGGGCGTACCTGTACGTCCCCTTTAATTGGCGGGGCTAGCGGGCGTGCGCACGATGCTGGTGGCGCATGCATGCCTGCCACGTACAGCGTGACCATGCCCGCGGCTCCCGCAGACTCGATGTCCGCGGGTGACCCAGCGATCGTGTCACGGAGCCGCAGAACGGGGAGATGCCTATGTAAACAAGGCATTTCCCCATTCTGCATAGTGACATGACAGGGAGCTACTGCTCCCTGTCATCAGGAGCTGTGATCAATGTCATGTTAGTGGTAGCCCATCCCCCCACAGTTAGAATCACTCCCTAGGACACACTTAACCCCTTGATCGCCCCCTAGAGTTTAACCCTTTCCCTGCCAGTGTCATTTACACAGCAATCAGTGCATTTTTATAGCATTGATCGCTGTATAAATGACAATGGTCCGAAAATAGTGTCAAAAGTGTCTGATGTGTCTGCCATAATGTTGCAGTCACAATAAAAATTGCAGATCACCACCATTACTAATAAAAAATTAATAATATAAATGCCATAAAACTATCCCCTATTTTGTAGACTCTATAACTTTTGCTATTAATCAAAAAAGGAAAATGGTGCTGCTAATAACTGTGTAGATATCACCTGGTCAGGGCAACTGATGAAAAATAATAATCAGCAATGGGAAACAGTACAACAAAAATCCCTATGTCATATTAAAAATAGTTAGAAACCAACATAGAGCAAAAAAAAAAACTGAATTATTATATATATAAACACCATTATTTTAGTAACTCTTCAGATAGATCAAATAAACTATATGTGAAACATATAAAGTGATGAAGAGGGGTGTCTGATCCACAAATGACAAGGGACTGTGCGGCACAAAGGAATTGCTAAACTTTCCGCTACCACAGTCAAAACACACAAAGTATATGTAAAAAAATATAATTGTATACTTAGTCCATTCAAAAAACGATATAAAAAGAAGTCTCTTAAAAATAAAAGTTCATATTCCCAGTGAAGTGATTATTTTTAAGTGATGCCATTTTATCTCGACTTCTGTGCAATAAACAATAAAGTGACTTGTGCAGATTTTCAAGTAATGCGTCTTTATCTCAACTTCTGTGTAACAAAACAAAGTGATTTCTCATGCTTGCCCTTAGGTATATGCACTCACCAGAAGCCCTCACCCCTGCAGGGGTAAAGAGCATGTAGTATATAAGATATACGATCTCCAATCCTGATAACCCTGGGGTCAATCCATTCTTTCACTCCAGAACAAGGTGCACGTAATGCAGTATCCACATGGAAATTAAAAACGGGCATCCATAGTGTAAATCTGAAAAAAAAAACATTTTATTTGGCACAATAAAAATAAAAAACTGCTTTCCAACAGGATCAGAATAAAAAGGGCTAAGTAATACCCAGAAAAATGTGAGCGTGTAAGCAATTTTCTGGGTCTTGAGCGGCGTGCGCTCCACAGACCAAAACCAGAGAACAGGAAATGACCCAGAAGCATTACACATTTCTTCATAGGACGTCGTCTGAGGCCCGGCCATCTTGGTACACCTCATGTCACTATATAGTAGGTGGAGGTACCGCCGCACATGTGGCCAATCGTGCTTGATTAAACAAGCGAAAATTTCTCCAATGGGCACATATGAGTGGAGGATGGCAATGTTCCAATAACACGGAGCAAACTTTCACCATAAACCGGCAAACAATGTGATATACCCTCATAGGTAAAGACCAGCATAGCCCACTAGCAGTAAACAATGGTAGTTACATGCCGTGGTACCACACCACATAACTATTGCAAAACAGATATTATCAAGTAAAACTATAATCCTAAAAAATATATTATTTTATATTCTTACAAAATACACTACTTATACCAATATGTTAAATCGAGTGAGATGAATAATAACCATAATCTTTCCAAGTAAATCCAGGAAATAGAATATGTATATATATATATATATATATATATATATATATATATATTTATTTATATATATATTTATATATATATATATATGTATAAAACAAAGTGCTTGTGCATTGAATACATATAGAGACCTCACACATAAAGATGCAAAACCGCATCCACACAAGATCACCAACAAGCATATACAAAGTGTAAAAAAGAAGAAGAAGGATCTTAATCCCAACTAGAGTATTTATCTCAAATATGCAGTTCTAGGGGAACATTTATATATATGTATCTATGAATGTACATTACTATATTAAGATTATTATAAAAATATATACCTGTAAAGATATGTACATATGTGTGTGTGCCTATGGGAAAATGTACATTACTATTTTAAACTTATTATAACAATATGTGTTCATGAAGAAAGCTGTATATGCTGTATATGGGAACAAGATATTATATAAAATATATTATGTAAGAGAGGCTAAAAATTAGATAAAAAACAGTTAAGGTCTATGTCAATGTTGCACCCCCTAGGAACTAAAGACCCCAACCAATAGATCCAGCCTGTCTCATTCTGTGACACCTTTATCTTTGTATTGTCACCCCTCCAATGGTCCTTAATTATATCAATTCCATAAAATATCAAACCCGTAGGAGGCACATTAAAATATATTATATTCATGTATATGTATATATGTATTCAATGCACATAGACCTTAACTGTTTTATATCTAATTTTTAGCTGCTTTTACATGATATATTTTATATAATATCTTGTTCCCATATACAGATTTCTTTATGAACACATATTTTTATAATGATTTTAATATAGTAATGCACATTTTCCCATAGGTACATATATGTACATATCTTTACAGGTATACATTTTTATAATAATCTTAATATAATAATGTACATTCATAGATACATATATATACATTTCCCCTAGAACTGCATATTTGGGATAAATACTCCATTTGGGATTAAGATCCTTCTTCTTCTTTTTTACACTTTGTATATGCTTGTTATGCTTGTTGGTGATCTTGTGTGGATGCGGTTTTGCGTCTTCATGTGTGAGGTCTTTATATGTATTCAATGCACAAGAACTTTGATATATATACTATTTACTGGATTTACGTGGAAATATTATGGTTATTATTCATCTCACTCGTTGTTTTAACATATTGGTATAAGTAGTGTATTTTGTAAGTATATAATATGATATATTTTTTAGGATTATAGGTTTACTTGATAATATCCATTTTGCAACAGTTATATGGTGTGGTACCGCGGCATGTAACTACTATTCTTTACCAAGCGAATAGGGTAGAGATCAGTTTTCAGAGAACACAAAAAAGTTTTTATACCAACATCCCTGAAAGTAATAGAGCAAAAATGTGTAGAAAGTGGGACTTTAAAGGTACTACATATGCATGAAAACACTTATTAAATAAAATTATATAAATATTTATTGAAAACGCAGTTTAAAAAGACAGTGAAAAGTGAATGCAGTTTACAGTCACAGTCAGAGGTAAACATCCATTACCAAACATTGACAAATGAAGGAGAAGACTGTAGTCACATAAATCTAAGCGTAACCACGTCCAAAAAATTTCAACATGTTTCGCTGGGAATGCTTCATCAGGAAAATGAACGAGGATATTTGGTTACTGAATGACAATACACATGATATGATCAACCTTGGATGTATAAAGAAAAACAAGAAATAATTACAAAAGAAAAATATTTGAAATGACACATAGTATTTACATTTATACATATCAGTAGCTCTGTAGCTTGCACAACCATGACTCCATCAAGAAAAAAAACAAAAAAAAAAAAAAACAACCCAACCCAATACCACCCTTTACCCATCACCTCCAAATCCTCAACTACCACAAACACTACCCCTACGTCAACACCATACCTCAATGATGAGTTCCGGGGAGTCCGCAGTTCCAGGGGTGTTCAGGGATGGAGGGGGGGACACTTTTTTTTTTTTTTCTTGATGGAGTCATGGTTGTTCAAGCTACAGAGCTACTGACATGTGTAAATTTAAATACTATGTGTCATTTCAAATATCTCTCTTTTGTAATTATTTCTTGTTTTTCTTTATACATCCAAGGTTGATCATATCATGTGTATTGTCATTCAGTAACCAAATATCCTCGTCCATTTTCCTGATGAAGCCTTCCCAGCGAAATATGTTGAAATTTTTGAACGTGGTTACGCTTAGATTTGTGTGACTACAGTCTTCTCCTTCATTTGTCAATGTTTGGTAATGGATGTTTACCTCTGACTGTGACTGTAAACTGTATTCACTTTTCACTGTCTTTTTAAACTGCGTTTTCAATAAATATTTATATAATTTTATTTCATAAGTGTTTTCATGCATATGTAGTACCTTTAAAGTCCCACTTTCTACACATTTTTTCTCTATTACTATTCTTTACCGCTAGGGAGCTATGCTGGCCTTTACCTATGACGGTATATCAAATTTTTTGCCGGTTTATGGTGAAAGTTTGCTCCGTGTTATTGGAGCATTGCCATCCTCAACTTATGTGTGCCCATTGGAGAAATTTTTGCTTGTTTAATCAAGCACGATTGGCCACATGTGTGGCAGTACCTCCACCTATATAGTGACGTGAGGTGTACCAAGATGGCCCCACCTCAGATGACGTCCTATGGCGAAACACGTAAGGTGTGACTCTTGATACACATCTAACGTCACTTCCGGTCGTTTCCGGTTCTCTGGTGAGTGCATATACCTAAGGGGGAGCACGAGAAATCACTTTGTTTTGTTGCACAGAAGTTGAGATAAAGACGCATCACTTGAAAATCTGCACAAGTCACTTTACTGTTTATTGTACAGAAGTCGAGATAAAATGGCATCACTTGAAAATAATCACTTCACTGGGAAAATGAACTTTTATTTTTAAAAGACTTCTTTTAATATCATTTTTTGAATGGACTAAGTATACAATTATATTTTTTTACATATACTTTGTGTGTTTTAACTGTGGTGATGGAAAGTTTAGCAATTGCTTTTTGCCGCATAGTCCCTTGTCATTTGTGGATCAGATACCCATCTTCATCACTTTATATGTTTCACATATGGTTTATTTGATCTATCTGAAGAGTTACTAATTTTATGATGTTTATATATATAATAATTCCGTTTTTTTTTTTTTGCTCTATGTTGGTTTCTAACTATTTGTGATATCACTTAGGGATTTTTGTTGTACTGTTTCTCATTTCTGATTATTATTTTTCATCAGTTGCCCTGATCAGGTGATATCTACACAGTCATTAGCAGTGCCATTTCCCTTTTTTGATTAATAACATTTTGGGTACCACTTTGTGGTGTTTTTCTGGGGAGGCTGCAGCTATAAATCTTTACCCTAAGCTCGGAATCCTTTGTTTAGCTATAACTTTTGCGCAAACCAATTAATATACTCTTATTGCGTTTTTTTTTTACCAAAAATATGTAGAAGAATACATATCGGCATAAACTGGGGTAACATTTTTTTTTATATATATTTTCGGGGGATATTTATTATAGCAAAAATTTAAAAATATTGCTTTTTTTTCAAAATTGTCGCTCTTTTTTTGTTGATAGCGCAAAAAAAAAAAAACGCAGAGGTGATCAAATACCACCAAAAGAAAGCTCTATTTGTGGGAAATAAAGGACGTCAATTTTGTTTGGGTGCAACGTCGCATGACCGCGCAATTGTGCCAAATCGCAAAAAGTGCTCTGGTCGGGAAGGGGGTAAAATCTTCCTGGGCTGAAGCGGTTAATATGACTGTGGTATTCTGCTGCTTTTAAGGGTCGATTTAGACCTGCATCAAAACCCCCTTTTATTCTGAATTCCTATCTGAGTTTAGATTGTGCTTCAGAGGCTACTGACAGGTGAAGAGGAATTGATGTGACATGTCCTCGCTACCTATTTTAACCCCATTGGAAGCTGTTGTAAGGTATTTGTGTAGCTTCCAATTTGCTAGAGTATGTAGCATTTGACGGGCTTACTACCCCTCGATTGCTACATGTCAAGTCCGCTGTCTACTGCAACTTAACCTCCCTGGCAGTATGATTATTTCGGATTTTAGGTGCTGAAAGTGGTACAATTATTTTGCATGGAAATTTGGCATTTTATATTTTAGGGCTGTAATTCTTAACAATAACACATATAAATCTGTCCAAACAAGAGTCTAATAGACATCCCGGGTATGATGAAGTTTGAAACACAAAATCATAAATTATAATATAATAAATAAATATAAATAATAAAAAAAAAAATATTATAATAATAAAATAAATTTCCCCACGATTCACTATCGCTCAATTCTGCAAGTGTTCTAATTTACTATCGCTGTTTTCTAGCTGGTCTAAAGCCACTTTTGACTTAAAGGGACACTTTGTGGTTGCTATGAACAATCTCAAGTTTCCAGGCAGAAAGAACAGTATATATATAATATAAAACTGCATGCAGGGCATTGGACAAAGCACTGGGGACAAAAGGGATGTGAAATGATTTCATACAGTACTGTAATCTGTAAGATTACAGTACTCTATGTGCTATGAATTTTACATTTTTTTGAATTTGCCGCCAGGCTCCGCCCCCGTGCATTGTGACACTCGCAGGGAACGGAGCCTGGCACAGACAGGCTTCGGAGGAGGACACAGCCCGCAGACACAGCAGGGGACATCGCAGGATCCTGGGGACAAGGGATCCTGGGCACCAGGATCCTGAGATGTAATCCCGAGTGTGGCTCGGGGTTACCACTAATGGTCCTGAATTTTAACCCCGAGCCACACTCAGGAATACCGTCAGGGAGGTTAAGGAGGGGTGCAGTTGTTGAATGGCAAAAACGCATCTAAGCCATGTGTTTTTGCTAACCTCCAACTGCACATCTATATGAAGTCTAATGCCGCGTACACACGATCGGAATTTCCGACAACAAATGTTCGATATGAGCTTGTTGTCGGAAATTCCGACCGTGTGTAGGGTCCATTGGACAATTTTTGTCGGAATTTCCAACCAAAAAAATTTGAGAGATGGTTCTCAAATTTTCTGACAACAAAATCCGTTGTCATAAATTCCGATTGTGTGTACACAGTTCCGACTCACAAAATTCCACGCATGCTCGGAATCAAGCAGAAGAGCCGCACTGGCTATTGAACTTCCTTTTTCTAGTCCCATTGTACGTGTTGTATGTCACCGCGTTCTTGATGTTCGGAATTTCCAACAACATTTGTGCGACCGTGTGTATGCAAGACAAGTTTCAGCCAACATCCGTCAGAAATAAATCCACGGTTTGGGTGTCAGAAATTCCGATCGTCTGTACGCGGCATAAGTGTTAGTGCCAGGCTGAGTGTTATGGCGGAGAGGTGTATATCTTAAAATTGGATAGACAGAAATATAGATCCTTTGACAGGTAAAACAGATTCATTATATGTATTTCATATGTGTATAGGACTTTTTGTCGGGTACTGAGCTTTAAAATTGATTATTGAAATTCTTGTCATGACTTTTTATTGTTTTTTATTTATAAAATTGAAAAAAGTGCACCTAGAGTAACACAACACAAGCATATGATTCACAGTTGGTAATGTAGACATATTACAGAAAAAATATTCTGAAATGTAAAATGTGTGATTAAATGTATTATCTGAATCTAAAACATGATATACAACAAACCATGGCTGGCATTTCTTTACAATTCATTTATAACAATGACAAAAGCTGAACGTAAATTTTACGTTTTATTATTTTGCCCTTGGGTAGCTGAAAATCTTCCTTCATTTGAATGGACATGCCAAATTGTATATGACAGAACAAGTGATGGCATTGACAGGAGTGTTAATACTACAAAATTCCTCCTCTCCTTTGGTGACAGCATTTCCATGACCTTGTGTTCATTTACACAGAAGGTGTTACACCTGCAAATTAATATTGCCTTCATTATCATCATCAGCTTTAACCTTTAGAAGATATACAGTATATTAACATTTTCTTTAATGGATGACTAAAATTGGAGAAATCAAAAATCCAGTCCAAACAACCAATTCTACAGTTTTAAATGCCAGGGCTGTTTAGGTATTTAAGGTGCCAGTAAACTCCTTTCTCCCTCCAAAAAAAAAAAATCTCGTGATGTTCACTACACTAAATGTGTCTATCACTTTTTTTACATTTGCTTTATATTAATATACTTGTTAATCATTCCAGTGATTTCCTCCTACTTGTTGGCAGTGGTAATGATCTGCAGGCTCTTCTATCCTCTTCTATCCTCCTTAAAGTTGGCACCGAGTGTGCATGTGTTCCAGGTGTCTACTGCTTACTTTGCTCTCTGAGCAGCATGGATGATGTGCATAACCTGTGCCCTGTGTTGTTCCCACTTGTGCATATGCTCTGGGTGTCTAATGCCATGTACACACAAGCGGAATGTCCAACAGAAAAAGTCTGACAGGAGCTTTTCATCTTATATTCCAATTGTGTGTATGTCCCATCAGACTTTTTACGTCAAAAATTCTGACAGACCTAGAAAGAGAACATGTTCTAAATTTTTCCGATTAAATCAATTCCTATCGGAAAAACCGCTCGTCTGTATGCTGTTCCGACATACCAAAAACAATGAATGCTCTGAAGCAAATACGAGACAGAAGCTATTGGCTACTGGCTATTGAACTTCTGTTTTCTAGTCCCGTCCTACGTGTTGTACGTGACCGCGCTTGGATGGTCAGAATTTGGTGTGACCGTGTGTATTCAAGACAGCTTGAGCAGAATTCCGTCAGAATTCCGCCGGAAATACCTTCAGAGTTTATTCCGACGGGAAAACCGGTTGTGTGTACAGGGCATAAGGCCTTCTCAGCTGTCTGAACAGATTGTGCGATGGGTAGGTCCAGCACTTTGTATTCCCCTGTTATATTTTACCCTAGGTTACTAGAAGCTGATACAGTATACCCAAATAACATGCATGTACAAAAAAAGTGAACAGTATATGCCATACATCAGGAAATAGGATTGCATGAATAGGTATACATGACAAAACAGTAATTACAAACACGTGTGAACAATGTAACCTATTCCAAGAGCTAAATTTAAGGTAAGGAGTATTGTCCAACACCCCCAGACACCCTATCCGGGAACAAACTGTGTTGTGAGGGGAAGACAGCAAAACCAACCTTTAATTTCCTTGTCAAAAGAAGTTTATTGAGTATACAATATTATAAAGATACATAAAGTAAGTTTACAAGGATCTATAAAGTAAGCTCATTGTTTTACAGTAGGGTTTATATAGGTAAATATCATGAAATTTCAAATATTAAACATTGGGTTCACGTAAACCTAAATTAAAGATATATATCATTTCCTTAGTTACTTTTGTAGGTATTTAAATGATTTATACCTACTATACATATTGTTTACAGGTAGAGTGTATATAGGTCAAATAAATTCTGATAATGAGCTTTAATCATAAGGTGGAGAAAAGGAAAGAGAAAGAAGAAAAAGGGTAGAAAGGCAGAGGTATGGTCCACAAGGTTGTCCCGCTCGTCAGTTTATTATTCTTTTTAGTTCTCTTTGAAGCCTTAGAATGGGTGTCTCTGTAAGTCATTTAATCTGTTACCATGGCAACAGGACAGAGTCATTGAAGTTTGACAGGAACTGTTGTTTTATCCAAGGATGCCAAAGTTTTTCAAATTTTGGAATTTGATTTTGATCGATGGCTACCATCTTAGCATGGGACATTGTATTATTCATTCTGTGAATTGTTTCTGCTGGTACCAATGTAGGAGATTTCCATGCCTTGGCCACTGTTTGTTTTGCAGCCATTATTAGTTGGATCATAAGTTTGAATTGAGAGAGTGTTAACCATTCCGGTTTTAGATTAAGTAAAGTTATATATGGATCTGGTTGTATTATTTTTTTAAATATTTTAGATGCAATCACGAAGACTTCCGTCCAGAAGGTTTGGATTACTGGGCACGTCCACCATATGTGTAAATGTGTGCCTATTTCTGGGCATCCTCGAAAACAAAGAGCTTAGGTATTACGTGAATATTTTGCCACTCTAGCGGGTACAAGGTACCAGCGAGTTAGGACTTTATAATTTGTCTCCAGTGCTAAGATGTTGGGTGAAGATGACTTAGATGTGAGCCATATGTTAGACCAGTCCGTGTCTTCTAAAGTTCGTCCAAGGTCCTCCTCCCACCTCTGAACGTAAGAGGGTCTATTAAGATTTACTACTCCATATAATTGATTATAAAGTGATGAAATTGTACCTTTAGCAAATGGATCTTTTGTACAGATTGATTCAAAAATGGATAATTGGGATAATGGTGTATCCCCCTTTAGGAATGGTGTATAGAAATTTTTGATTTGGAGATATCTAAATATCTCAGAGTTTGGTAGATCATATTTTTCTCTAAGCGATGGGAATGAAAGGAATGATTTAGATGCTATGAAGTCATTTAGTGTCTGAATGCCTGATGTTGTCCAAGCTTTAAAAGAATTTGGGTAGATCCATGCCGGATAAAAGGCCGGATTTCTGATAAAAGAAAGGAGAGGATTGTGTGGAGATTGTAACTGATATTTGGTTTTTAGTTTATCCCAGAGAGATAAGAAGTGTTTAGTTATGGGATTATGAATTTTAAAGCGGGCTTTAGGATCAAGCCATAACAAGTTTGATATTAATAGAGGGTCATTTTCTGAAGCCTCTATAAATACCCATAATGGGATTTCCTTTTTTGCATGGTATTTGGACAGACTGGCCAAATGTGCTGCTCTGTAGTAGTTAGTAAAATTAGGGTATCCCAGGCCTCCTTTATTTTTGGGAAGATGTAGTGTGTGTATAGGTATACGTGGTTTAGAAGAGCCCCATATAAACGAAGTTGCTCTTTTTTGTACTATTCTCAAAAAATAGGAAGGAATTGGAATAGGGAGGACTCTGAATAGATAAAGCAATTTGGGTAGAATAGTCATTTTGATTGCATTAATCTTCCCTATCCAAGATAAAGGAAGTTGCGACCATTGTTTTATTAGATTTGTGATCTGTCTTAATACAGGAGGATAATTGGTTGAGAATAAGTCAGAATGAGATGCTGTTAAATGAATTCCAAGATATGGGATTGATTTTTCTGCCCATGTGAATGGGAGTGCAGCCCTAGCCGGGATCAATTCCATGTTTGTGAGCGAAATATTAAGCACTAGGCATTTCTTAGGATTAATCATAAGGCCGGATAGGGCTGCAAATCCATCAAGAGCTGGTATTAAGTTAGGACCAGAGACCTGTGGTGATGATAGAAAAAGTAATATATCGTCTGCAAATATACATAATTTGTGTGTAATACCTCCTACTTCAATGCCAGTTATAGTTTGGTTTGTTCTGATGTATTGGGCCATGGGTTCGAGTATAAGGGCAAATAATAAGGGAGATAATGGGCAACCCTGTCGGGTACCTCTTTCGATATTAAAGGCATCAGATTTGTATCCAGCATATTTTATATAGGCTTTAGGTTTATTATATAATGCTTTGATCCATGTTAAAAAGTGGGGTCCAAAACCCCATTTTTGTAATGAATATTGCATATATTGCTAGGATACTGTGTCAAATGCCCTCTTAATATCGAGAGATAGAAAACATAAAGGGATTTTCCGTTTTTTAGCAATATGTGCCAATAACACTGCCCTGCGTATATTATCGCCTGCCTGTCTATTTGGCATGAAGCCTACTTGATCTCTATGTATTAATTTTCCTATAATGCTATTGAGGCGTTTTGCTATTATTTTTGCTAATAATTTAATATCAAGGTTTAACAGAGAGATAGGCCCTGCGCATGCTGGGACCATGACGTCGTAAGGGGGCGGGGTCACCACCTATATAAATGGCTCCGCAGCTCGCACACAGCATTCGAGCCGGAGAGAGTGTTGCGTCAACATCGGGGAAGAAGAGACAGCGGCTACAAGACAGCGGCGGCGACAAGACAGCGGCGACAAGACAGCGGCAGCAGACCGGGCCCCTCGCTGGCAATAGAGCTGGAAGAAGATAGCGGCGGGGCCCAGGAGAAGAGGCCGAACACCGGGAGAAGAGGCCGAACACCGGGAGAAGTCGGAAGGAGACCCCCCGAAGTTGGAAGAAGACCCCGGAGCTGACTAATAAATTACTCCTAAAACCTGTGTACTGTGTTTTTTTTATATTGACACTTTTCCCTATGTCAATGGGTAGGGGTACCATGTACCCCAAACTCATTCACACAGGGTGGGGGGCCGGGATCTGGGGGCCCCCTTATTAAAGGGGGCTCCCGGATTCCGATAAGCCCCCCGCCCGCAGACCCCGACAACCAACGGCCAGGGTTGTCGGGAAGAGGCCCTTGTCCTCATCAACATGGGGACAAGGTGCTTTGGGGTGGGGGGGCCCCGCAGGGCCCCCCCCCTCCCCCAAGGCACCCACCCCCCCATGTTGAGGGTATGCGGCCTGGTACGGCTCAGGAGGGGGGGGGCGCTCGCTCGTCCCCACCCCCTTTCCTGGCCGGCCGGGCTGCGTGCTCGGATAAGGGTCTGGTATGGATTTGGGGGGACCCCCACGCCAATCTTTCGGCGTAGGGGGTTCCCCTTACAACCCATGCCAGACCTAAGGGCCTGGTATGCCCCTGGGGGGGGAACCCACGCCAGTTTTTTCATTTAAAATTTGGCGCGGTGTTCCCGCCTCAGGATTCATACCAGACAGCTGTCAGCACTGCCTGTCACTTATCGCGGAAGGAAAACAAAGTTTTCCTTTCCCGATGAGTGAGCCAGCGCGACATGTACAGTACCCTGTCGCCGAGAACCAGCGCGATGCTATCGCGCTGGAAAAACACAATCTCGCGGTCAGGTACTGTATGTACCTGGTTTGTTTGTATTCATGTAGAAATTGTGTTTGGAGCGTTGAGGGATTTATCAACTGACTCAGTGAGAAATAGATCGTATTCCAATCTAGATTTTTCCAGATGAGATTTTGTACTCTGAGATGGATTATCTTGGAATGATATGTAGGCTGCATTAAAATTGAGTTCTAGTTTTTTTGCTAGATTTTTGCGTTCCCATTTAAATAGTGCCATTTGTCTTTGTATTGTACCACGCAAGACAGGCTTATGAGCTTCCCACAGTGTTATTGGGGAGATGTCTGTTGTATTATTAATTGATATGTATTCCTTTAAAGCTTGTTCAATGGCCATCTGATGTAGTGGGTGTTTGAGCATTATGTCCGGTAAGTACCACGTTGGGTCATGCGCTTTTGGTATGGCTGAGGCTATAGTAGTGTATACTGCATTATGGTCAGACCACGGAATCGGAATTATATCTGATATCAATAATTTCTGGTATCATTCCTATTGTTAGAAAAATATGATCTATTCTGGTGAAGGTTTGATGAGGGTGCGAGAAATAAGTGAATTTCTTTTTCGTTGGGTTACTTTCTCTCCACGAATCTACCAGATTGTATTTGGAAAGAAGTCGAGAAAAAGGTAATCTAGAGGTTATTTTGGATGGTGTAAAAGGTGATTTATCTAGAAATGGGAGGAGGACCTGGTTCGAATCCCCACACATTATCACTGTTCCTATTTTGTGTGTATTAATCACTTGTAATATATGTGAGAGGAATGGTGTAGGTTGTTTGTTAGGAGCGTAGTAGGAAATCACCGTGATTGCTGTATCCATTATATAACCCATGAGTATCAGGTATCTACCTTCTGGGTCTTTAATTTCTGATGATAAGGTGAATGGTGTGGATCGGTGAAATGCAATTAGAGTTCCCCTTTGCTTGGTACAGGCAGAAGCCGTGTAAATTTGTTGATAAAAAGGTGAAATATATTTTGGAGTAGAATCTTTGGTGAAGTGTGTTTCTTGGAGGCATACTATGTGAGCCTTCTTGTTATGGGAAGTACGGGAGGCTTTGGTCCTTTTTTGAGGGACATTTATTCCCTGAACATTCAGGGAAAGTAAATTCAGTGGTGCCATGGCAACAGATCAAATAGTTTTGACTTACTTTTTGTTATGCAGAGCTGACTGCGCAGAAAAGATAGAAAAGAAACCAGTGAATTCTGGAGTAAAGAGTAAACGAAAAACATATGAGATTAGATGATACGTTGTATAAATTATTTTTTTCAAGTAATCACAATTTACCCATGAAAGAGAATAAATATCTCTCTCAGGGGAATAAGTGCCTTCGTCACACTCCCACATAATATGGTTGGGAGAATGAGGAGGGCTAATGGGGGTACACGGATCTTCCGCTTACAGGAGAGAAGTGCTATGTCAAAAGACATCAAAATGATGTTTCATTAATTGGAGTGCAGAATATAGTTTTTGTTGAAATTATTTATTCCAGGGTGGTTGTATATGGTTAGTCTTGCCCTAGGCTAAATAATTCAGTTAGAAAGGTACTGTTAATAACTTTGGTATTGATGAAGATAGTTTGAATTATTTTGGGATTTTAACCCTTTTAGAGTAAACAATTACATATTTTATTCATATGTAACTGTTTAGATATGTTAACTCATAAAATTAAGGTTGTATTGCTTCAGATTAGAATAAACAAAAACATAATTCTAGGAACTAGTTAGGTAATAATATATTTGTTTTAAGAAAAGAAAGAAAAAGCTTCCATTACTTCTGGATTATTGAACATATTTGTCCTAAAAAGTAATAAATCTATTGTTATTACCTGATAATATATAACTGAACAAGAATTTCCTTATTTCACTTATATATTCTAAGGCTATATGAATCAGAAGTAATAAGAAATATAACTGGAATGTAACATGATCCCACACAGTGTGTGACTATCAGAATGCAGTTACATTCAGTTATAAATACAGGTTTTTTATAGAGAACCATCACTTAGTATAATAAATGAAGAGATATCAGGAATTAGGATGTCAGTCCATTGAATCTTCTTGGTCCATGGATGATGTGGCATAACGGCCTCTTTTGTGAGAATGATGATTCCCATTTTGTTCTGAAATTTTCTGGGTACTGCCTGAAGGTGAAGATGATGCCATTCTTCTGCGTGTGGGAGAGTTGCTGCTTGTGGGTTCTGTCAGATTTAATTTTAAAAGGGTTTGTTGTAGTTCATCTGCTGATCTGCTTCTGTAAATTGTACCTTGGTAGTTAAATCTGACTGAAAAGGGGAAGCCCCATTGATACATAATGTTGTGGCGTTGCAGTTCCATTAGTTAGGGTTTCATGGATCGTCTTTTAGTAATAGTAAGTTGGGATAGGTCAGCAAAAATGTGATAATTGTGTCCTTGAAAATTAAGTTCCTTTTTTTCTCTTGCAGCAATTAGTATTTGTTCTTTCGTTCTGTAATAATGAAATTTTGTGATTATATCACGTGGGGGTCCATCTTTCTTTTTGGCTGTGAGGGCTCTGTGTACTCTGTCCAGTTCTAAACGTTCAATAGGGATATCTGGCTTTAGTTCTTGTAATAGAGCAGTAATAGTAGATTGCAGGTCTGTCACAGTTTCAGGTATTCCCCTTATGCGCAAGTTTGAACGTCTGGCTTAGTTTGAAGTATTCAATTCTCTTCTTTTAATTGTTCCAATTCTGTTATATTTTCTTGGGTTGTAATTTCAATTTCATCCATTTTTATTTCTAAGGCTGCAGTGCGGTTTCCCAGCTCTCTTATTTCTTTTGTTAGGCTTTTTGTTATTTGGTCTGAGGTTTGTTTTAAAGCCTTATGAAGCATCTTTTCAAATTGTAATAATATTACTGGGGATGCTGAGGAGGCTTGTGGAGAAGTTTGTGAGAGGATTTGTTCTGTATCTGACTCAAATGGAGAGTCTTGCTGTGACATTTTCTGTCTGTGAGAGCGCCCTGATGCTGTATATTGTGAGGTGACTGGAGCTGCTTTAGTTGCAGTGAGTGCCTGTGAGCTCTTTGTGAGGTGATTTTTATTTCTGCCCGGTTTCCTCCCAGTACCATATTTCCTGCCCAAACTTTCACAGTTTGTTCCCTGGGGCAAAAAGGTTCAAATGGATACCTTTTGAGCCTGCAGGCTCCGCTTTGTCCTTCTCTTCTCTCCTCAGCGGTGCGGAGCTCTAACAATGCATGTCTGTTCCGCTAGGCTCCGCCCATCTCCCCCCCAACCTTTAATTTCAACAGTTTTTCTTGTTCAAACAATTTAATTAAAAAGTATAAGTTAGGAAAAGTAAAAAATGGTCTAAGTACGGACTAAACATGAATTAGAAATGGTAGAATAGCCAGTGTCAATGAGCAATAAGAGAGTTATGTACACAGGGAGATACAAAGCATTTATTCGGCCCAGGGGTGTAAACTCAGAGGTCTAGTAAGCTATCGTGCATACTACATTTCAAGCCTACAGTGGAACAGTATAATAAATAAACAGATACGTAAGGCTTAGCAAAGTCGTGAGTCTGACCTGGCAGTAGGTTTAAAGATAGAGGTGATTAGTAGGATGAAAACTACCTAAAAAGGGAGGTAGGATGTACAGAAAAGGGGAAAAAAGGGGGGGTCATGGAGAAATGAGGGGAAGGTGACATGGAAGAGAGTACGATAATGAAGTGTGGAAGGGGGGAGTGGTAGAGGAATAGAGTGGGGGAGGGGAGGAGGAGAGGTGCGAAACCCCAGGCATTTCTAGATTGCATCAATTAGGCTGGACAGGGAAAATTCCCGGAGGTGATGCCTCTAGTTTCTGTTATGCTCTACCGTTGTAATGTGAGCTGGTTTATGCAATGTGTAATGAGTTTGCAGTTTTTCCCACGGAGTTAGGAGAGGGTTAGGGTTAACAACTCCCCACTGTTAATGGTCTTCTTAGCCTCTAGCCAGAGGGGTGCTGAATCATGTGATCTCTACTTGAGAGGTGCCATTTCCCTCCAAAAAAAAGGGTACCCATTCGGGGTATTGAAGAGGACTCCTTCCCACCCTCATCTTACCTTTTATGTAGCTGCCAGAAGAGGAGTGAAGGGGAGGAGCACAGATTGGGAGGAAGATTTAAAGGCACTTGTTCTTTTATCAGGTTCCATATGATTGATTTATTCATAAATCTTTCTGTTTTGAATTTTATGTTCAGACATTGTATTTTATGTTGAAGACTATCTTTATGGAGTGCTGGTGCATATATACTAATTTCCAAGAGCCTTGCCTGGGGGGCAGAGGTTCCCAGCTGCTAGGGTATCCATTGGGAATTACTGTATACTGTATATAGTTTGACCTGGGCGCTGAATCATTTACATTAGTATTATATTTACCTGTATATTTATGAATAAAGTGCAGCATTCATGTGCATCTTTATATTAAACATGGCAGTATGTTCTAGTGAGTTGACTAAATCCTTTTACAGTTTGGTGACTCTGAAGAATTTGGGAAATCTCATGTTTTTTTCTTTATATTTTCTAAAGATATGCAATTGTACCTAACAGGTAAAATAACAAAACATATGCGGCGCTCCTTATGCCCACACTGTGTGAATGGAAATACACAAGAAATAAAAATTAAAATTACCACAATAAAAATCCAAAAAGCTACTAGAAAGTGCAATGCGACTCCACTGAAACGCATAAAAAATGCGACTGATCATACAAGCCCGTGACTCACATATAAAAATGGTGGGAGTGACATATATGTAAAATAATGAATGGAAAAATGTATATAAAACATTCAATAGTGCATAAATACCAAGCATATAAAATGAATATATAGAATTATAAAAATAAAAATGAATTCTTGAATGGTAAAGTGCAATTCACTAAAATAAATAAATGTGTACAAATTTCATATGAATAACAATCAAAATCAATTAATAAACAGTGATTTGCAATTCATTAAAGTACATAAAAGTGCAAAAAGTTCATAACAATCCGTGAACCAAAAATTAGTGTAGAAATTGTCCCAATAAAATGTGAAAAAAATATGTGTTACAAAACTTCATGCAATATAGTTCCTGATGGTCGTAAAGGCAAATCTTCTAGTCATACATGAAAGTGCAAGTGCAGTGGACATTTAGTATGAAAAACAGTGACCAAGGTGGATAAGTGCTTCCAAAACGGGCTCCGGGGTGCGACACCTGTTTCCCCCAGCCTCTCACCTGTAGCAGCGGCCCCAATGGGCCAAGTCAAGCGTAGGCTAACAAGCGGTGTAGATCTCCCCAGGCACAGCAGCTTCTGATGGTAATCACAGCTAATGGGGTCATATAATATCCAGCCAGCAATCACACTTCCCCCATTCAGTAGATATAGGCAAATAAGCAGTAAGAGAAAGAAGAGGGCTCCATAGTGTAGTAGTTAAAATTTTTTAATGGATAAAAACAAATAGTAACTTACATAGAGGCTCAGTAGTAACAGCTAGAAATAAAGCGCTGCCGGGTTCGGCTGTACCCGACAGCAGCGACACCTGGCTCCTCCCTGACGTGTTGCGTCACAACACACGTGACTTTCTCAATGAGTGAAGGAGTCAGGTGTCGGCCAGTACATTTATACAATCTCAGCCGCTGTCACAACAACAGCGGGAATACAGAACACTAAAAACGATCTATAAATAGGAGCAACCTAGTCCATCTATAGGAGGCATAATTCTGAATAATTAAAATAACAAAATAACTTTAATAATCGATCATAAAATAAATAATTGAAATCAGGAAAAGGTAAGGGAATGAATCTGTCTACATCTCAAACGCCATGTAGTGGAGGAAAAGTAGAAATTACTAGGACATTGCAATACAAAGGCTGACAATTTAAAAACTCAATCTTATTGGAGAAAAGAAAGGGATAAAGGAACAGCCTAATCGATCCATAAAGAGCATAATTCTGGATGACAAAAAGTACCAAATTTAATGTAATAATCAGTTATAGAGTAAGTCATTAAAATAAGGGAATAAATCTGTCTACATCCCAGCCACCAACAAATGGAAAATATATAGGAATTGTTAAAACGCAGGAGCCCAATATAAGCCAATGAAAGCGACAAAGACTAGCCACTTAACAAATTCCATCTTGTAGGAGAAGGGAAATAGATCACAATATAATGAGTAATTCCTCAATGGCAAATATTAATCGTACCATGCTTTAGAACAATATTGAAAACTAGGAAATGCCTCAAGACTTATAACTATACCAGAAATGCCTAGTAAACTCAGAAAGTATTTAGAATAGAGTTGATAACTCTACAAAAGTATACAACACATACAAGAGGAAAAGAAATATACACCAACCAGGGAATAATACCTAGAGGTATTTTGATGGCAGGTTGGACATCATTCACTTCAAAAATCCGCTAATTGACATATAATGAATACAAGAAAATAGAATAGGATAACAATAAAATATTAAAATATTAAAAATTGGAAATAAAACAGTTAAGATCGAATTCTACATTGTGCCCTAGTGGCGCCAATGTACGTAATTCGTATATCCATCTAGACTCAGCCTGAGTAATCTTGATAATCTTGTTATCCCCCCTCCAATGGGGTTTATATTTTTCTATTCCGCAAATTATTAGTGATGAGGGATCACTGTTATGATATTTAGCGTAATGTCTTGATAAGCTATGCTTATCAAAACCCTTTTTGATGTTCTGAACATGTTCCCTCAATCTCTTCCATAGAGCCCTCTTAGTTCTGCCAATATATTGGATTTGGCAGGGGCATTCTAGTAAATAGACGACCCCTTCACTACGACATGAAATAAAATCTTCTATTAAATAATTCTGTGATGTTACAGTTGAAGTAAAACTCAATTTCTTTCTCTTACTTCCTTTCGATGTCGACATGCATAGCAATTTTTGCATGGGTAATATCCTTTACCTTCGAAGAAAGAAAACTTTCTCCTACTCGGAGGATCCAAGACATTTTTTGCCAAGCGATCCCTCAAAGTGGGGGCTCTTCTATACAGGAAACTAGGTTTTTCCGGAAGGATAGTGCCTAGATGACAGTCAGCTCTAATAATATTCTAGTATTTTTTAAAAATTCCTTCAATTTGTTTATACTGAATATTAAAATAAAAAATGATCAAAAATCAAAATCAAAATAATTTTTTTATGCGTTTCAGTGGAGTCACATTGCACTTTCTAGTAGCTTTTTGGATTTCTATTGTGGTAATTTTAATTTTTATTTCTTGTGTATTTCCATTCACACAGTGTGGGCATAAGGAGCGCCGCATATGTTTTGTTATTTTGCCTGTTTGGTTTAGTTTGTGTGAGGACACTGTTTTATGCTGGCAGCTCTTGTGTAGCCTACCCCTTTTTGTTGATTAACTATTGTTGGTTTGCGCATTAGCTTATCTATTATTTATGCAAATGTACCTATTTCTAATCCAAAATATTAATAGGACAAATGCTTATTTTTTAAAAAGATCACTTTTAAAAAAAACAATGGCGAGTCGGGGCATCTGTTTAGACTAGGTTATGGCTGGTTCAGCTTACATAAGCTTTAATAGCCTCTATTTAAATACATTTTTATATATGTGTTAGTTAGGGTTGCCACCTTTTCTTCAAGCCAAACCCGAACACTTTAGCGATGCACGGCAATTTTTTTTTTGGTAGTAAATACTATAGGATTGTAAAAAACCTGGGACACCTTTGGGCACCCCTAAGGAGAGTAGTAATGCGGCACTTTAGCAAACGGTGGATGTGGCCAAATTGCGTTAGCAGTGGGAGGAGCTTAAAGGAGCATGGTTAAATAAAACAAAAGCATTCTTGTACCCATAAAACAGTCTTAGATTGCTGTGCCACAAGTAAGAGTCTCATAGACATGTACAAACCCCAGCACAATCAATAAAAAAAATAAAAAATAAAACTCATTACGTATGATTTTGCATACACTGAAAATAGTCAGAAAGATGACGCTTTGTTTGAGCCAACCTTAAAGAAGACCTTCAATTGAAAAGTTACCGACTGCTTAGCAACCAGCAACTCTTAAGACAATGACCACTTTGGTGAGGAGTAATGTACTATATAGTGCAGGACTCTCATTCAGCAAGTGGCCTGAATGAAAACAAAAAAAATGAGGTGGATGGAGGAATTCCTGTCACCTTAAAGGGGTTGTAAAGGTTCATGTTTTTTCACCTTAATGAATCCTATGCATTAAGGTGAAAAAACACCTGGCAGTCACCGGCCCCCTAGCCCCCCCGTTTTACTTACCTGAACCCCTTCATTCAGTTGGCGGGGACACGTTGTCTCTCTCCACGGGCTCCTGGCTCTTGGTTGGATAGATTGATAGCAGCGCAGCCATTGGCTCCCGTTGCTGTCAAGCAAATCCAATAACGTGGGCACTGGGGGCGGGCCGAATCCGGCATTCTGTGTCTACAGACACAAATGCTGGACTCAGGAGCGCACCCGCAAGGTAACCCCCTCAGGGAAGCGCTTCCCCTAGGGGGTTACCTGATGTGGGGAGGAGCCGCGAGAGCCGCCGGGGACCCCAGAAGAGCAGGTTCGGGGCCACTCTGTGCAAAAACGAGCTGCACAGTGGAGGTAAGTATGACATGTTTGTTATTTAAAAAAATAAATAAAAAACATACCCTTAAAATCACTTTAAGGGCTGGTTCACACCATAAAGGGCATGTTCACATGTGGTGCACTGGAACACATAAAAAGTAAGGCAAGCATGATTTTTAAAATTACGTCACACTAAATTGCATGGTACTGCAGAACCATGTATTTTGGTGGCCACAAACATACCCACATTTGCCAGATGTGTGAGGATGCTGTTAAGTATTATTGGCACCTGTGCATGTCTGCAGAGGTCTGCAGAGGTCTGCACATTTCTGTTTGGTGTGGGAAATGTGTGCGGAAATGTACGTTTTCCACACTGTAAATAGTGTGAACCAGCGCTCAGAAAAAGAAAATAAAGGATTTTAAATTCTGCTGTTAAAAAAAAAAAAAAAAAAAACACACACATCAATGCAACACAATGCATTAAAGAAACACATCAACTCAATTGCATTTAAACAAAAATCAATTTGTGCTATACACAGCGCATGTGGTGTAAATGAGCCCTAAATAGTCCTAATTAGTGGAAATGTAATTCCTTCCAAAATATGACTTTCCTGGCTGTCACTCTGATCAGCTGGCTTCAATACCTTTGGGACATGAGGATCTGCATGACAGCCAGGTGGAGGGGAGGTCAGCTTTCATGTAGTCAGTATGATTTGCTCAGACATGGGATCTACTCTGATCCCCTCATCTTAGCACTGTCAGAGGAAGGTGTGATGTGCCATGCATAGCCCTGTATGGAGGAGGGGTGGGGAAAGGGTTCAATCCCAGGAATAAGGATGGTAACATCAGAGGGGGCAGGGCTGGGTGTCCCTGGGTGCAGGCTGTATTGGCAGGATCCAAGAATCACCTGGGATGGGATGATCAGCTGATCATTACCTGGGGAAGAGGTGGGCAGCAATCCTGTACTGTCCAACCGCCCGCATGCAGAATTATCTGACCCGGAATGTGATGGAGGCATCCAGGCCAGGACCTTACACCAGACTCCACTCCAGGCTCAGCGCCGTGGTTCTGCCCCAGGAAAATTTCTAAGGAGGAGGAGCTAGAGAATATGGCCACTTCTGATTGGTGCTCCGTGTGGGAACAGTTGGCCCGGCTCTGCAGAAGGGACAGACTGACTACCGCTGACTGCGGGGGGGATGGCGGGGAGTGTTCCTCCATCACTTCAGTGTGTCAGGCACAGTGACCTACACAGCCCACTCTGAATAATGTGCCCGGGTTTCAGGCAGTCTGAAACCTGGGCACATGATTCAAAACCCGAACTGTCCGGGTGAATCCCGGACAGGTGGCAACCCTAGTGTTAGTACTCATTTGTGCCCAGGAAACACTGGACTATCTGGTCTTAACAAACAAGTTCCTCAGATAGGGCACACCAGGAAACATGGTGTATTAAGACAAGCTAAGGTTATATCCAGCTAAGCAAAGGTGGTGGGAAAAAAGAAGTAAGAAACATAGGCAAAGAGTTGCATCAAAACCAAAACGTGATGCAGAGATGGGACAAAGGAACACAGAACAGGCAAGGGCAGACAGAATATACTAGCATGATCAAGATAAGAAAGTGATACAATTCATGAATTAATGAATTGTATTATGAATGAGAATTAAAGCAGAAGTAAGCCCATCGATTTAACGGTTTAAAAAAACAGTTACATTCCCGATGCATGCCGGGAATGTAACTGTCACATTGGTCATGCTCTCAACCAAATTGTCAAACCATCTAATGGCTGGTGTCATAACAGATCACATGTGCAGCACCATGGCAGTTGAAGATTAAACAGAGGCCAAGATGGCAGCTTCCATGGCTGAAAACGATAGGACGGTTTACTTCCACTTTAAGCAGTTTCAAAGAAAATATGAGTAGGGTCAATAAGGACTAAGGACAAGTAGAAACCAGGAGTCAGATGAGCTATGACACAGAGCCAGGAATATAGGAAGCTGGAACCGGGCAGTTACAGGCTACCAAAGTGGATAAGAATGGGGATGACAGCAACAAGAACATAGAAAATTATCACATTAAAGCTTAACCTACATACAGCAATCCAAATGCTATAATGGAAAAGCAGATTAGTGTTCTTTTATAGGAATATGGACAAGTTTAGGTGCATGAACTTGTCTATGTCCTTCTATAAGTACAGCACACCGGGATAACGAAAAAGTATGCTAATTCTGGGGTGGCATAAAGGGAACCTGGAGTGTTGGAAAAGCCAAGCTGTAATACCTAAGGCACTTTGCATGCAGGTAAAGGATCAACAAAATATTGTTATATAATACACAACTGACACGGAAGAGATAATCTGCAGGGTCTCCAGCACAGCACTAAGATTTGCCTGGGTATAGATTTAATTACTGGAGTTCTCCTCCAGCTGTTGCTAGGAAAGTGTTACTAAACCTACTAGACCTTTATAAAGTTAAAGAAAAAAGCAACAAAGGGAATGATACCTTCTTGCAAGAATGACAGCATATTAATTAACCTGAAGTATTTAAAGGATAAAGAAGTCAGCTTGAGTTGCACCTCCTGGTGCTTTTACAAAGCTGATATTTCAGTCTTAGATGGAATGATCCTTTAAATACTTGCAGTGTTTACATTAAATTGTTACTAAACCCACAACAGTAAAATCAGTCTGTATATGCAGTAAAGCATGCTTGTTATACTCACTGTGGAACCCAAGGGGTTAATCCTCTGCATTGTGTAAAAAGGCTGTCTGATCCTGTCTTCTCTGATTCATCCCTTCTTCCACAGTCCCCCAAACCATCTGAGCCTTGGGGGCAAGCTGCACATGGTCAGTTTGGTGTGTATTACTAGAGAGTTTTTATTTTCTTGGGAGAGCGCATGTGATCAGCACAGGGCCACTCAGCACCACTCAGGGGAGAATGAAAACTCCTCCTATAAGCATTAAACAGCTCCCTGTTGAACACTGATAGAAATCAGAAGACTGCTCAAACCGCTGATGAGAAAAGGTATTTAGCAGTTTGTATTTACTAAAATAATTGCATTTCCATGTTCTGTGTACTGTGGGAGACCATATATGGTGAATGCAGCATCCTAGGTATAGTAACACTTTAATATTGGCAGTGGAAAAAAGAATAAACATGAATGGTACTCTTTCTGATTATTACATATATCTTTAAATTTAAGATAGTAGATAAAACAGAGTAATTGCAATTAATGTTACTGTTCAATTTTTCCCCATTATAGGGGAAAACTATATTTAGGTAAAACTATAATAAAATATAAGTTACAGGGAAAGCCTCAAGCATGTGTCAGAATTGCTTGATTGCTTTCTGTCTTTGATGTGATGAGTATATATAAGTGTGGTAAAAAATGAGAAAAGAACAAGACATGCTGCAATAGAACACAAGAAAAAAAAATCTTCAAAGTAACAAAATTACCAAGATCTGTGGGTGCTTTTTTATATCTTTCCTCTGCCTGAATAGGAGCCAAAGGAATTATTCCAAACAAGACAAGATATCAGTATTGTATTTTACTTAAATAAAGGGAAAAGGGAGAAAACTGTAATACAGTGGTTTGACACAAGCTTACACTAATGTGAGGGATTCGTATGATGCTTTGTATGTACTGAAAACAAAACATATAGGAAAATAATATTTATTATTTTACAAAAATGTTACTTACAGGGACTGTGTCTGCAGAACAGGAGGTTAGTTATTGCATCTAGACATTTATATTTTACTCTTATTCTTTTTCTGCCTTTCAGCTTTTCAATCACCTGCACTTTTATTCTATTCGTTCTGCAATAGCCAAAAAATTGTATTTTACTCTTACTTCCCACCTTTTAATCACCTGCACTTATATTCTGTTAGCTCTGCAGTAGGAAATAACACAGTGCATTTTACAACAGGTAAAGGAGAAGAAGAGAGTGAGTCTGAAATTGAACATTGAGGTATACTGAGGATCAAGCAGAGACAAGTCAATAGTATGTGTGTGTAGGCCTCAAAGGTAGGCAGCAATGTCAAAATCACTGTGGTCTTTCCTTTCTCAGTGTACTGGTTAATATTTACTCAAGAACACCGCAAAGCAGACACAAGGAAAAAATAGCACAGCCTCTAGGAAAGGACCAATGCAGGTTTAAATGTTAAGGACATGGGACCTAATCTTTATCATCCAGGTAACCTCAGAGTAGGTAGTAGAACACAACAGAAATATTAATATACTGTAAGCTTTGTATAAGAGCTCTGGAAATGTATCAAAAGAAAAAGAATCACTCAGGGCCTAATTTCAGGTATCCATAGTTTTTGAAAAGTGTGTGGGAAATGTATGAAGACATGTCATAAAAAATCCAGTGTTTCTAATTTCACAACATCTGGAATGGAAACATTTTCTATTGTCATTGCTGCTCATAATGCTAATAAATTATATTAACTAAAGCTGTGAAACCAGATCAGGTAATTTACAGATGGCCTTGTGAATGAGACTTGTACACAACACTTAGATGGTCCTTTCTGAAGATGTTAACACACAAAAACCCATAGAGGAAATCCTTGACAAACGAGAAAAGGAACATTAAAGGAAAACACGGCCAGGAGCAAGAAAACAAAAAACAACAATTAAAATAACTGGTAAGGACAGGAGAAAGCACTCAATAAGCAATCAAAGTAAATTGCAAAAGAAAGGTGAAGAGTTTCAAGTATCTGGATACTACCTACAGCAAGGACAAATGAAGAGATAAACAGCAAAAAGCTGCAACATGACTACTATATTATATCTGAATTAAAGGTTTTTTTCTAAAGAAGAAGGAAGTAGTTAAGAAAATAAAGCTGGCCATAGTTTTGTCTGTCATTGACCTTAAGTGTAACTAAAGGCAAAACTTTGGGTTTTTTTTAGATTTGGATAGAGTGGAGAGGGATTAGAACACCTGTCAGATTGTATTGCTGTCTGTGCTCCCATTTGGGGGGATTCAACTTCTCTATTTTTCCTGTTTCTCATTATCATTGAAAGTGAAATTAAAAGGAAATCATGGCTGGATCTAGGGGGGTGCTGAGGCAGGCTCTGTCTAGATTTCAGTTGTGCCCCCACAGGCTGGTTCTCCCATGGATGTTGTACCTAGCCCACTAAGCTCCTACCCCCATCCCCACACTCAGGGCTGGGACAATTGGAGGGCAGCCTGGAGCAGTGAAAGGAGAAGTGGCAGATAGGTGAGAGCCAGAGGAGGTGCGGGCTGTGCTTTTCTTTCCCCTCCTGTTAGTACAGTGCTCCTCTATGCAGCAGATGACACAGGATCACTCTTACCATAGCTCCCAACTGTCCCTGATTTTGTGGGACTTTCCCTGATTTGGAGCAATGTCCCTCTGTCCCTCTTACCTCCTCATTTGACCCTCATTTTGCTCTGATCTATATAGATGTATATAAAATTCACTTTTTATCTATCAAAAAGCGTTTCCCTGCGCTAAACCTTTCATCTGATTTCTAAATTGCTGCATTTGTAAACTCCAAAAGCCAATATAAAGAAAAAATAGTGGTAAAAAAAAATCACTTGTGGGTTTAATCAATCTTGTTTTATTGTACAATTCTCCTTTAAAGAGGCATGGCAAGAGGTGTGTCCTATGCCTGCATGCTTTTGCTGATAGGTGTCCCTCATTCCCATCTCAAAAAATTGGGAGGTATGCTCTTAGTTCAGACTGTACACACATGATTTACCTTTACCTGCCCCCAATATCCTCCAAGGGCTGCTCATCTCCTGGCATGAGAAAATGTGTGTAGGGAGGCAGGTACATTCCATATACAGTCCGATCTGAGAGTGATCCCATGTAGGGATGAGCTTTCTGTTCGGGTCGAACATGAGTTTGACTCGAACTTTGGCTGTTCGCCCATTCATCTTAAACCGAACATAATGGGCCATTCGCGCCAAATTTGAGTGGCGCGTAACAGCCCATAATGCACTGAGGGAGCACAGTGTATTGCTGTATGATGATTGGCCAGAGCATGCACCATGACCTGCATGCTTTGGCCAATCACAGCACCCTCAGCTAAGAGAGCCATGATTGGCCAATCATGGCTCAGAGGTACTAAGTCCACACCCAAACTATATAAGGCTGACTGCACATTGTATAGTGTGTCGTTGCTGGCGTGGACGGAGAGAGAGTGTCATTTAGATTGAGCAGGCGGGCAGGCAGATTGTTCAGTTAGCTGCAGTGTATTTCATATATATATACAGTGAGTCTAATATATATATATATATATATATATATATATATATATCCACTGCATACAGTTTAGCTAGATCTCACTGCAGTCCGTTCTTGATGGTGTACTGTTTCTACTATACTTATGGCAGGCAGGTGATTCAGTTAGCTGCAGTGTATTTCATATATATATATATATATATATATATATATATATATACAGTCAGTCTAATATATATATATATATATATTAGCTAGATCTCACTGCAGTCCATTCCTGGTAGTGTACTGTTTCTACTATACTTCTGGTAGGCAGGTGATTCAGTTAGCAGCAGTGTAATGCCCCGTACACACGATCGGACATTGATCGGACATTCCGACAACAAAATCCATGGATTTTTTCCGACGGATGTTGGCTCAAACTTGTTTTGCATACACACGGTCACACAAAGTTGTTGGAATTTCCGCTGGCTAAGAACGCAGTGATGTACACCACGTACGACGAGACTAAAAAAGGCCAGTTCAGAACCAAACGCGGCACCCTTTGGGCTCTTTTTGCTAATCTCATGTTAGTAAAAGTTTGGTGAGAGACGATTCGCACTTTTTCAGACTCGTGGTTTTCAGATCGTTTTCTGCTGTTCAGTTTGTGCTTGTGGGTTTGTATCTGCTCTTCAGTGCGTGCAGCAAGCTACGCGTGACTCAGTCATTGTGTTCTTGTTCATTCGTTACTGTTTTTCAGGTCGCTCTTCACAGGCCTTGCTGTTCTTCAGTGCGTTCTGTTACTTCGTTCTGAGCAGCCGACCGTTTTCTAGCCATGTTGCTTATACGTACTCCTCGTAGAGTTCGTGCTGTGCGGGGGCTTGGTGTTGGGGTCCTTACCTTGACGTAAGTCCAGTCCATGAACAGGGTGGGGAGGAGTTCATGGACCAAGAATTGGTTGCTTCAGCGTGACCAGTTCTGTCATATGCCTTTGCTCCGTGAGATCCGTGAGAATAATCCTGATGATTTCAGGAACTTTCTCTGGATGACGGACCCCGTATTTCACCATTTGTTGGTTTTGCTGACCCCTTATATTAGCAGGCAGCATACCTGCATGAGGCAAGCCATCACTCCGGAGCAGAGGCTAGTCGCCACCCTGCGGTACTTGGCGATGGGGAGAAGCCTGCAGGACTTGAAGTTCTTGACAGGCATCTCCCCCCAGGCTCTGGGAATCATTATCCCAGAGACCTGTTCTGCCATCATCCAGGTCCTGCAGAAGGAGTATATTAAGGTAAGATTTTTATCCTTTAATATCACATTTTATTGTATATAATATTTGCTAATGTATTGTATTTCTTTCCTCATTCCCTAATTACCATGATTGTAGTATGCTGTGAATGTCCCCTTTGTCCTCATGCATGCTGGATTTTTATGTAATTATTTTTGTTGTCCTTCATACATATTTGCCTTCACTTACCTCCCCAGCATGGTCTCCTGGCCCTATATTCACCTCATGTAGTCACTTAACAATGTATTTTGTCAGCTCCATAGTAGTGCTTTACCCTAAATACCCCCTAAAATGTTTTGAAATGTGATTTGTGCTTTAAATTCAGGCAGAGTGCCAGAGGCTTTTTTTGGGGGTCCCCAAATCATTTGGAACCCTCCCTCCCCCCAACTGCTAAGTCAGCTGATACCAATTCTCTATCTCTCCTCATCTATCTAATGACTTTGCCAAACCCATACACACTATATACATCTCTTTTGTGCTCAGATGTATGGATGAATTCCCCAAAGCATGTAGTGCAAGGGCCTGCCTGTGTACAGTGTGTATTTATATCTTTGTATTATGACACTTCTTACCTGTTCAGTGGGCTGCCAATAGTGTAACTAAGGAGGGGCTGGCCAAAGTAAGACCCATTATTTAGGCATTCATCTCTCAATGAAGTGGAGAGGGTTACCTGTCCAAGAGCTCCCCCCTATAATTTTAGAAATGGCCCATGAGAAGGGGGGGGAGGAATCTGATAGTTGTACCTTATACTTTGGTCTTTAAAAACTCCCTCAAAAAAATGTTATCTTGATGTTGGCCAAGAATGTTTGTGTGTAATCTGCTTTCCCTGATTATGTGCAAAATGACAAATTTTTTTTTGTTTTGATTCCACAGTTTTCTTCCACGCCACAGGAATAGCAGACTGTGGCCTCCCACTTTGCCCAGCAGTGGGACTTTCCTAACTGCAGAGGGGCAATTGATGGGAAACACGTCCACATCGTCCCACCACCCAACTCGGGGTCGTACTATTACAACTACAAGGGGTTCAATAGTATTGTGATGTTGGCGGTGGTGTCGGCTACTTATGAGTTCCTGTATGTGGACGTGGGGAAGAATGGCCGGATGTCCGATGGTGGAGTCATCGCCCAGACCAAGTTCTACAGGCGTCTCCAGAATGGCAGCTTGAAGTTGCCACCTCCAGAAGACAATGTGGAAGGACTCCCATTTGTCTTTGTTGCGGATGAAGCATTTGGGCTGGGGGACCATCTTATGCGGCCATTCCCGATGAGGACCCTCACCCCGGACCAGAGGGTTTTTAATTCCTGGCTGGCCAGAGCCAGAAGAATGGTGGAGAACATGTTTGGAATCATGACCAGCCGGTTCCGCCTATTTCTTACACCCATACATATGGCGGAGTACAAACTGAATCACATTATCCTGGCGTGCTGTGTTCTACACAACTTTTTACGGCAACATTCTGCCAACTATGCTGGCTCAGTTGGGCCTGAGGCCGGAATTCCAAATGAACCAACCCTGACGGCGCTTGAAAGTGGCCATCCTGGCTTGCCCCCCCTGAGTGCCCGTGATGTCCGGCTAAGATACCTTGAATTCTTTACGGGTAGGGGGGCTATCAATATGCCAGACAATGTCTAAAACTTTTTTCAAATAAAAAAAAAATAATCAAATCTTTGGTGACATTTACTGCTTGTGTTTGTTTTAGCTGACCCTGACAGAAATGTGGTGAGTCCTGAAAATGGCGTGATTGTGTAACCTTACAAAGCACTGTTGGGTGTTATTTACTAAAGGCAAAGATACTTTGCACTACAAGTGCACTTGAAACTGCACTTGTAGTGCAAAGTGGATTTGCCCTTAGGAAATAAAACCCATTGTCACAGAAAACAGCAATTAGAGCACCACAAAAGTGTTGTAGCATTGAGACAATAATCCACACATTCTTGATTAACAATCTTTTTAATACCAGCACAATCACATGTGCATTTAGAAAAGGTATTTAAAACAAACATGTTTGTTGTATAACATTTTTTGGGGTCACATTAGAAAAAGTAGAAATGTCCATTTAAGATAAAACAGGCATGTTTAAAACCAACAAGAAATACACAAATCTTGAACTTACAAAGTTCACATTTGGTAGAACTTGAAGGCAATATCAGACTTGAGTATTTACAAACTGTGTTTGATATTGAGTTCAGATGGGGTGACGTCACCCCAGGAAAAGCCAAATTTTGAAGATGCACACAAATTTACGAATGTCAACATGTGCTAGCTGCCATCACGGGGGATCAAGGGACGTGTTTTGGGGGTGCAACCACTTCCTCACAGCTACTTTATTATTGAGGAAGGATTGCACCCCCAAAACGTGTCCACTGATCTCCCGTGATAGCAGATAGCACATGTTGACACACTGTGTGCCTCTTCAAAATTTGGCTTTTCTCCAATTTGTCAAAAAATGTAAAAAAAGTAGCACACCAAAAACCAAAGGGATTTTGAGGGGTTTTAAACTCTCCCTAAAACATCAATGATGTTCTTCATTTTTTGCTGAACATCATTGATGTTTTTCTGGATGTTTTCCAAGTCCCTATTACACCCCATGATCTCCCCGATCAGGATCTGTGCACTTTCCAAGGTGAAAGGATCTGGATCCACAACATCACGATCACCTACAAAGATAGAATACAAAAAAAACACCATGTATTATAAATATGCCGGCATCCATCTCTTACCTGAGCCTGTGGTCGCAGACACTCACCTGTTGTGGTGCCAATTTCCACCACGTCTTCCTCCTCCTGCTCTGCTTGTCTTGGGTGGATTTTCCCTTCTTCCAGAGGTGCGGGGTCTCTGGTCTCCTCGGATGAGGGGTGTCCTCCGAGTCTTTTATCCCCTATGTAAAAAAATATAGGTATACTTAGCACACAGATATTTGATGGCAGAACTATAAATATGAAACATTGTTTGGAAATGGGGTACAATTTTTTTTGTGGGCAGAGTTCAAAGATGTAGCATTTTTCTTGTCCTTCGTCAAGCTTGAATACTTTACCTGTCTTGTCCAAGCTTCACAGATGGAGACACCCCTATAGTATACACTAGAGCACCGGTGTGGACCCCCTAATAAAAAGGGTGTTCTTGTGTCCCACACTAGTGCTCCAGCGTCCAGATGTGAAAACTGCTGTACTCTCCTTACACAGAATCTAGTTTGCATTTCATTCTAGTTACAAACCCATCTACACAACCAAATTAGTTTCAGACAAGTAGGCCCTAAAAAATGTGGCCAAATGCATATGGCCAAAACCATGGTGTTTTCTAGGCCAAACGAACAATGTTTGATATGAACGAATAATGTGCCCATGTACATGAAAGTTGCCATTTTAAACTGGACAACAGTTAAGAAAAGCACATGGAGCAGCACGAACGTAATAAAAATAAAGAATAGGAACACAGCACAACTACTTACTTTTTTGAAGCACTCTCTGGATCTTTCTGTACTGCTCATGCTCTCTTAATTTGAGGTCCGACCACCGCTTCCTGAGCTGATCTTTCGATCGTCATACCCCAAAATTCCGGTGCAGACTCTTGACCACTTTCGCCATGATCTTGGCCTTTTTGACATTGGGGTTGGGGTAAGGTCCATACTTCCCATCATAGTCGGCCCTCTTCAAGATGTCGACCATCTCCAACATCTCCCCAAAGGACATATTTAAGGCCTTAAATCGTCTCCTTCTGGATCGGGATGTTTCTGCCTCCGGGCTTTCCGCCTCCTCCTCGTTGGTGTAATTATCAGACACCTGCTGTGTCTCCACCATGTGCTCTTCTCCCACTGCGCCGAACGAGAAGGGGCGGGGAATAGACTAGAAAGAACGTCAGGGGCAGGCGGAGTTTCACGCATGCGCAGTGTCTATAAAGCATAACGCGCGTGCGTAGTACGTACGATCTGTGAGCGGAGGAAGGAGTAACGGAGGAGCCGATCGTGATAGCGAAGGTAAGATTTAACATTGGGCCTATACTGTTTCTAGATTGAGGCCTGTATTTGCACAAGTTTAGTAGACTTTAGGCTGACATTAGGGTTTGTCTTGTGTTGTGTCTTGCAGTGAAAATGGATATCTTGAAAGATAAGAACTTTATGCCAATCTTCATTAATATGTTCAGGGAGCTGCCTTGTCTGTGGGAGATCAACCACCCACATTATAAGAACCAAACAAAGAGGAAGGCAGCACTGGATCAATTGTTGGAAATTGTGAAGCAGGTGATCCCCACGGCAGACATCACCTATTTGAAGATCCTAATTGGTGGCCTGAGGAGCACTTATCTAAGGGAGCACAAGAAGGTCCAGGATTCCCAGAGATCAGGAGCAACAGATGACATTTATGTCCCCAGGCTGTGGCACTATGACAGGCTGCATTTTCTGGCAGGTCAGACTGAACCCAGATCATCACTCTCCACTCTTCCTTCCATACTTCCTTCCCCCCCAGCTGAGGCTTCTGACGCCCAACCTGGGCCTTCCAGGCAGCAACATGTGGAGGAGCCCAGCTTGAGCCAGGTATAGCATTCCTCAAAATATTTCTGGTTGTCCAATCAATGATGTTAACTAGATGTTAGACTGGAGCACTAATAATTTCTGATTGTGATTGATGAAGCAAAAACTAAAACCATGTCCCTTTTTCATACACAGGGAAGTCTCAGCCAGGAGGTGGCCAGGCCAAGCAGGCTGTCTGATATCCAGGTCTCTTCCCTACACCTTCAAAGACAAAGTGCCAGGAAGAGGAGTAACCTGGAGAAGGCTGCCATAGGCCTCTTTTGGAAGGCTACAGAGGCCCTGAGAACCCCCCACACTGTGGAGGAGGACTTTGCTGGCATAACTGCATGCAAAATGATGCAGATGGAGGAGGGCCAACAACTCCTGTGTGAGTTCCTAATTTTGGAAGCTCTCAATAAGGGGTTGAGGGGCCAAATAACATGTGCTACCCACATTTGTGACCTCACACATGGTCCTCCTCCTCCTCCTCCTCCTCCTCCTCCTCCTCCAGGTCCTACTCCACCTCCTGCCACATCTCCAACACCAGAGCCACAGCGTGGAAGGAAGTGTCTAAGGAAGACCAGAGAGTGATGGCCCTGGGTTCAGTCTGGTCTGGCAAAATATGCAGGCTCTTGTAGTACCACAGCCTGGGGACACAGATGTCATCTGCTGCTTTCTGGATCTCTGGGACTTCTGGACCAGACTGCACTCCCTTAGATAAGGACTCCTCAGGCCACCAATTTTGCTGTAAAATAATTGATGTGTGCCCTGGGGGTCAAAGGCTTCGCCAATTTCTGCTGTTTCTCCAGCATTGCCTCCCTCTTTGTTTGGTTCTGAGCCCTTAATAAAGGAATTTTTGTTTCAATTATACTTGCCTATGTGTGTTTTCCTTCCAAAAGGACAGTTTGTTTGTGAGGAGGCAGGTACATTTCAAAAATACAATGTGAAATTAACAAGAGACACCAACACCAAACAATCTCCTTGAGATTAAATAATACAAGATAATAATGGTGTTGTGGTAACTTGACACACAAAACACACACAAAAATATTATGGAGTAAAACACAAAATAAAAAAAAAACAGCCTTGAAAAAAAAATTAATTAAAAACAACCAAAAAGAAATTTGGTCAGATGTGACAAATCAAAATATATTGAGGGAATCCCGATAAATAATAAAGAAATAAGTTTGTGAGAAGTCTGTGTGAATATGAGCAGCAAAACTACTTCATTCTTCTCACATTATAAAGATGAACAGAGTGCGCTGTATTCAACTATTTAAAACATTGCAGCATGACGAAAGTGCTGTATCCATTCCGAACGCTAATTTTACCAGAACAAGCTGTTCTGTCTCGGAATTTCTTCTGAGCATGCGTGGCACTTTGTGCATCGGAACTGGCCACACACGGTCGGAATTGACACGATCGGATTTTGTTGTTGGAAAATTTTATAGCCTGCTCTCAAACTTTGTGTGTCGGAAAATCCGATGGAAAATGTCCGATGGAGCCCACACACGGTCGGAATGTCCGACAACACGCTCCGATCGCACATTTTCCAATGGAAAATCCGACCGTGTGTATGGGGCATTATTCAGGTGATTCAGGTGATTCAGTTAGCTGCAGTGTATTTCATATATATATATATATATATATATATATATATATATATATATATATATATATATATACATATATATATAGTCAGTCTAGTGTATATATATATATATATATATATATATATATATATATATATATATATATATATCCAACGCATACAGTTTAGCTAGATTTCACTGCAGTCCGTTCCTGGTGTACTGTTTCTACTATAATTCTGGCAGGCAGGTGATTCAGTGAGCTCCAGTGCATAAAATATATATACAGTCTCCTACATATACAGTGGGGACGGAAAGTATTCAGACACCCTTAAATTTTTCACTCTTTGTTATATTGCAGCCATTTGCTAAAATCATTTAAGTTCATTTTTTTTCCCTCATTAATGCACACACAGCACCCCATATTGACAGAAAAACACAGAATTGTTGACATTTTTGCAGATTTATTAAAAAAGAAAAACTGAAATATCACATAGTCCTAAGTATTCAGACCCTTTACTCAGTATTTAGTAGAAGCACCCTTTTGATCTAATATAGCCATGAGTCTTTTTGGGAAAGATGCAACAAGTTTTTCACACCTGGATTTGGGGATCCTCTGCCATTCCTCCTTGCAGATCCTCTCCAGTTCTGTCAGGTTGGATGGTAAACGTTGGTGGACAGCCATTTTTTGGTCTCTCCAGAGATGCTCAATTGGGTTTAAGTCAGGGCTCTGGCTGGGCCATTCAAGAACAGTCACGGAGTTGTTGTGAAGCCACTCCTTTGTTATTTTAGCTGTGTGCTTAGGGTCATTGTCTTGTTGAAAGGTAAACCTTCGGCCCAGTCTAAGGTCCTGAGCACTCTGGAAAAGGTTTTCGTTCAGGATATCCCTGTAGTTGGCCATCTTTCACTCAATTGCAACCAGTCGTCCTGTCCCTGCAGCTCAAAAACACCCCCACAGCATGATGCTGCCACCACCATGCTTCACTGTTGGGACTGTATTGGACAGGTGATGAGCAGTGCCTTGTTTTCTCAACACATACCGCTTAGAATTAAGACCAAAAAGTTCTATCTTGGTCTCATCAGACCAAAGAATTTTATTTCTCACCATCTTGCAGTCCTTCAGGTATTTTTTATACCATGCGGGCTTTCATGTGTCTTGCACTGAGGAGAGGCTTCCGTCGGGTCACTCTGCTATAAAGCCCCGATTGGTGGAGGGCTGCAGTGATGTTGACTTTCTACAACTTTTTCCCATCTCCCGACTGCATCTCTGGAGCTCAGCCACAGTGATCTTTAGGGTTCTTCTTTACCTCTCTCACCAAGGCTCTTCTCCCCCGATAGCTCAGTTTGGCCGGACGGCCAGCTCTAGGAAGGGTTCTGGTTGTCCCAAACGTCTTCCATTTAAGGATTATGGAGGCCACTGTGCTCTTAGGAACCTTAAGTGCAGCAGAAATTTTTTTGTAACCTTGGCCTTGCCACAGTTCTGTCTCTGAGTTCTTCAGGTAGTTCCTTTGACCTTATGATTCTCATTTGCTCTGACATGCACTGTGAGCTGTAAGGTCTTATATAGACAGGTGTGTGGCTTTCCTAATCAAGTCCAATCAGTATAATCAAACACAGCTGGACTCAAATGAAGGTGTAGAACCATCTCAAGGATGATCAGAAGAAATGGACAGCACCTGAGTTAAATATATGAGTATCACAGCAAAGGGTCTGAATACTTAGGACCATGTGATATTTCAGTTTTTCTTTTTTAATAAATCTGCAAAAATGTCAACAATTCTGTGTTTTTCTGTCAATATGGGGTGCTGTGTGTACATTAATGAGGAAAAAATGAACTTAAATCATTTTAGCAAATAGCTGCAATATAATAAAGAGTGAAAAATTTAAGGGGGTCTGAATACTTTCCGTCCCCACTGTATATATATATATATATATATATATATATATATATATATATATATATATATATGCACTGCATTCCAGTCTAGCCAAGCCTATTTCTGACTGCAGGCCATTCCTATTGTACGTTTTCAAATATACTTTCAGGCAGGCAGGTGATTCAGTTAGCTGCAGTGTATTTCATATATATATATATATATATATATATATATATATATATATAAATAAACTTCAGGTCGGTTACCCTCTTCTCTTTAATCCTGTTCGATCAAAGCACCATCAGGGTGGACTCCCAACCTTCCACCATAAATGGATAAAGAAAAAACGTGGATCGATGCTTGATGCAAAAAGTGTCCTTTACTGGAAATTTTTCAATCACATAATATAATGCAAGCCACTGTACAGTTCCGAGCGCAAGTCGCTCTTCGTCAGGCTCTTTTGGCTGTGTGTGAAAAGCCAAACTACAAACCTTCTCTTATCCACACCCAGCCTACCTCACACATGTGTTAACTTAACTAATTACAATGAGAAAACTACTAGCACACATTTGAATAATTAGCCCCTATTCTATAAACCCAACAGGGTGAAATATCTTATATTCCCCAATATACAAATTATTTACATTCATTGATCTTCCTATTATATATCATCTTCCATCAGTATGATGTTAGGGAGCAAATAAACTCTCTCATCTATTTAAATATAAATCTCATTCAGTAAGTATCATAAATACAATAACATTCTTGATCGTGTCTCAGATCTCATCAAAGATTCCAGCTGATATTCTGTTATTTAATATTCCCAACGGAAGTTCATTCCAATCGATCTAAAGGAGTATAATATACACAAACCATGATTATGATCACTATATACCTAATATCCAAGTTCTATACAAACAAATACAAATCATAATCCTTACGGCCAAGTTATTGGACAAAGTGTTATCACCGTTAGTGAGAAATACCCCATCCTATATTAAGGACTCTGGTGACTTCCTATCTAAGATTAGGGACTTATCACAAATCCATGAGGAATTCATCCTTGTCACTTGGGATGTAACAAGTTTATATACATCAATTCCACATGGAGCCGGCGTTAAAGCAGCGATCAACCTAATCAAGGACTGTCAGGAGTATTCGGATGCCCAGATTTCTTTTTTTGAGAAACTGTTCAATTTGGTTTTGCATAACAATTATTTTCTTTTCAGGGATCAGTACTATGTGCAACTGACGGGGGTTGCTATGGGCTCCAATGTTGCCCCGCCATATGCATGTTCTTTCATGCATGATTTTGAACAGAGAAATATTTTTATCAATGAAAGTTTTCGGAAGCATTGCGCCACCTGGTGGCGCTATATAGACAACATTTTTACTATATGGCAGGGCAACATTGAATCACTCAAAGCCTTTGATGAGACTATCAACAGTTTTTCACCAAATATCCAGTTTAAAATACATATCGGTGGGGACTCTGTTCCCTTTTTGGATACACGGGCATATAAGAAACAGGGACGGATTGAAACGAATATATACACCAAGCCCACGGAAAGGAATCAGTTGTTAAGATATGACAGTTACCATCCCCCCATGTTTTTGGTTCTATCATTAGAAGCCAATTGCTTAGAGTAATGCGGATTGTGAGTGACACTGCAATAAGGGATCAAAGATTGGATGAGATGTGTTGTAAATTTAAAGAACGGGGTTATCCGAAAGGTTTGATTAGACAGGAACTAAATAGGATTCTTAAGCCAACTGGTAGTTGCCAACACAAAAAATATCAACCTGATAGACCTAGGATCCCATTTGTCTTTCAATTTAATAGTTACAGTGATAAGATCTTTAATGTACTAAGGAAACATTGGGCAATATTGAGACGACCATACCTACAGATAGAAGAATTTCAACAAACCCCTATGAAAGCTTACCGGCGCAATAAAACTTTGCGCGATTTTTTGGTGCGATCTGAATTTATACCGGAGAGTCAGGAGGAGAAAAGAATAACTTTTCTCGGTAAGAAAAGGAAGGGCTGTTATCCTTGTCTTAACTGTATCCAATGTAATTTAATGCTTAAGGGCAATCATTTCTTCCACCCCATAACGAAGACTAAGATAACAGTAAATGGTTTTCAGACATGTCAGTCATCATATGTGATTTATATTCTCATGTGCCCATGTAATCTACTTTATGTAGGTGAGACGACCCAAAAAATAAAAGATCACATTGCACAGCATCGCAGCATGATCCGAAATCCTCAGTCAGGTCTCCCTGTGTCGCGTCACTTCACCGAGATGGGACACAGGGACACCGACTTACGATTTATGGTACTAGAAGAAATTCCTCACGATAAAAGAGGGGGGGATAGGATTTTAAAACTGAAAAAGCGTGAGGTCTGGTGGATCAATAAATTACAGTCCCTGTATCCTGATGGTATGAACAAGGATTATGATTTATATTTGTTTGTATAGGACTTGGATATTAGGTATATAGTGATCATAATCATGGTTTGTGTATATTATACTCCTTTAGATCGATTGGAATGAACTCCCGTTGGGAATATTAAATAACAGAGTATCAGCTGGAATCTTAGATGAGATCTGAGACACGATCAAGAATGTTATTGTATTTATGATACTTACTGAATGAGATTTATATTTAAATAGATGAGAGAGTTTATTTGCTCCCTAACATCATACTGATGGAAGATGATATATAATAGGAAGATCAATGAATGTAAATAATTTGTATATTGGGGAATATAAGATATTTCACCCTGTTGGGTTTATAGAATAGGGGCTAATTATTCAAATGTGTGCTAGTAGTTTTCTCATTGTAATTAGTTAAGTTAACACATGTGTGAGGTAGGCTGGGTGTGGATAAGAGAAGGTTTGTAGTTTGGCTTTTCACACACAGCCAAAAGAGCCTGACGAAGAGCGACTTGCGCTCAGAACTGTACAGTGGCTTGCATTATATTATGTGATTGAAAAATTTCCAGTAAAGGACACTTTTTGCATCAAGCATTGATCCACGTCTTTTCTTTATATATATATATATATATATATATATATATATATATATATATATTTACAGTCTGTCTAATATGTATATATATATATATATATATATATATATATATATATATATATATATCTCCACTGCATACAGTTTAGCTAGATCTTACTGTGGTCCGTTCCTGGTGTACTGTTTCTAATATACTTCAGGTGTTGTACACAGTACACAGTACCATGCACCCCTAGTGCAGTTGCTACTACTTTTCTGATGGTGTACACAGTACACAATACATACAGTGCACCCATAGTTGCTATTAAACTTCTGGTGGTGTACACAATACCGTGCACCCCTAGTGTAGTTGCTACTACTTTTCTGCTGGTGTACACAGTACACAATACATACAGTGCACCCATAGTTGCTATTAGACTTCTGGTGGTGTACAAAATACCGTGCACCCATACTGCATTTGCTACTACTTTTCTGGTGGTGTACACAGTACACAATACAGTGTAGTGTGGTGTTGCAAAACAAAATCCCCATCATGTCCAGAAGGCCACCAAGGAGAGGCAGATGCTCACAGGCCACTAAAAGAGGACAAGCAGGCTCTGTGTCTACAGTCCACAGTGCTGGTCATGGACATGGTGCATCTTCTGCAGGTGGCTGTGAGGCACGCTTGTCTTTTTTTTTCTGCTGCTGGGACAGGGGCAGAAAAATTGGGCCTTTGGTGGTGGTGGTGCCACAACACTGTAACCCCTCACAGATACTCTTGTTGGGCGCTGGAATGGGCCCTGCTGTGAAATATTAGATCAGAAATTGTAATTACATGCCCCTGTTCAACAGGGACAGAAAAATTGGGCCTTAAGCAGTGGTGGTGGTGCCCTAAACCAAAAATATTGTTGGAAGCTAGCATCATCAAGGTTGAGGAAGAATAGTATAGTCATTATGCATAGGCAGTGTTCAAGGGATCCCACATCCATAGAAAAATCAATCAGTTACATCAGCATCAGGTGCTTGATAGCTGCTGCTGATCCAAGACTGATTCATTTTTATGAATGTGGGCCTATCAAGGGAGTCTGTGGACAGGCGCACTCTATGATCCGTTACAAAACCTCCAGCAGCACTGAATGTGCGTTCAGAAAGAACACTGGATGCAGGACAGGACAGTAGATCAATTGCATATTGAGCAAGTTCTGGCCAGTGGTCCATCCTCAAGACCCAGTAACCCAGTGGATGCTCTGTTGGAAAGGTCTGCAAGTCTGCTCTTGCCCCTAGATATTCATGAACCATGTAATGCAGACGCTGGCGATGGTTGCTTGAACCGATCAGACCTTGGTACTGAGAAATGAAAAATTGTCTTAAGGCATCCGTCAGCTGGTCGCCTTCTTCACTGCTGCTCCTCTGACTGAACAAAGCTGTCATGGTTATGCAGTAATCTTTGTCTGTCAGCTTAACTCTCCTCCATGTGTTCACCTTTAGGCCAGCCACTCTCACCTGGCTACTTAAATAATCTCTCCTCAAAGCATGGTTCCACCCCAGCCCCTATCAGGGAACTCTATATTAACCTATGCACTGCAAGCCTGCCTTGCCGATCAACCTTTGTGTGTTTAGCTTCCGTGTGCATCTTGCTGTGTCTTCTATGTCTGATTCCAGTTACCGATCTTGGCTTGTTCTTGACCCTGCCTGGTTGTGACCTTGACCTTTGGCATGTTCTATGTTTATCCTTGTCTGCTAGTCGCCCCTGGCTTATTCCCTTACTATCTCTGTCCTCCTGTAGCCTACTGTGGGCATGATCTGGGAGACCCTGGGGGGTTGCGACCTGGAGCCAGTTGCAGCCCAGTCCACCCTCACAACTAGAGGCTCTGGTGAATACCTGCTTGCTCTTAGACTCTGCGCCCTGGGGAATCTTACGCTCTAGCCCCTGTGGCATCTGTGTTGGTGTTCCAACAACCTGCCTTCCTTAAACACCTAGACTCCCATCCGCAGCAGTCAGCCGTAGAGTCCACTACCTTTACGGTGCACTCCTGACCCCAACGGTGTGCATATATCACCTGGCCTCAGGTGACCTGACAGAAGCCTCAGCAACACGTTGTCCAGCACCAGGAACATGTAACCTCACAGGATCTGGAAATGCATTGCACAAACCTTTCTTCAAGGCCTCCTGAAGATGTTTCATCCTCTGCTCCCTCTGCGAAGGCAGGATGAGTTTTGAAACCTTACCCTTGTAACGTGGATCAATAAGGGTTGCCAGCCAGTAATGATTCCTTCTCTTTGATACCACAAATCCTAGGGTCCTTACGCTGCATGGCCTCCCTGATTCTGCAAAGCCTGCAAAAGTTTGCAGAGGCCTTCAATTCTGAGTCCTCTGGGTAACTATGGATCACATGATCCGTAACAACCTCCTCCCAGCTATGTACAACTCCTTGGGTTTCTGGGGACTGAAAACCATCCCTTGAAGACTGATGCTGAGTTATCCTCCATGTCCATGCTGACACAATCCTCCACCTCCTCCACCTCCTCTTCTTCCTGTATGTTTGGCAGGCCTGCAGGAACAATATCTGGATAAAGGCTGGATAAAGGGGGCCTTGAGAGGTAAGGAAATCCTCATCTTCCTCACATTGTTCTGCCTCAAGTGCCCTGTCCATTATTCCATGAAGCATGTGCCCCAACAGGAAGACAAGAGGGACAGTATCACTGATGCACGCATTGTCGTTGCTCACCATCCTCTTGGCCTCATCAAATGGTGACAGGACAGTGCATGCATCCTTGATCAGTAGCCACTGGCGTGGCAAAAAGAAGCCAAGTTCCCCTGACCCTGTCCTTGTGCCATACTCACACAGGTACTCATTGATGGCCCACTGCTGCATGTACAGCCGCTGCAGCATTGCCAACGTTGACTTTCACCTGGTGGACATGTTACAAATGAGGCGGTTTGTGGGCAGGTTGCATTCCCTTTGAATGTCAGCCAGCCGAGCACTGGCATTGTATGACCGTTGGAAATGACCACAGACTTTTATAGTCTGCCTCAGGAGATCTTGTAAGCCTGGGTACCTGCTCAAGAACTGCTGCACCACCAAATTCAGGACGTGTGCCAAACATGGAACATGGGTCAAGTGTCCCTGTCAGAGGGTGTAGAGAAGGTTGGTGCCATTGTCGCATACAACCATTGCTGGTTGAAGCTGGCGTGGCGTCAACCACCTCTGAGCCTGCCCCTGCAGAGCTGACAGAATCTCTGCCCCAGTGTGTCTCTGGTCCCCTAAGCAGTGGTTTAACCTTAAACTACGTAGAGGGTTCTTTACTGTAAGAGCGGCAAGAATGTGGAATTCCCTTCCACAGGCGGTGGTCTCTGCGGGGGGGCATCGATAGTTTCAAGAAGCTATTAGATAAGCACCTGAATGACCGCAATATATATACAATGTAATACTGACATATAATCAAACACATAGGTTGGACTTGATGGTGTCTTTTTTCAACCTCACCTGCTCTGTAACTATGTAACTCATACACCGCATGGCATCTTTTTGCCTAAGTGCTTGCATACCCCCTTGAATGCTTACGGAGCATTGCTGGTTCAGAGCACAAATCTGCAGAAGAGGCCATAGTGAAAGAAGAAGAGGAGGGGTGGAGAAGAGAGCTGTGGCAGAATCACCGCTAGCATTTTGGAGACGTGGTGGCGGAACAAGCTCCAACAATACTGAACCCTGTCCTGCATCCTTCCCAGCTGCCAGCAGAGTTACCCAGTGCACCATGAAGGAAAGGTAACATCCCTGCCCATGCCTGCTAGACCATGAGTCTGCGGTAATATACACCTTACTGCTGACCGCCCTGTCCAACAAGACAAAAACATTACCTTACACATGCCGGTAGAGAGCTGGAATGGCCTTCCATGAAAAGAAATGGCATTTTGGAACCTACAACTGAGGTACAGCACATTCCACAAATTCACGAAAGGGGGCAGAGTCTACCAGCTGAAAAGGCAGCAGTTGCAGTGCTAGCAATTTGGCCAAGCTGGCATTCAAGCTAGCATTCAGACTGTGAGCATGTGGATGGCTGGGACTGAATTTCTTTTTACGGTTTAGCAACTGGGGTAGGGAAATTTGCCTGCTAAAATCAGATGGTGGTGTACTGCTATTAGACTGGCTGCAAGTACTTGGGACACCTATTGCTATACCTTCATTCCTCTCAGTACAGGTTTTTGAGAGGACTGGAGGTATAGTGGGGTTGGAGATCCCAGATGAGGAGCAAGGAGAAGTCCACCTTTTTCTTTGATGTGAGTCTTTCAAGTGCTGTTGCCAAAGGACTGCATGGGAAGTCGTCATATGTCAGGTCAAGCAGACTTGTTGCCTTATGAGTTTATGTGAAATCTACATTAATAGCTGTAAAATATTGGATTTATGAATTTATTTAATTTATATGTAATTTATTTATATTTAATGAATGTATTTAATTTAGATTTTATCTATGTAGGACGGAACATATTATCTTCACAGAAATCTCTGGTAGACCAGACAAGTCGGTGCCTAGGCTTGTGTATACAAACAATGGAATCCAAACCTCATTGTTTTACACATACTCACTTCAAAGGATCCCATGCTGGGATATGCAATGAAGGGAGGCCAACCCGTAATTAATACCTAACTTTCTGGGAATATTCAAGTTAAGCTCCTGCTCAGAATAGTCACAATGATTTGCATTAAAGGGGGCTGACTTATGCAAAGTAGGGAAGCTCACCAATCAGAGCCACACTATACCAACCAATGAGGCATCAGAATGTAATGATATACACAGACTAGATGGGAGGGAAACACACACTTTCATGGGAGAGCAACCATCAGAATGGAACCTTGGTGCGAAGGGTAATTATGGGAAAGGTCTGCATTTTACTTGTGAGAGGAAATCTACCCCTAGGAAGGGAAATTTTCACCTGTAAGAGTTAATATGGGGAAAAAAGTGTCTCCACTGATGCTTTATCACCAGTCCTTGTTTTCCTAATAACCAAAAATTTTCAAAATCCGATTGTTATTGGAACAGAAAGTGAGGTGAAATCTGCTGAACAGGGGCACAGACAGCAACACAGAGTCCTTAATGTAGGATTTGATAACTGAAGGGATTTGTATAGATGAAATAAAAATATGATCAATATTCTGGTATGGGCTCGAGAAATGCGTGTAGTCCCATTTAGAGGGGTTGATTTCCCTCCAAATATCAGCAAGACTATGTTCAAAGATTAGCCTGGCTATTTTGGAGCTGCCTTTAGTGGGGCGAGTTTGTTGCATGGTTGGGGGCTTAGATTTATCTAGTCCCTGATCAAAGGCTATATTGGAGTTTCCCCCAAGAATCACTGTGCCCCCTATCAGTGGAGCTAGAGTTTGAAGCATTGTCTGTAAAAATGGTGTCTGTCCCTTATTGGGTGCATAATATGAGACCAGAGAAAAAAAGGTGGTCATCTAGTACTCCCTTAAAAAGGATGAATCTGCCCTCCGGATCTCTGTGCTCTGATTTTGAGAACAGGATGGCTACTCCCCTTATCTTATCCTCAGCACTCGCTAGGAAAAACTGGGGAAAATGGGCATGGAAGAAAGAGGTAGTGTACTGTCTTGGGAAGCAATTTGGTATTTTTGAAGGCACTTCTCCTTGTTTCGATTTTGGGGTTATCAAAATTGGTGACATTGATATATGGGCACCCATACCCATTTTAAGGCCAATAACTAGAATATAAGCCAGCCAAATGGGGACTAGCAAAATTAACAGGTCAGTTCCCATAGACTGCAATGGTGTTTGTTGTCTAACTTTTGCCCATGTTAGGCTGTTTGTTTGCTCCCCGGACCGGGGGTGTTTGTTCCATCTGTAATTTTGTAGCACGCTGGATAATGTGCTTAATTTTGGACAGGGGGGTGGCTTATTTTGTGCTAGATTCATTTGTATTGTTGTGGGCATGCTCCTGGACTTTGTTTTTATGGTGTGACTTTTGGTGTGTAAACTGCATTTGGGATGTTCTGGGCATGCTGAAGGGCTGAAGTGGTTAATAAAACCACAGTAAAGAACTCACATTTACAGATGCACTGTCCTGGTGCATGCAGGTAAAGCGCTTGTGTGATAAAGATGGACAATCCCTGGATCACTGAACATCTGCAGATCCTTGGCCTTGTGTCCCCAGTGGCTCATGAACTGCTTCCTGGATGGACGCATTTCATTACTGCACTTGTGACTATATCAAGAGGTGTGAGTTTAGTGTCATTGTTCTACATTTATAGTCAGAATAACCAATGGGACATCATTTCCATTGGCCATTTTGCCGTAGCCCATCTTAGAGGCCATTTTGTGGTAGTCCATCTGCAGATAATACAGCCTGAAATCAGATATCCTACCTACACTTGTTAAACTAAGTTGTGGCAAAAAATAAACAGTAAAAAGTAATTTACTGTGAGAGACTTGAGCACCTATTAAATCTAAGAGAGCCAGTACTAAGTTATATCTAAAATAACCTATTACTAACCTGTGGATCACTAAGAAAGTATTCGGGAATAATCCCGTTGCTTATTCGGTTTTGGTCCATCATGCTGGCCATTGTATGGTAATCCTTACATCTGTAATGGCGCCTACAGCTAGGCATCCGGACCAACCTATGTATGTAAACTGATGACCTCACATGGGGAATAACTAATAAATAATTTAAAATACCAAATTACATATTAATTATAGGTTACCCTTCTAAGTGCATTTGGCGACCGCAAGCTGAAATGGGCACAAATAATGAGTAAATATATCCTACGCGAATCCAGCTTAAAGTACACCAGCGTGTGTCCCATAGGGACTCAACTGTATATAGCTACATGAGAATGTGAAGTAGGGGTACGTGGACAAAAATAAGAGTAAATAGGTGGATGTGTCCAATGTAATGATAACAACAGAGGTATAGAACTGACGTGGCTTTCCAGCCCTAGTAAAATAGCCTTTTTGGACCTAGAAATAGAACTAAAGAATAATGATCTTATACCCACTTCAAACCCACAGACAGAAACGGATATATTCCCCAAGACAGTTGCCACTATCGTCCGTAGTTGGATAATATTCCAAGAGGTCAACTCCTCCGACTAAGAAGGAACTGCACAAATGTAGAAACGTATAGAGAACAAGCAAATATGATTGGAGACCAATTTGTAGCCAAAGGTTTTCTACAAGATAATATACGGAAACAGATTCAACAAATAGCAGATAAGGATAGGACTACATTGATTCAAGATAAAATCATAAGGGATGAAAGAAAAGAAACAAAATAAAAAGATAGAAAGTATTGTGCGTAAACATTGGCCAATTCTTCTGAAATATGGGGAACTTAAAAAAATACTACCACATAGACCCCAATTAATTTACAAGAGGGCCCCTAATCTGAGGGATAGATTAGTCACTAGTGTGATATACCCCTCTAAAACTAGTATACCCACATTTCTTGATCAAAATGGATTTTATGGCCGTGGAGGCTGTGCACAAGCACCATGGTAACCATGGTAACCTCAGAAGGAGAAAACGATTTCAGTCTACAGTAACAAACAGAGAGTATACTATAAGAGATATAGAGCCATTGGCTTTGCTGCTGTCATCAAATCCAATGACGTGGGCACCAGGGGTGCGGGGCTGAGTCCTGCATTCTGTGTGAATGTACACAGAAGCAGGACCCGGAAGCGCGCCCGCATGGGTGTCAACCTTAGGAGAGCCTTCTCCAACGTGGACACTTGATGCGGGGAAGAGCTACCAGCGCTGCCAGGGCCATTTTTTGCGATACGGCACTGTGTCGCTTTAACTGACAAATAGTCGTGCGACGTTGTACCCAAATAAAATTGACATCCTTTTTTTTCCCACAAATAGAGCTTTCTTTTGGTGGTATATGATCACCTCTGCAGTTTTTATTTTTTGCACTATGAACAAAAAAAGGCCGACAATTTTTTTTACAAAAAAACAATATTTTTTACTTTTTGCTATAATAAATATAAAAAACCCCATTTTTAAAAAAAAAAATCTTCATCAGTTTAGGCCGATCTGCATTCTTCTACATATTTTTGATTAAAAAAATCACAATAAGTGTATATTGATTGGTTTGCGCAAAAGTTATAGCATCTACAAAATAAGGAATAGATTTATGGCATTTATTTTATTTTTTTTACTAGTAATGGTGGCAATCATCGTTTTTTATCGGGACTGCGACATTGCGGCGGACACTTTTGACACTTTTTTGGGACCATTGACTTTTTACAGCGAGGTGCTATAAAAAAGCATTGATTACAGTCACTGGCAGGGAAGAGGTTAACACTAGGGGCGATCAAGGGGTTAAATGTGTTCCCTTGGTGTGTTTATAACTGTGAGGGGATAGGACTGACTAGAGGAGGAGCCAGATTGTTGTTCCTACTTAGTAGGAACTAGCGAACAATTTGGGGTGTTCACAGCAAATTCAAAAGCCGCGGAACACCCTTTAAAAGTTTATGGGAGAAATCAAAAGTGCTAATTTTAAAGGCTTATATGCATGGTATTGCCATAAAAAGTGTCTGGGTCCTGCCCCAGGGGACATGGATCAATGCAAAAAACGGCTGCTTTTTCGGGAGCAGTGATTTTAATAATGCTTAAAGTGAAACAATAAAAGTGTAATATTTCTTTAAATTTTGTACCTGGGGGTGTCTATAGTATGCCTGTAAAGGGGCGCATGTTTCCCGTGTTTAGAACAGTCTGACAGCAAAATGGCATTTCAAAGAAAAAAAAGTCATTTAAAAGCACTCGCGGCTATATGAATTGTCGGTCCAAAAATACACATATAAGTTCATTGATAAAAATGGCATGGGATTTCCCCACAGGGGAACCCCGAACCAAAATTAAAAAAAAAATGGTGTGGGGTCCCCCTCAAAATCCATACCAGACCCTTATCCGAGAACGCAACCTGGCAGGCTGCAGGAAAAGAGGTGGGGACGAGAGAGCGCCTCCCCTCCTGAACCATACCAGGCCACATGCCCTCAACATTGGGAGGGTGCTTTGGGTCCCCCTCAAAGCACCTTGTCCCCATGTTCCCCCACAAGCCTTGCCCGGTGGTTGTAGGGGTCTGTGGGTGGGGGGATTCTAAGAATCTGGAAACCCCCTTTAACAAGGGGACCCCCAGATCCCGGCCCCCCTGTGTGAAATGGTTAGGGGGTACAAAAGTACCTCTACCATTTCACAAAATAGTGTCAAAGATGTTAAAAATGACATGAGACAGATTTTGACAATTCCTTTATTTAAATGCTTCTTTCCATCTTCTTTCTTCTATCTTCTTTCTTCTATCTTCCTTCGGTTTCTTCCTCCATCTTCTTCTTCCTCTGATCCTCTGCTTCTTGCTCCGGTGTTCTCGTCTGGTATCTTCCTCTGCAGCGTCTTCTTCCATTCTTCATTCTCGGGCCGCTCCACATCCATGATGGGAGGCTCCCACTGTGTGACGCTTCTCGTCTTCTGATGGTTCCTAAATAACGGAGGGTGGGGCCACTCAGTGACCCCACCCCCCCTCTGACGCACGGGGACCTTAGGGGGACTTCCCTGAGGCTTTCCCCGTGATGTCAGAGCAGGTGGGATCACCCGTTACATAACGGGTGATCCCGCCCCCTCTGACATCACGGGGAAAGCCTCAGGGAAGTCCCCATCAAGACTCCATGCATCAGAGGGGGCAGGGTCACAGGGTGGCACCACCCTCCATTATTTAAGAACCGTCAGAAGATTAGAAGCGTCACACAGTGGGAGCTCCCCATCATGGATGTGGAGCGGCCCTAGAACAAAGAAGGGAAGAAGATGCTGCAGAGGAAGATGCCGGACAAGAACACCGGAGCAAAAAGCAGAGGATCAGAGGAAGAAGAAGATGGAGAAAGAAACTGAAGGAAGATAGAAGATAGAAGAAAGAAGATGGAAAGAAGAAGCATAAAGGAATTGTCAAAAACTGTTTCTTGTTATTTTTAACATTTTTGACACTTTTTTTGTGAAATGGTAGGGGTACTTTTGTACCCCCTTAGCATTTCACACAGGGGGGGCCGGGATCTGTGGGTCCCCTTGTTAAAGGGGGCTTACAGATTCTGATAAGCCCCCCGCCCGCAGACCCCCACAACCACCAGGCAAGGGTTGTGGGGATGAGGCCTTTGTCCTCATCAACATGGGGACAAGGTGCTTTGGGGGGACCCCAAAGCACCCTCCCAATGTTGAGGGCATGTGGCCTGGTACGGTTCGGAAGGAGGGGCCGCTCTCTCGTCCCCCCTCTTTTCCTGCGGCCTGCCAGGTTGCGTGCTCGGATAAGGGTCTGGTATGGATTTTTGGAGGGACCCCACGTGATTAAAAAAAAAAAATTTGGCGCGGGGTTCCCCTTAAAATCCATACCAGTCAGGTCTGGTATGGATTTTGAGGGGGGCCCCCCCATGCCTTTTTTTTTTAAATTTTGGTTCGGGGTTCCCCTGTGGGGAATTCCCATGCCGTTTTTATCAATGAACGTATGTGTGTATTGTCAGACCGACAATTCATGTAGCCACAAGTACTTTTAAATTACTTTTTTCCTTTGAAATTGCATTTTGCTGTCAGACTGTTCTAAACACGGGAAACATGCACCCCTTTACAGGCATACTATAGACACCCCCAGGTATGAAATTTCAAGGAATATTACACTTTTATTGTTTCACTTTAAGCATTATTAAAATCACTGCTCCCGAAAAAACGGCCGTTTTTAAAACTTTTTTTGCATTGATCCATGTCCCCTGGGGAAGGACCCAGGTCCCCAAACACTTTTTATGACATTAACTTGCATATAAGCCTTTAAAATTAGCACTTTTGATTATTCATGTTCGAGTCCCATAGACTTTAACTGTGTTCTCGGGGGGTGTTTGGCTCATCCCTAGTAGGAACAGACATTCTGTCTCTCATCCCCTTTCAGAACCGGGATTTGTGTGTTTACACACAAATCCCAGTTCTGGTTCTCGTGCCCGTGATCACGGGTGGCCGGTGGCGATCATGCCCACCGGCCACACGCAGTGGGTCCCCTGCTATGGCTCTTAAAGGAGCTTCTGTATGAGTACAGTGGTTCGCCCAGTGGTGCCATTCTGTCGATGTATATCGGCATGAGCCGGTCGGCATGCAGTTAAAAGTTGTTTTTAAACGGTAAAACACTATGTTGAGTTCTTTCCTACCCTTATGACATATAACTACGAGGAACAGCATCTGAGTGATTGGGAGTCCTTATGAGGATAGAGGAACAACAGATTGCTGGATTTATACCCCTGAGGGTAAGGTGCCATTAAACCCTTTGGTGGGTCTTCATGTGAGGTGAGCACATATAGAGACCGGTGGAGGACACAGTGGTGTGCTTGATCACTTATTTTGGACTTGTCAATTATGAAGATATAGACACGTAAACTGAGAAGAGTTTTTCTTTTGGATTTAATGTCTTGAATCTACTAGCAACAGGGCAGGAGGCGGAGCCTAGCGGAGCAGACATGCATTGTTAGAGCTCCACACTGCTGAGGAGAGAAGAGAAGGACAAAGCGGAGCCTGCAGGCTCAAAAGGTATCCATTTGAACCTTTTTGCCCCAGGGAACAAACTGTGAAAGTTTGGGCAGGAAATATGGTACTGGGAGGAAACCGTGGCAGAAATAAAAATCACCTCACAAAGAGCTCACAGGCACTCACTGCAGCTGAAGCAGCTCCAGTCACCTCACAAGATACAGCATCAGGGCGCTCTCACAGACAGAAAATGTCACAGCAAGACTCTCCATTTGAGTCAGATACAGAACAAATCCTCTCACAAACTTCTCCACAAGCCTCCTCAGTATCCCCAGTAATATTATTACAATTTGAAAAGATGCTTCATAAGGCTTTAAAACAAACCTCAGACCAAATAACAAAAAGCCTAACCAAAGAAATACGAGAGCTGGTAAACCGCACCGCAGCCTTAGAAATAAAAATGGATGAAATTGAAATTACAACCCAAGAAAATATAACAGAATTGGAACAATAAAAAAAAGAGAATTTAATACTTCAAACTAAGCTCGAAGATTACGAAAATAGAGCCAGACGTTCAAACTTACGCATAGGGGGAATACCTGAAACTGTGACAGACCTGCAATCTACTATTACTGCTCTATTACAAGAACTAAAGCCAGATATCCCTATTGAACATTTAGAACTGGACAGAGTACACAGAGCCCTCACAGCCAAAAAGAAAGATGGACCCCCACGTGATATAATCACAAAATTTCATTATTACAGAACGAAAGAACAAATACTAATTGCTGCAAGAGAAAAAAAGGAACTTAATTTTCAAGGACACAATTATCAAATTTTTGCTGACCTATCCCAACTTACTATTACTAAAAGACGATCCATGAAACCCCAACTAATGGAACTGCAACGCCACAACATTATGTATCAATGGGGCTTCCCCTTTTCAGTCAGATTTAACTACCAAGGTACAATTTACAGAAGCAGATCAGCAGATGAACTACAACAAACCCTTTTAAAATTAAATCTGACTCACAAAAGAGGCCGTTATGCCACATCATCCATGGACCAAGAAGATTCAATGGACTGACATCCTAATTCCTGATATCTCTTCATTTATTATACTAAGAGATGGTTCTCTATAAAAAACCTATATTTATAACTGAATGTAACTGCATTCTGATAGTCACACACTGTGTGGGATCATGTTACATTCCAGTTATATTTCTTATTACTTCTGATTCATATAGCCTTAGAATATATAAGTGAAATAAGGAAATTCTTGTTCAGTTATATATTATCAGGTAATAACAATAGATTTATTACTTTTTAGGACAAATATGTTCAATAATCCAGAAGTAATGGAAGCTTTTTCTTTCTTTTCTTAAAACAAATATATTATTACCTAACTAGTTCCTAGAATTATGTTTTTGTTTATTCTAATCTGAAGCAATACAACCTCAATTTTATGAGTTAACATATCTAAACAGTTACGTATGAATAAAATATGTAATTGTTTACTCTAAAAGGGTTAAAATCCCAAAATAATTCAAACTATCTTCATCAATACCAAAGTTATTAACAGTACCTTTCTAACTGAATTATTTAGCCTAGGGCAAGACTAACCATATACAACCACCCTGGAATAAATAATTTCAACAAAAACTATATTCTGCACTCCAATTAATGAAACATCATTTTGATGTCTTTTGACATAGCACTTCTCTCCTGTAAGCGGAAGATCCGTGTACCCCCATTAGCCCTCCTCATTCTCCCAACCATATTATGTGGGAGTGTGACGAAGGCACTTACTCCCCTGAGAGAGATATTTATTCTCTTTCACGGGTAAATTGTGATTACTTGCAAAAAATAATTTATACAATGTATCATCTAATCTCATATGTTTTTTGTTTACTCTTTACTCCAGAATTCACTGGTTTCTTTTCTATCTATTCATCTCTTCAGTCCACACAGGTTGATCTGCGCAGTCAGCTCTGCATAACAAAGAGTAAGTCAAAACTATTTGATCTATTGCCATGGCACCACTGAATATACTTTCCCTGAATGTTCAGGGAATAAATGTCCCTCAAAAAAGGACCAAAGCCTTCCGTACTTTCCATAACAAGAAGGCTCACATAGTATGCCTCCAAGAAACACACTTCACCAAAGATTCTACTCCAAAATATATTTCTCCTTTTTATCAACGAATTTACACGGCTTCTGCCTGTACCAAGCAAAGGGGAACTCTAATTGCATTTCACCGATCCACACCATTCACCTTATCATCAGAAATTAAAGACCCAGAAGGTAGATACCTGATACTCATGGGTTATATAATGGATACAGCAATCACAGTGATTTCCTACTACGCTCCTAACAAACAACCTACACCATTCCTCTCATATATATTACAAGTGATTAATACACACAAAATAAGAACAGTGATAATGTGTGGGGATTCGAACCAGGTCCTCCTCCCATTTCTAGATAAATCACCTTTTACACCATCCAAAATAACCTCTAGATTACCTTTTTCTCAACTTCTTTCCAAATACAATCTGGTAGATTCATGGAGAGAAAGTAACCCAATGAAAAAGAAATTCACTTATTTCTCGCACCCTCATCAAACCTTCACCAGAATAGATCATATTTTTCTAACAATAGGAATGATACCAGAAATTATTGCATCAGATATAATTCCGTGGTCTGACCATAATGCAGTATACACTACTATAGCCTCAGCCATACCAAAAGCGCTTGACCCAACGTGGTACTTACCGGACATAATGGTCAAACACCCACTACATCAGATGGCCATTGAACAAGCTTTAAAGGAATACATATCAATTAATAATACAACAGACATCTCCCCAATAACACTGTGGGAAGCTCATAAGCCTGTCTTGCGTGGTACAATACAAAGACAAATGGCACTATTTAAACGGGAACGCAAAAATCTAGCAAAAAAACTAGAACTCACTTTTAATGCAGCCTACATATCATTTCAAGATAATCCATCTCAGAGTACAAAATCTCATCTGGAAAAATCTAGATTGGAATACGATCTATTTCTCACTGAGTCAGTTGATAAATCCCTCAAACGCTCCAAACACAATTTCTACATGAATACAAACAAACCAGGTACATATTTGGCTCGGGCATTAAATTCAGTTAACAAATCTTTCAAACCAATACGTTTGAAATTATCAAAAAATGTTTACACTTGTAATCCAGTTAAAATAGTCCATAAATTTCACTCACATCTCGCAACTTTATACAAGACAAACAATGAATTTAATCCTACAGAGGCTGAATCCTTCTTCTCAAAAATAACCTTACCTGAGTTATCTCAGAATCAAAAAAGCAGTTTGGATGAGCCTATAACTATAGATGAAGTTGCTAACGCCATAAAAGACCTAAAACTTAACAAAAGACCAGGCCCAGACGGCTACTCGGCTTTATACTATAAAACATTCTCAGAAATACTCTCTCCCATTCTCACTGAAACTTTTAACAAACTTCTAGATGGACATTCTTTTCGGCAAGAAACACTAATGGCAATTGTTTGTATGATCCCAAAACCCCTTTCTGATGATACTTCCTGTGTGAATTATCGGCCTATCTCTCTGTTAAACCTCGATATTAAATTATTAGCAAAAATAATAGCAAAACGCCTTAATAGCATTATAGGAAAATTAATACATAGAGATCAAGTAGGCTTCATGCCAAATAGACAGGCAGGCGATAATATACGCAGGGCAGTGTTATTGGCACATATTGCTAAAAAACGGAAAATCCCTTTATGTTTTCTATCTCTCGATATTAAGAGGGCATTTGACACAGTATCCTAGCAATATATGCAATATTCATTACAAAAATGGGGTTTTGGACCCCACTTTTTAACATGGATCAAAGCATTATATAATAAACCCAAAGCCTATATAAAATATGCTGGATACAAATCTGAAGCCTTTAATATCGAAAGAGGTACCCGACAGGGTTGCCCATTATCTCCCTCATTATTTGCCCTTATACTCGAACCCATGGCCCAATACATCAGAACAAACCAAACTATAACTGGCATTGAAGTAGGAGGTATTACACACAAATTATGTATATTTGCAGACGATATATTACTTTTTCTATCATCACCACAGGTCTCTGGTCCTAACTTAATACCAGCTCTTGATGGGTTTGCAGCCCTATCCGGCCTTATGATTAATCCTAAGAAATGCCTAGTGCTCAATATTTCACTCACAAACATTGAATTGATCCCGGCTAGGGCTGCACTCCCATTCACATGGGCAGAAAAATCAATCCCATATCTTGGAATTCATTTAACAGCATCTCATTCTGACTTATTCTCAACCAATTATCCTCCTGTATTAAGACAGATCACAAATCTAATAAAACAATGGTCGCAACTTCCTTTATCCCGGATAGGGAAGATTAATGCAATCAAAATGACTATTCTACCCAAATTGCTTTATCTATTCAGAGTCCTCCCTATTCCAATTCCTTCCTATTTTTTGAGAATAGTACAAAAAAGAGCAACTTCGTTTATATGGGGCTCTTCTAAACCACGTATACCTATACACACACTACATCTTCCCAAAAATAAAGGAGGCCTGAGATACCCTAATTTTACTAACTACTACAGAGCAGCACATTTGGCCAGTCTGTCCAAATACCATGCAAAACAGGAAATCCCATTATGGGTATTTATAGAGGCTTCAGAAAATGACCCTCTATTAATATCAAATTTATTATGGCTTGATCCTAAAGACCGCTTTAAAATTCATAATCCCATAACTAAACACTTCTTATCTCTCTGGGATAAACTAAAAACCAAATATCAGTTACAATCTCCACACAATCCTCTCCTTTCTTTTATCAGAAATCCGGCCTTTTATCCAGCATGGATCTACCCAAATTCTTTTAAAGCTTGGACAACATCAGGCATTCAGACACTAAATGACTTCATAGCATCTAAATCATTCCTTTCATTCCCATCGCTTAGAGAAAAATATGATCTACCAAACTCTGAGATATTTAGATATCTCCAAATCAAAAATTTCTATACACCATTCCTAAAGGGGGATACACCATTATCCCAATTATCCATTTTTGAATCAATCTGTACAAAAGATCCATTTGCTAAAGGTACAATTTCATCACTTTATAATCAATTATATGGAGTAGCAAATCTTAATAGACCCTCTTACGTTCAGAGGTGGGAGGAGGACCTGGGACGAACTTTAGAAGACACGGACTGGTCTAACATATGGCTCACATCTAAGTCATCTTCACCCAACATCTTAGCACTGGAGACAAATTATAAAGTCCTAACTCGCTGGTACCTTGTACCCGCTAGAGTGGCAAAATATTCACCTAATACCTCAGCTCTTTGTTTTCGAGGATGCCCAGAAATAGGCACATATTTACACATATGGTGGACGTGCCCAGTAATCCAAACCTTCTGGAAGGAAGTCTTCGTGATTGCATCTAAAATATTTAAAAAAATAATACAACCAGATCCATATTTAACTTTACTTAATCTAAAACCGGAATGGTTAACACTCTCTCAATTCAAACTTATAATCCAACTAATAACGGCTGCAAAACAAACAGTGGCCAAGGCATGGAAATCTCCTACATTGGTACTAGCAGAAACAATTCATAGAATGAATAATACAATGTCCCATGCTAAGATGGTAGCCATCGATCAAAATCAAATTCCAAAATTTGAAAAACTTTGGCATCCTTGGATAAAACAACAGTTCCTGTCAAACTTCAGTGATTCTGTCCTGTTGCCATGGTAACAGATTAAATGACTTACAGAGACACCCATTCTAAGGCTTCAAAGAGAACTAAAAAGAATAATAAACTGACGAGCGGGACAACCTTGTGGACCATACCTCTACCTTTCAACCCTTTTTCTTCTTTCTCTTTCCTTTACTCCACCTTACGATTAAAGCTCATTATCAGAATTTATTTGACCTATATACACTCTACTTGTAAACAATATGTATAGTAGGTATAAATCATTTAAATACCTACAAAAGTAACTAAGGAAATGATATATATCTTTAATTTAGGTTTACGTGAACCCAATGTTTAATATTTGAAATTTCATGATATTTACCTATATAAACCCTACTGTAAAACAATGAGCTTACTTTATAGATCCTTGTAAACTTACTTTATGTATCTTTATAACATTGTATACTCAATAAACTTCTTTTGACAAGGAATCTACTAGCAACAGTCACTATTTATATATGGACATTTTCTTTGCTTATTGCTAGGTTATATAGATTGTTTTCACCTAATTTACTCATTAATACACCCTGCCACTTAGCTGGGTGTGGTTGCGCTTCACTATTTTCATTTTGCTACCATATGTTATATAAAGCTTGCACATAGCATTCTTTACCTTGCCCTGAAAAAAGGCCAGATTGCTTAATGGTGTGTGCCAAGAGAATACATTTGGGCGTCCTTATATAGTTTGTAACACATGTATTTTGTTTGTAAATTTTTTAAAAAACAGATGTGTTTTAGAGCAAGTATTTTTTACTTTTGTTTGTATTTCTTTTTGGGGGGAGGGGGTATTTTTGACTGAAATATGTTTGATGTTGTCAATGTGTGTCATTTGAAGGTTGTTAGTTTCACTTTGATTTAATTGTCTGTGCTGAATTATTTTGTAGACATGTGCACAACAAAAAAATTTGTTTTGTTTCGTTTACATTTCCGTTGATTCATAACGATTCGTAATTTCGTAAGATGCAAGGTTTCATATTCGGACTCGTTCATATTTTTGTAACAGTTATATTTTCTTTGATACGAAATGATTCGTAATTTCCTTTGATCCAAAATTTGTAATTTTGTTAGATAATAATTTTAGTTTATTCGGTACACTACTCGTAATTTAGTAAATGTTACTTTTGTGAGATTGCCTTTTTTTGTTGATTCGTACTTTCATAGGAAATAAAGAATAATAATCCTATGCTTGCTTTTCTAATAAGTCCTGTACTTACTCTAGTCCACTCCCTCAGTTACGAGACCTGACTCAGTCTCCTCCTCAACTGAATCTAAAAAGATTTAGGAATGCAGTGTGACTCAGACACAAAAGCGATAAGCTGATTGGCTAAAGATATTAAGTAAGATACATCACTCACTAATACACTGCCAGTTCGAAAGAACGATTCGAGAACACGAAATTACAAACATATGAAATTACAAACATACATATTAAGATACACTTACACTGTCTATTCAAAAGAACGATTCGAGAACACGAACAAACAAAATTACGAACAGACGAAGAAACAAAATTACGAACACACGAATGAAAATACGGACATACGAAATTATGAACAGACAAAGGATTGAAAATACCAAATGTAAATCATTCATTATAGATGTCATTTTCTTTCTTCTACTGTTTCGGAGTTTCGTATTTTCATAAGATTTTTCGTTCGTAAGTTTGTATTGTCACGTGTTCGTTATTTTGCTTATTCGTAATTTCGTAATTTTCGTATTTTGGTTCTTTCAACTATTTGGATGTTCGAATTTATCAAAATGTACGAATACTAACAAATTCGTATGAAAATCTATTTGTTACGAACCGAATCGCACATGTCTATTATTTTGCAAAATCTTCCTCAAGATGTTGTGACTAATAAATGTTTAAATCCTTAAGAGACTGTCCGCTTGTGGGAGCAGTCCTTTTAACTCCTGTTAATTTGCTGTGAAAAATGGTCATACCTCAAAACCATATCCTGTTAGTGTCTTAAATTAACATACATGTGTTTTTGCTTTCCTAGCTCTTTTCCAAGTCCTGTTTGGTTGACAATACAATTAGAAGCACATTTTTATGTTTTGTGTTTTGTTTGTTTTGTATTTGTTTTGCAGATTCATGCTCAATCCAAGTAATGCAGTTTACTCTCCCTCCTAAACAATTTTCATTGAACAGATTTCCCAGCTGCAGCTTAAATAGGCTGATTGGCATGGTAAAACAAGAATGAAAAAAATATATGATTTGTCTATTTATCTCAGATAAATTAGCAGGGCCAAAATACCAAGCCATTGACTCTGATTTAAAGCACCTGTGCAAGATAAAGGAAACCTGCAAACATGGCCTGTTGGGTGTACTTGAAGACAGGGTTGAAAACCACTGCTTTAGGGTACTGAGCTAAATAAAATCTAGCTAAAGATAATCCTATTATTCTAATTGTGGGCATTTGAGGGACACCAAGTGAGTGTTAGAACCCCTGTTTGTTACAAACAGAAAGTGAGGGTAAAACCCTACCAATGTCTTTCCTTGGGGACACACAGGTCAATCTAACTAGTGTCCCCATTAGGCAAATTGCACTCTAGCACTTTGCTGTGGACACCCCAAATTATTAGGTATCTTGGACTTTGTCAATAAATTTGAAGGAGAAACTGGCAAAATTTGGGGGGTGTCTTCACCCTATCAGGGATGCAGACATCCCCAAAAACTGACAAGACTTCAAATCCCTCTGCATTCTATCCCCAAGCAAAAATAAGAAAGGATTTCATTTAGTTTAACTTTGCAAAGACACATTCCTAAGTTCAACTGTGATGCATGTCAATTGCCTATTTAGAACTTGTTTAATAGAAAACACCAGTTGCCTTTCACTAGAAACATTTGTTAGTCCAGTCCTGGAAATTTGCATCTGCTTTCCTATTATTCGCCAATAAATTTATGGGCCTGCAGCTAGATGCGCGACCGCTGTGTGCGCATATGTATGTTCCCCTGGCACATATCTGGTTCCCCAAAGCAGCGGCCAGCACACAGGAATGACATGACGCCTCTCTAGGAAGTTGCTTGTACGCCTACTTCCTGTGTACAGATTCACTTCCGGGCCAATGTATATTGCTTCCTGCTTCAGTGTGTGTGTGTATATATATCTATATCTATCTATATCTATATATCTATCTATATATATATATATAGATAGATAGATAGATAGATAGATAGATAGATAGATAGATAGATAGATAGATAGATAGATAGATAGATAGATAGATAGATAGATAGATAGATATAGATGTAGGTGCTTGTGTCTACCAGCAGAGAGAAGTTGGGTAGATGCCATACTCCCAATTCTGAAGGCATTAAAATGGTTTCAGCACTGTCCCTAATCTGTGATGTATAAAAAAAGCACAGGCTTGAAAAATAATGGTCTAGCATGTCTTGAAAAAGGGTGTGTTCTCATGTGCCTTGTATAATGGCCAAACAATATCATTTGGAATATACAAGTGGGTCATGGCACATCTACATTCTAAATTTTGCACTTAGGACAGTCATGCACTATGCAATCTGATTGGCCAATCTCTGTACAACTTGATATTTAGGCAAAATAGGTAATAGGAAGACGCACTTGAACAATTAATTCAAATTATAGGAAATCAAACAGGCTTTTGCACTAAATCTAATTTATTTAAGATCTGCAGTGTATGATCACCTTTAAAGATCAAGATCTGAAAATATTAATGTATTGGGTTTAGAAACACTTCTCTGTTCGTTGTAATGTATTGGGTAAAAAAAATATAAAAACACATTTCAAAGATATGAAGTTTTTGGAATTAGATTAGCATCAAAAGGGTTAATTAGAACACCTACTAATTGCCTAACAAGACACACCCAATTAGCTGAAATGAACAAATTGTATTGGGCATGCGCTATTATCAATGAGAAAATAGCATTTACCATAGCGCCAGTTGCAGTTTAGATATGCAGGTATTTATTATGGCTATTTGCGCTTCAACATTCGCCGGATCGCAAGTTCAATTAACGATTTTCTGGCACACCAATTAATGTATGAACTAGTGCTCGGCCTTCTCCTTTATTGAATGACCCTCCCCGTGTCATTGTACACATTTAGCAGAGTTTAGGAGCTGTTGCATTTAGATGAGGTTAAACGTCCCTCTCCTGAACTGTGTTTAGGATAGGAACTATTTGACTGCTGGTCGCAGGAAAACACAAAATCAGGCTGAAATTTTACCGCACCATACCAATGAATTACTTTTGAAAACTCACTGCAACTTCATTGCATGATACTTCTGTACCATGCAGTCAGGTGGGGACAAACACACAATTGCAACCTGCATTTGCGGTGTCATTGACTTAGTATTAACACCTGCTGCTGATTGCAATTGCAGTGTGTTTTGAACACGGGTTTCCTTCACCGTATTCTGGTGTGAACTGACCCTTAGGACTGGTTCACACCAGATAAAGTCCAGTGCATTTTTAATCATCACTGCATCACAAACGCATGCACAATATTCTCCATGTATTCCAATGGCCTTAGTTCACACTACTACAGTGCATTCCAATGTGATCAAGTAGAACATGTTGCATTTTTCTATATGGAATTCATATGTAATGTGACAAAATGCAACAAAAATGCACCGGAATGCATCAAAAGTGCACCAGAATGCACATGTCCTGAATTGAGATGAAGAAAAAAAGATGGAAATAAGTACAAAGTATTAAAAACGCACCAGAGCGCAAAATGCATTACAAAAAGCATATGCAGAAACACATCTGGAGAAGGGGCATGGAGGGGCATGGACTGGACTGTTAATGGCATCGAGCTGCTGCTGTTAGTCCAAAAAGCTCCACACCACCAAGGACTTGTAAAATTACGTAGCCATGTAACTGAATAGCCATGGACAGTGTAGAGGGAGACAGCATGTGCCTTATGTCTCAGGTACCCCAAGTGTCTGCAGTCACTCTAGTGACCACAGAGACCATGGTATCTGGGAGGGCCACCAATGTAGTCATTAACACTGCTGTCAAGGCAGCAGCTACACTCACAGCTGCTGGCTGGGTAAATAAACAAGCACCTTGTAGAGCCCTCACTGGAGATACATCTTACAAGTAGGGATGAGCCAAACACCCCCCGGTTCGGTTCGCACCAGAACGGACCGAAAATTCGCACGAATGTTAGAACCCCATTGACATCTATGGGACTCGAACGTTCAAAATCAAAAGTGCTCATTTTAAAGGCTAATTTGCATGGTATTGTCCTAAAAAGGGTTTGGGGACCCGGGTCCTACCCCAGGGGACTTGTATCGATGCAAAAAAAACTTTTAAAAACGGACGTTTTTACGGGAGCAGTGATTTTAATGATGCTTAAAGTAAAAAAAAAAAAAAAAGTGAAAAATTCCTTTAAATATCGTACCTGGGGTGTGTCTATAGTATGCCTGTAAAGTGGCGCGTGTTTCCCGTGTTTAGAACAGTCCCTGCACAAAATGTCATTTTTAAAGGAAAAAATCTCATTTAAAACTGCTTGCGGGTTTAATGTAATGTCGGGTCCTGGCAATATGGATGAAAATCAGTGAGACAAACGGCATGGGTACCCTCCAGACCATTATCAGGCCCTTTGGGTCGTGTATGGATATTAAGGGGAACCCCGCACCCAAATTAAAATAAGGAAAGGTGTGGGGCCACCAGGCCCTATATACTCTGAACAGCAGTATACAGGCGGTGCAAACAAGACAGGGACTGTAGGTTTGTTGTTAAGTAGAATCTGTTTGTAATTTGTAACAGGTACATTTTTAACGTGTTTAGCTCCAGCCAAAAAATCTTTTTTAACCACTAAGCCACTGCCCACCGTCATATGACAGCTGGACGAGGCTTCTGTTGTTCTGGGAGGACGTCATATGACGTCCTCGCCCTCCCGAGCCCGCTGCGTCACTCGGGACCCGGTGCGTGTGCCCGCTGCGTCACTCGGGACCCGGTGCGCGTGCCCGGCGGCCGCGATGTCCGCCGGGCACCCGCGATTGCCGGGTAACAGAGCAGGAGCGTGGATCTGTGCATGTAAACACAGATCCACGTCCTGTCAGAGAGGAGAGGAGACTGATGGCGTGTCCCTTGTACATAGGGACAGCGATCGGTCACCTCCCCCAGTCAGTCCCCTCCCCCCACAGTTAGAATCACCTCCTTAGGTCATACATTAACCCCTCGAGTACCCCCTAGTGTTAACCCCTTCCCTGCCAGTCACATTTACACAGTAATCAATGCAATTTTATAGCATTGATCGCTGTATAAATGTGAATGGTCTCAAAAATGTGTCAAAAGTGTCCGATGTGTCCGCCGCAATATCGTAGTCACAATAAAAATTGCAGATCGCTGCCATTACTAGTAAAAAATAAATAAATAATAAAAATGCTATAAATCTATCCCCTATTTTGTAGACGCTATAACTTTTGCGCAAACCAATGAATATACGCTTATCGCAATTTTTTTTTACCAAAAATATGTAGAAGAATACGTATCGGCCTAAACTGAGGAAAAAATTTGTTAAAAAAAAAAACTGGATATTTATTATAGCAAAAAGTAAAAAATATTGTGTTTTTTCAAAATTGTCCCTCTTCTTTTGTTTATAGCGCAATAAATAAAAACCGCAGAGGTGATCAAATACCACCAAAAGAAAGCTCTATTTGTGGGGAAAAAAATGATAAAAATTGAATTAAGGTGCAGTGTAACATGACCGCGCAATTGTTATTCAAAGTGCGACAGCGCTGAAAACTGAAAAATGGCTTGGGCAGGAAGGGGGTGTAAGTGCCCTGTATTGAGGTGGTTAAGCTTTTTGGAAAACATAGGGAAGGGTTATCACCCCTGTGACATTTGTTTTGCTGTCTTTCCTCCTCTTCAGAAGATTTCACCTCACTTTTTGTCCCAATGACAAATGTTTTTTGAAAATTTGGGGTTTTTGTGGAACAAGGATTGGAAAGCATCAGTGGAAAGGAGAAATGTTTTTCCCATATTAACTCTTACAGGAGAGAATTTCCCTTCCTAGGGGTAGATTTCATCTCACTTCCTGTTGTCTCCTTCCGTTTGCAAGTAGGAGTCATTTGTAAGTTAGATGTTTGAAAGTAGGGGCCTGCCCTATATACTCAGCAGAAATTTGGGCCTTAGGTGTTGTTGTGGCCACAACACTGTAAGCCCTCACAGGGCCCTGCTTTGAAATATTAGATCAAGAATTGTAATTACATGCCCCTGTTGAACAAGGGCAGAAAAATTGGGCCTTTGGTGGTGGTGGTGCCACAACACTGTAAGTCCTCACTCGCTCTTGGTGGGTGCAGAAAGGGGCCCTGCTGTGAAATATTAGATCAAGAATTGTAATTACATGCCCCTGTTGAACAGGGGCTGAAAAATTAGGCCTTAGGCACTGGTGCTGGTGCCACAACACTGCAACCCCTCACAGATACTCTAGTTGGAACACAGAAATGAGCCCTGCTGCAAAGTATTGCATCAAAAATTGTAATAACACGCCCCTATTAAACAGAGGCTGAAAAATTGGGCCTTAGGCACTGGTGCTGGAGCCACAACACTGCAACCCCTCACAGATACTCTAGTTGGAACGCAGAAATGAGCCCTGCTGCAAAGTATTGCATAAAAAATTGTAATTACATGCCCCTGTTAAACAGGGGCTGAAAAATTGGGCCTTAGGCACTGGTGCTGGTGCCACAACACTGCAACCCCTCACAGATACTCTAGTTGGAACGCAGAAACGAGCCCTGCTGCAAAGTATTGCATCAAAAATTGTAATTACACGCCCCTGTTAAACAGGGGCTGAAAAATTGGGCCTTAGGCACTGGTGGTGGCGCCCAGAACCAAAAATGTTCTTACAAGCTATCAGCGTGATGATTGAGGAGGAAGAGGATAATTACTCAGGGATAGTCACTCAGCATCAGCATAGGCAATCTTTGAAGGGATCTGAGATTTCAAAAAAAATTATTCGGTTACATCAGCATCAGGTGCTTGGTAGCTGGTGGTGATCCAAGACTGATTCATTTTTATGAAGGTCAGTCGATCGACCGAGTCGGTGGACAGATGCACCCTGTGATCGGTTACAAAGCCTCCAGCAGCACTGAATGTGCGTTCCGAAAGAACGCTGGATGCAGGACAGGCCAGTAGCTCAATTGCATACTGTGCAAGCTCTGGCCAGTGATCCATCCTCAAGACCCTGTAACCCAGAGGATTTTCGGTGGGAAAGGTGTCCAAGTCAGATCTTGCCCCTAGGTATTCCTGCACCATGTAAAAAAGACGCTGGCGATGGTTGCTGGAACCGATCATACCTTGGGGCTGCGGACCAAAAAATTGTCTGAACGCATCGGTCAGAAGGCCACCTTCTCCTCTGCTCCTTCTTTGACTGACCGAAGCCTCAGCAACACGTTGTCCAGAAACAGGAGTTTGTAACCTCCCAGACTCTGGGAACGCGTTGCACAGACCTTTCTGCAAGGCCTCCCGAAGATGTTTCATCCTCTGCTCCCTCTGCGATGGCAAGATAAGGTCCGCAACCTTACCCTTGTAACGTGGATCAAGGAGGGTTGCCAGCCAGTATTGGTCCTTCTCCTTGATACCAGGAATACGAGGATCCTGACGCAGGCTTTGCAGGATCAGGGAGGCCATGCAGCATAGGTTTGCAGAGGCATTCGGTTCGGAGTCCTCTGGGTCACTAAGGACGACATGGTCCACAGCCACCTCCTCCCAGCCACGTACAAGTCCATGTGTTTCTTGGGACTGATCCCTTAAAGACTGCTGCTGATGCTGAGTGCCAGGCTCCACCTCCATTCTGACACAATCTTCCTCCTCCTCCTCTTCCTGTGTGATCGGCGGGCACGCAGGAACACTGTCTGGATAAAGGGGGCATTGAGAGCTAAGGAAGTCCTCCTCTTCCTGCCTCTGTTCTGCCTCAAGTGCCCTGTCCATTATTCCACGCAGCGTGTGCTCCAACAGGTGGACAAGGGGGACAGTGTAACTGATGCATGCACTGTCACTGCTCACCATCCTCGTGGCCTCCTCAAATGGTGACAGGACAGTGCATGCATCCCTGATCATGGCCCACTGGCGTGGGGAAAAAAAAACAAGCTCCCCTGACCCTGTCCTGGTGCCATAGTCGCGCAGGTACTCATTGATGGCCCTCTGCTGCGTGTGCAGCCGCTGCAGCATGGCCAATGTTGAGTTCCACCTGGTGGGCATGTCACAGATTGGGCGGTTCTTGGGCAGGTTAAACACCTTTTGGAGGTCCGTCAGCCGAGCACTGGCATTATATGACTGGCGGAAATGCACACAGACTTTCCTGGCCTCCCTCAGGACATCCTGTAAGCCCGGGTACCTGCCCAAGAACCGCTGCACCACCAAGTTAAGGACGTGACCTAAACAGGGCACATGGGTCATTTGTCCCTGTCGGAGGGCAGAGAGGAGGTTGGTGCCATTGTCACAAACCACCATTCCTGCCTTAAGTTGGCGTGGCGTCAACCACCTCTGAACCTGCCCCTGCAGAGCTGACAGAACCTCTGCCCCAGTGTGGCTTCTGTCCCCCAAGCACACCAGCTCAAGCACCGCATGGCATCTTTTGGCCTGCGTACTTGCGTAGCCCCTTGAACGGCTACAGAGCACCGCTGGTTTCAAGGACAAAGCACAGGAAGAGGCCATGGAGGAAGAAGAAGAGGAGGGGGTGGAGGAGAGAGGTGTGTCACAATCATTAGCATTTTGGAGGCGTGGTGGCGGAACAACCTCCAACACTACTGCACCTTGTCCTGCATCCTTCCCAGCTGCCAGCAGAGTCACCCAATGCGCCGTGAAACTTAGGTAACGTCCCTGTCCATGCCTGCTGGACCATGAGTCAGCGGTAATATGCACCTTACCGCTGACCACCCTGTCCAGCGAGGCATGGACATTGCCTTCCACATGCCGGTAGAGAGCCGGAATCGCCTTCCGTGAGAAAAAGTGGCGTTTGGGTACCTGCCACTGAGGAACCGCACATTCCACAAACTCACGGAAGGGGGCAGAGTCTACCAACTGAAAAGGCAGCAGTTGAAGTGCTAGCAATTTTGCCAAGCAACCGCTGGGCATGTGGATGGCTGGGAGCAAACTTCTTTTGGCGGTGCAGCAGCTGGGGCAGGGGAAATTTGCCTGTTACAATCTGACGTCGGTGTACCAAAAGCAGATTGCCAACAAGTACTTGGCTGTGACACACCTAATTCTACATCTTCATTCCTCTCAGTGCAGGTCTCAGAGAGGACTGAAGGTATAGTGGGGTTGGAGATCTCAGCTGATGAGGAGCAAGGAGAGGTCCTCTTTGTTCTTTGGTGTGGGTCTTTTAGATACGCTTGCCAACGAACTGCATGGCAGGTCAACATATGTCTGGTCAAGCATGTGGTACCCAAGCAGGAGATGTTTTGGCCACGTGAGATACGCTTGAGACATATGTCTGCAAATAGCAGCGGTGCAATCTGATGCACTCGTCTCAAAAAAGGCCCACACCAAAGAACTTTTTGAATAACGCGCAGAGACTGCAGCGCCCTGGACATGTGGAGCTTTGGGGTGTGATGCAGTCAAGGTGTTGCCCTTAGGCTGGCCCCTGGAGGGCATCCTGCCTCGTTGGTGATGTGCCGCCTCCTCTTCCTCCTCTCTCCTATCAGGCACCCACGTTGAGTCAGTGACCTCATCATCCCCTCCCTCCTCATCACTGGAGCAAACCTGGCAGTATGCTGCAGCAGGGGGAGCATGACTGCCAGATTGCTGTCCTTCTTGGGCACCCCCTCTGTCCGTGCTCATGTTACTGCCTTCATCGAGCTCAGTATCATCATCAGAGCCTTCCAAACGCTGGGCATCCTCCTGGAGCATGTACCCAACACTGTGGTCAAACAGTTCGAGGGACTCCTCAGGAGGACATGGTGGGGCTAGGGAAGGAGTCACTGATGACATTGAGCCAAGGGAAGAGGCCGCTGCTTTGCCAGACAAAGCACCCTGGGCATGGGTGAGAGAGGATGAGGAGGATGAGAACAGCTTGGTCATCCTCTCGACCAAGTCTTCTGCATGTTGCGGCTCAACACGGCCAGCTGCCGAAAAAAAGGCCAAGCGTGTCCCACGGCCATGTGCTGATGAGGATGCACCGTCTCCACGACCAGCACTAGACACAGAGCCTGCTTGCCCTCTCTTATTGGCTTGTGACTGTCTGCCTCTCCTTCTTGGCCTTCCAGACATACTAATGGCCTTTAGCTGCACTAAGCTGGGATATATATATATATATATATACTGATACTGCAGCTAGCAAAATCAACTGCCTGCCTGTAGTATGAGAACACCACCAACCTTCTACAGGTAGCTTTAGCTGAACACTGTGCAGAGCTCGCAAAAAACTAACTTGTAGCTTTTTTAGCTGCTTGTGGTAGTGATAGGGTCAGGAAAACACCACCAACCTTCTACAGGTAGCTTTAGCTGAACACTGCGCATAGCTCGCAAAAAAATAACTTGTAGGTTTAGCTGGACACTGTGAGGAGGACGCACCACACTAACTTATAATTTTAGCTGAACACTGTGAGCAGGACGCACCGCACTAACTTGTAGGTTTAGCTGAACACTGTGAGGTGAACGCACCGCACTAACTTGTAGTTTTAGCTGAACACTGTGAGGTGGATGCACCACGCTAACTTGTAGTTTTAGCTGAACACTGTGAGCAGGACGCACAGCACTAACTTGTAGTTTTAGCTGTACACTGTGAGCAGGACGCACCACACTAACTTGTAGGTTTAGCTGAACACTGTGCGGTGGACACACCACACTAACTTGTAGGTTTAGCTGAACACTGTGAGCAGGACGCACTGCACTAACTGTAAATAGTCTAGCTGCCTGACTGTGGTACTAATAGGATCAAAAGAACACCAGCAATTTTCTTCAGGTAGCTGTAAATACTGTAACAAGACAAGCCTGCCTGTCAGTAAGAAGATAACAGGAATGGATCTAGCTGAACACTGTGAGCAGGACGCACTGCACTAACTTGTAGCTTTAGATGAACACCGTGCAGAGGTCTCACTACACTAACTTGTAGGTTTAGCTGAACACTGTGAGCAGGACACACAGCACTAACTTGTAGTTTTAGCTGAACACTGTGAGCAGGACGCACCGCACTAACTTCTAGGTTTAGCTGAACACTGTGAGGTGGACGTACCCCACTAACTTGTAGTTTTAGCTGAACACTGTGAGCAGGACGCACTGCACTAACTGTAAATAGTCTAGCTGCCTGACTGTGGTACTAATAGGATCAAAAGAACACCAGCAATTTTCTTCAGGTAGCTGTAAATACTGTAACAAGACAAGCCTGCCTGTCAGTAAGAAGATAACAGGAACGGATCTAGCTGAACACTGTGAGCAGGATGCACTGCACTAACTTGTAGCTTTAGATGAACACTGTGCAGAGGTCTCACTACGCTAACTTGTAGTTTTAGCTGAACACTGTGAGCAAGACGCACCGCACTAACTTCTAGGTTTAGCTGAACACTGTGAGGTGGACGCACCGCACTAACTTGTTGTTTTAGCTGAACACTGTGAGCAGGACGTACCGCACTAACTTGTAGGTTTAGCTGAACACTGCGAGGTGGACGCACCACACTAACTTGTAGGTTTAGCTGAACACTGTGAGCAGGACGCACCCCACTAACTTGTAGGTTTAGCTGAACACTGTGAGCAGGACGCACCCCACTAACTTGTAGTTTTAGCTGAACACTGTGAGCAGGACGCACTGCACTAACTGTAAATAGTCTAGCTGCCTGACTGTGGTACTAATAGGATCAAAAGAACACCAGCAATTTTCTTCAGGTAGCTGTAAATACTGTAACAAGACAAGCCTGCCTGTCAGTAAGAAGATAACAGGAACGGATCTAGCTAAACTGAATACAGTGTATATATATATATATATATGCAACACCTGGGATGCATATATATACACAATACACTGTAAGTGCAGCTAACTGACTGACTGTTCTGCCTAATCTATCTAACTCAAATCAAATGACACTGTCTGTCTCTCTCTCTCTCTATCTATGAACGCCGGAACACACACTACACAGGGCCGCCGTGCAGGTGGCCTTATATAGTGTGGGGCGTGTGCTAAATCCCCTGAGCCATAATTGGCCAAAGACTCCTTGGCTTTGGCCAATTACGGCTCTCTGTTCAGACGGCGCTGTGATTGGCCAAGCATGCAGGTCATAGTGCATGCTTGGCCAATCATCAACCAGCAATGCACTGCGATGCTGCAGTGAATTATGGGCCGTGACGCGCCACACAAATTTGGCGCGAACGGGCCCTATCGTTCGCAATTCGGCGAACGGCGAACAGACGATGTTCGACTCGAACATGGGTTCGACTCGAACACAAAGCTCATCCCTACTTACAAGCGTTTCAGAGCTTTTAAGCTACAGACATCACAAGTTATACCTACTTCTGTTTCTGCTTCAGTCTCTATCTCTGCTACTGCTCTGGCCTCTCCCCCTGCCCTTGCTCCTGCCTCTGACTTTGATCCCACTCAAGAACTGGGCTCTCCCTTGTTCCCTGCCCAGCCTGCATACTCTAATTATGTTGGATGAAGAGAGTACACTGAGCTGAGGGACAGCCTGCAGTCTTTACCCACAAAGCAGGCCAATTCCTAGTGCAGCAACACCTAGAAGTGGTAGAAACACGTCTAGCATCTTTAAGTGACAATGGGTGTTCCTGTCTCTCTGCTCTGGAGGCTTTTCAATCAATGGCGCAGCAGCCTTTTATATCCCTGTTCCTTCAGGTGGAAGATGTTCTCTGTCATATTAATGTTTTTCTCCATAAAAGAGCAGATAATTCGCAGTGCTTGGCAGCTGAGGCAGATAGAGTTTAGAGGAGCTCAGATACAGGCATTACTGGACTTCTCTTCTCACACACTATGGATGAGAGCCCTCCTGTGCCCTGTTTTGGACCTTATCCGATCCACAGGGGCCTCATATAGATGGGGGAATCCTTTCCACCTGTTAATTAAGAAAGGTGACCCATCTTTTTCTTTCATACCCCGGCCCAATTGCAAGACTAAGCCTAGGTTCACTTTGGAGTGGGATTGAAATTGTGTGAGTTCGGGGGCGCATGTGCGGCAGCCTGAGGTGAAGGTAATGTTACCTTAGAGCTCCGCTCCTCGGGAGTTTTCATCGGAGGACTACAGGTCCCAGTGAACCAGCAAGTATCCCAAAACTGCAGAAAATCCTACCTAATACTGTCAGCTTCACTGACAATGGTCTTGAGAGCTCCTAAAATGAAAATTAAAGCAGGAAAAAGAGAAGGAAACGGCACACAGGCTGGCGGCTGGAATGGCGGCGGCATCCTCTCCCCCACAGCACAGCGGTGAATACACTAAAAAATCTTTATCTCACAGTCAGCACAGCGGTGAATACACTGGAAAATCTTTACCTCACAGTCAGCACAGCGGTGAATACACTGAAAAATCTTTACCTCACAGTCAGCACAGCGGTGAATACACTGGAAAATCTTTACCTCACAGTCAGCACAGCGGTGAATACACTGAAAAATCTTTACCTCACAGTCAGAAGACACAGGCTGCTAACGGTGAGTCTGAGTCTGAATATGAATCTTCAAAAAATCATCAATATCTTCAAAAAATTTGAATGTATGCTTCAGAAAGCCCTCAAACAGACTTCTGATCATATAACTGACAAACTGACTAAAGAAATTAGAGAACTAGGCCAGAGAACAGCTGACTTAGAACTGAGGGTTGATGAAATTGAATAATTTTACACAGAACTACATGTCTGAGATGAAGGTACTAAAAGAGGAAAACCTTACATTACAAAATCGTTTAGAGGACCAAGAGAACAGAGATCGTCGATCGAATCTGCGAATCAGGGGAATCCCTGAATCTGTTCTAGACCTGCAGGCTAATATCACGGCGCTCTTTCAAGAATTATTACCTGGAACCCCTATTGACAGGTTCGAAATGGATAGAGTGTATAGAGCGTTAGCCCCACGCAAAATAAATGGTTCCCCGAGGGATATTATAGCTAAATTGCACTTTTACAGAACCAAAGAACAGATACTAACAGCTGCCAGAGGAAGAGAATACCTATCAACTCTTCACAGATTTGTCCCCACTAACGGTTGCAAAAAGAAGTGCACTTAAACCTCAACTCCAGGTACTCCAGAGAAATCAAATTTCCTATCAATGGGGATTTCCTTTTTGTCTCAGATTTACTCATTTGGAAACAAAATATGTTTGTCGCTCTTCAGAGGACTTGAAGTCAGCCCTATTTGGTATGGGCCTAGCCGAAGCAATCTTACCAAATGGCCAGTCTCATAGGCGCTCAGCTTTTCGTTCTACACAGCAAAACAAAGACCCAAAACCCAGCTATTCCACATCTTCCCATCAAAATCTTAACAAGCGAGGTCGATATGAACATTCACCACCAAACAATGAGGATTCAATGGACTGACAATCTAAGCCAGACTAGTTATTTGTCCTTGCTACTTTTTTCCAGCACAGTATGCTGACAGAGTTAAAGGGGTTGTAAAGATAAAAATTTTTTCACCTTAATGCATTCTATGCATTAAGGTGAAAAAACTTTTGACAGTACCGCCGCCCCCAGCCCCCCCGTTTTACTTACCTGACGCCTCGAATCTTCGCTGCTCGTCCTCATTGCAGCTCAGCCTGGTCGCTGATTGGCTGCAGTGGATGGATTGAAAGCAGCGCAGCCATTTGCTCGCGCTGCTGTCAATCACATCCGATGACGCGGCACGCCGGGGGGCGGGGCCGAGTGATACAGTGAGCGGCTATAGCCGCCGGCTGTATCACGGGAGCGCGCCCGCAAGCACTCACCACCATGCGAGGGAGCTCGCATTAAGGTGGTAAATGCTTGCGGGGAGGAGCTGAAACAGCCGCCGAGGGACCCCAGAAGACCAGGTTCGGGGCCACTCTGTGCAGAACGAGCTGCACAGTGAAGGTAAGTATGATATGTTTGTTATTTAAAAAAAAAAAAAAAATTACCTTTACAACCCCTTTAATAAACTGGCCATATTCATGACTAAAATGAGTTATGGCTACATACTACTGTTATGTTACAAAAATATTTTTTTTTTTAATATTTTTTTATTTTTTATATTAACTTTTTTTTGTTTTTTTTCCTCAAGTTTTTGAACTTTATTTTTTCTTTTTTTGTAACAATTTAAGCGAAATTTTTTCATGATAGTAATGGAATAGTTCCTGTGGTCCTCTGATGTTATACATCCCTTAGGAATTTCTTGTTGCCCTTTATTCCACCTAAGGACTCCTACCATTGTTATGGGGGTCTCTATTGGTGGTCCCGGACCCTCTCAGAGAGTTCTAAAAACTCTCCTGAGATGCTCCTACACCCTATTATTTAGCCTTTATATACTGCTAAATTGTCTTCATATTGGGTTTGTTCGATTCTCCTCTCCTTTTTTCTTTTTCTATTCTATTGCTTCTTTCTTTAATCTTTGCTATTCCCTCCTGACTCTCGGGTTGGTGATCCTGGCTCTCGGTGAGTACTCTGCTTGTTATGCTATAATATTCGCATTCGTTGTTTTATGGCTCCTATAAATATCTTGTCATTAAATGTACTCCACATAAGCGAAAAAAGGCTTTACGCTCTTTTGCTATGAAAAAAGCTAATATTATATGTTTGCAGGAAACGCATTTTACTGACAAAGTTTATCCCAAATTTCTTTCATCATCATATCCACAATTCTATACTGCTTCAGCTACGGTTAAACAGCGCGGAACTCTCATTGGTTTTCACCGTTCCGCTCCGTTTAACCTTGTATCCAAAATAACAGACCCTGAAGGACGATATGTTCTCCTAACAGGATTTATTTCTGATAATCCTATTACTATTGTGTCTTATTATGCCCCTAACAAATACCCAACTGCTTTCTTATCCCACCTTTTTCAACTTATAGAAGTACATAAGTTTGGTACTGTTGTTATTTGTGGGGATTCTAATGCTACTATTTTCCCGTTCTTAGATAAATCTCCCCCTGGACCTACCACAAACTCAATAAACCTAACTTTTCAACATATACTCACCACTCATAGCCTGGTAGATACTTTGCGAGAGATGAACCCTATTAGTAGACGCTTCACTCGTTATTCTTATCCGCATAACTCTTTTTCACGAATAGATCATATTCTAATCCCGTCAAGTATGCTACCAGAAATCATATCATCCAAAATCATTCCTTTTCCATGGACAGACCACTGCGCAGTATTCATTACCATTGCTTCCACAATTCCTAGATCACACGATACCACTTGGTGTATAAACGATTCAATTCTGACCCACCCTTCTCATCGTGTTGAGATTGAAAAAGCACTTTCTGATTACCTAAAATCCAATGATACAGACGATGTGTCTGCTATTACATTATGGGAGGCGCACAAGGTAGTCATTAGGAGTAGACTGATATAACAAGCAACTAACCTTAAAAGAGAACGCAAACTGTTGTTTGCAAAACTTGAATCTACCTTTAATGACTGTCATCAAACTTTTCAAACCTCCCCGAATGCTACCAACAGTACCAAACTAGAAAAAGCCCGCCTGCATCTACATCTTTTTCTTACTGATACCGCAGATAAACTTATAAGTAAACGCCAGCATGTTCAATATCGCAGGGCAAATAAACCTGATACACCTATGGCCAGAATTTAAAAAAATTCACAACATATACATACGCCTATCAGATTGAAAGTATCCCGGGAATCTTACACTAGTAACCCAGTGAAAATACTTGAAATTTTTCGCTCTAAGTTATCTAAACTATATTCTTCTGCCTCAAATTTTGATAAAACTAAAGCAGACACACTGTTCTCCAATATCACACTTCCTAACCTTGATCAACAACAGAAAGATCTTCTTGAATGTCCAATTACAGATACTGAAGTCCTTAACACAATAAAATCTTTAAAATTACGTAAAAGACCAGGCCCAGATGGATTTTCGGCAACATATTATAGACAATTTGCATCAATCTTAACACCTGTCTTAACTAAAGCCTTCAATTCGATCCTTAAAGGTAACTCATTTAGAACAGAGACTCTTACCTCTATAATAGCAATGATCCCCAAACCACATTCTGACTCCACCTCCTGGACTAATTATCGTCCTATATCCCTCCTAAATCTCGATATAAAATTAATTGCTAAAATTTTGGCCACTAGACTAAATAATATTATTGGCCTACTAATCCATAAAGACCAAACAGGCTTTATGCCTAAACGCCAAGCTGGAGATAATATCAGGAGAGCACTCTTACTTATTAATGCGGCTAAAACTAGACGAATCCCAGCTTGCCTTGTATCCTTAGACATAAGGAGAGCATTTAATTTGGTTATATGGCCTTATATGGAATATGTCCTTGGTAAATGGGGATTTGGAAACAATTTTTTAACCTGGGTCTCATCCTTATACAATAATCCTAGAGCATATATCAAATATGCAGGCTATAAGTCAACAATGATTGATATCAAAAGAGGCACTAGACAAGGATGCCCTCTTTCCCCTCTACTTTTTGCCCTAATAATAGAACCCCTGGCACACCTTATTAGAACCAATCCTGACATTAAAGGTATCGAACTAGGTGGTTATCACCATAAACTATGTCTCTTTGCGGATGACATTCTCATATTTTTGTCTCATCCCCATATATCCACCCCTAATCTACTAAAAACACTAGATAATTTTGCCCAAATATCAGGACTACATGTTAATCCAACAAAATCAAATGCATTAAATATTTCCCTATCTCAATTAGAACTTCAGCAGGCACAAACTTCCTTACCCTTTACTTGGGTTCCAAAGCTGCTTCCATACCTAGGAATAAAACTCACAATCTCTCTTAAAGACCTTTTTGCGGCAAATTACTTACCCCTCCTTAAACAAACTTCCGGCTTCCTGAAACAATGGGCTCTTCTATCATTGTCATGGTTGGGAAGGATGAATGCAGTAAAGATGTCAATCCTGCCGAAATTCTTATATTTATTTAGGGTACTCCCTATTTCTTTACCATCTTACTTTCTTAGACTTACTCAACGTAGAGTTATGTCCTTCATTTGGGGTACCACCAAACCTCGTATACCTAAATCTACGCTTTACCTTAATAAATTGAGTGGTGGTTTGGGATTGCCCAACTTTTCCTCCTATTTCTACGCTGCACAGCTAGCACTTATACCCAAGTATCATACTTCTGTAGAAGCTCCCCTATGGGTAGCTATTGAATCAGTGGAAAGTGACCCTATCTCAGTGGCAAATATGTTTTGGCTCTGTCCTGCTGATAGAATACATCTTTCTAATCCTATCACGAAACAGACCCTAGCAGTATGGGATAAATGTAAATTTGCACATAATCTTCAATCAACACATAATCCCTTGCTTTCATTTCTTAATAATCCAGCCTTTTATCCTGCCTGGAAATTCCCAAAATCATTCTCTGCATGGACCTCTATGAACCTGACTCGTTTATACAATCTTTCCTCGACTAAAGCTATTTATACATTTCCTGTACTATGTGAAACCTTTGGGTTACCTAAAACTGAAATATTTCGATATTTACAAATTAAAATTTTTTATGAACCACTTCTTATTACAGGCTCAACTCTTAATCAAATGACTTAATTTGAGCGGATTTGTATAAGTGATCCACACATTAGAGGACTTATCTCAATATTATATTTCCAACTTAATATGATATCTAGTGAGTTTCTACCCTCATACACAACTAAATGGGCACAAGATATGAATCGAGTGTTTAATAAACAAGATTGGTTGAATATATGGCCAGCCACCAAAACTTCCTCTCCAAGTTGTTTTGCTGTAGAAACTAATTACAAGGTTCTAGCACGCTGGTACCTTGTACCAGCTAGAATAGCTAAATTTGTCCCCACATATTCACCTAATTGCTTTAGAGGATGTGACACAGCAGGAACACATTTTCACATATGGTGGCAATGCCCCGTAGTTGAAGAATATATTTCTTATGGTTTCTAAAGCCCTGGAAATCACGATTCCTTCAGATCCTGCAACGGCACTCCTAAACCTTAAACACACAATACTCACCCATACTCAATTCCAATTGTTTATCCAACTTAGCACTGCAGCTAAACAAACGATTGCCAAGGCGTGGAAGTCCCAAAATCTAATTCTTGCTGAAGCTAAACACAGAATGAACAGAGCACTTTTATAAGCCAAGATGACAGCTATTGAAGAAAATAAAATAAATAAATTTCGCAAAATTTGGCAACCATGGGTTAAAAACTACCTCCCTACAGATTTTGACCAATCTCTGTTGTTACCACACTAAGATATATATCATATTATTACTGAAATATATATTATATTTGTATACCTAATGAGAGCTGGATCATCATCCCGGGAAACTCTCTTTTTTTTCTCTCTCTTCTTTCCTTCTTTCCATCTTTATCTCTCCTCCCTCTCATTTTCTTTTATTATTTCCTAAAATATTCCTATGGATACTTAGTCTAATAACTTGATTTATTTCTCTAATCTTACATCTAGAATCCCAACTAGTGTATAGTAAATATGGTTGTAAGATATCTCTAAAATTACTTTATTTTATTAACTTATTTATTTATCTTTTTTATCATACTGCAAAGATCTTCTGATGATTGATATGTATCCATGTATTGTATCATTTTATTTCTTCTTCTGTGAAAACTCAATAAATATATTTAACAAGAAATTGTGTGAGTTCAGCTGATACCCGCATGTCAGTCAGACTTAGGGGGCAATTTTTACACTGTGGGATTTTTTGTCTTGGAGAACAGGGAATACACTATATAATGAATATACTTCTGGAAGTGTGTTTTTACAGCATTGAGTAATAAAGAAAAAGAAAAGTTACAAATATTGTTATTCCTTTTGTTCATTTTTAATTCCTATTTACCGAAGATGCTTTATATGGATACTTTTTTAATTTTCACTTATCCTGTCAACTTGTTTCTGCTTCTCTGTCTTGGGAATAATTCTGTTCAATTTATTCATAAATGATATAGTGGTTGGCATAAGTAGCCTAATCTCAATGTTTGCTGACAATACAAACCTGAGAAGGGTAATAACAGGATAGAGACACTTAACAAAAAGACTTTAATAACATAAGGGGGTAGGCAACCACATGGCAAATGAGGTTTAATGTTGAAAAATGTAAAATAATGCACTTGGGGGCCAAAAATATGAATGTAGGTTACTCACTAGGGGGAGATCCTTTGGGGGAATCCAGAATGATAAAAGACCTGGAGGTCCTAATAGATCATAGGCCCAGCAATGGCATGCAATGCCAAGCTGCAGCAAACAAAGCCAGAAAATTAGCATTCATTAAAAAGGGGATTTACTCAAGAGAAAAAAGTATAATTCTACCATTTTACAAAACTCAGGCCTTGCCACATCTTGAGTATTCCATCCATTTCTGGTCAGGAGCCTTCAGGAAGGATGTGCTGGAACTGGAGAGAGTCCAGAGAAGGGCAACAAAGCTAATAAGGGGGCTGAAGAGCCGCATTTATGAGGAACGACTACAAGCATTAAACTTATTCTCCCTGGCGAAGAGACGCTTGAGAGGAGACATGATAGCAATATACAAATACCTCAATGGTGATTCTAGCATAGGAAAAAAATTATTCAGTTTCAGAGAGCTTAAGAAGACACATGGCCACTCAATGAAATTGGAGGAGAAGTGGTTTAACCTTAAACTGCGTAGGGGGTACTTTACTGTCAGAGCAGCAAGCACGTGGAACTCCCTTCCAAACACAATATACAGGGGTATGGGAAATGGTATTGACATAAACACACACAAAAATACTCAGACAGGTTAAGTTGGATGGACTACTGTCTTTAATCAACCCTATCAAATATGTAACTATGCTTCTCTCTCTCTTACAGCCTGAGTAATGCTGTACAAGAATTAAAAAGAGCCTGACATTAAGTTAACGGTACTGTAGGTACTTACAATAGCTTCAGTTAAAAAAAAAAAAAAAAGATTTATTAATAAATGCATGGCAATGTGAATTATATTTTATACCTGCCTGGAGCTCAGCTTTAAAAAGTTAAAATTTTATTGGTGCTTGTAAGATATTTTACTGTATTCCAATTGTATAAATGTAAGGATGACGACCAGCATATTCTGTATGATGTTTATTTATTATGATTAGAGTATTACTGCAGATTAACATGAATCGTGCAAACTTGATATTTTGTATTTTACAGAACACTGCTTTTTCCCCAAAAAGCTGCATGAAATAAAGTGCTTGAAAGTGAAAACATCAAGTCAGCTAAATTAAAGAGAGAATTACAACCTACAATCCAAAATAAGTGTGTAGGGCCTTTGGCTGACTTCGTAGAGTGCAAGGGTTAGAAAACATGTTGTTTTGTTGCAGTTTCCTGTTGAGAGCAACACTGATGAAGAAAAATCTAGGTTGTTGTAAAAAGCTTTATAGAAGTTTGATCATTTTCTCACACATTTTTTAAGTTTTCAGTTATAATCATGATTCAACATAATGAGGTAAACAATTTAAACAACATCGCATGCTGTATAAAAAAAATATAGCCTTGAATAAAAACTTGATGGAGCAGGTGTTGGGGCCATCTCATTCTCAACCTATAATTGTTGTTTTTCCATGCTAAGAAAATTGCCGGTAGATTTGTCATACTTTACACTTATTTTGGTTTATAGAGACCCTTTAAGTTTTATAAACCCTGTGTGATCTTTCGGATCTCCCCGTACACCCCCCCCCGGTAGTGGCCAATACAATTGCTTCTCCTCTCGGCCAAACACGCTCCTCCCGCTTCCTGATTGGCAGGAGGAGAAGACAATAGCGAATAATAAAGGGGTTGTAAAGGCTCGTGTTTTTTCACCTTACTGCATCCTATGCAGTAAGGTGAAAAAACACCTTGCAGTCACCGGCCCCCTACCCGTCGGTGCATCCCCGCCATCCCTCTCTCCATGGGTTCCCAGCTCTTGATTGGATAGATTGATAGCAGTGCAGTCATTGGCTCCCACTGCTGTCAATCAAATACAATGACGCGGGTGCTGGAGGACGGGGCTGAGTCCTGCATTCAGCCTCTATGGATGCCGAATGCTGGACTCGGGAGCGTGCCTGCAAGGTAACCCCTTGGGAGAGTTCTTCTCCATGGGGGTTATCTAATGTGGGGAGGAGCCGCAAGAACAGCCGAGGGACACCAGAAATGGATGTTCAGGGCCACTCTGTGCAAAAAGAGCTGCACAGTGGAGGTAAGTATGACATGTTTGTTATTGTAAAAAAATTTTAAAAATGATCCTTTAGTATCACTTTAATTCGCTATTGTCACACAAGTGAGTAGGCTTGGGGCTCAGTGAACTGCGCCCAGAGCCCACTCTTTTTTTAAGCCAATTAGGGCCTCAGGTGCTAATCATGTGCTTCAAAAAAAATGTAGATTAGGGGCCGGGCACATGGATTAGGGGGGCGGTGCTCCCCGTATGGAGCAGCCGCCACTGGTGACTATAATGTTCAATTTTGTTAGTGTGACACTAAAGTTAGCCAGCCAGGGTAGAAGAAGACTAGCATAAGCCAGTTAGCCTAAGGGTTGGAAAGTATAAATCTGGTACTGATGGTTCTGTCTGACTGATTCCCATTAACACTGACCAATTGTATACATAAAAGCACACAATAAACAAATTTATTTTTAACAATGAGTGAAGCATTCAGAATTTTGCACAGACTGAGCAAGACTTATCTGTTCTGCCACTAAAGCCTTTACATTAAAGCAGAAGTAGACTCTGCTTTCTGACTTGAACCTACAGGTTAGCCTATAATAAGGCTTACCTGTAGGTACAGTGAATATATCCTAAACATGTACCATTTATAAGATATTCTCATTTGTGGCGACCAGTGATGTCACCAATGCATGAGCATTGCGTTCTGAATGGATGTCACACAGGAGCATGCCGTCCATTGAGAGCCCGGCAATTCAAAAGCCTGAACACAGAAGGAGGACCGGGTGAAGATGGAAGCACTGAAAGGGATGGCAGCACATCGCTGGAGAGCTTCACTTTAGGGTAAATCTGTCATACTGCGCTAGTATGTTGTGCATATTATCACATTATGGCCTAAACCTCCCGGGGGCCCAAAATTTTTTTTGCACTTTACCAGTATTATAGGCACTGCAGTACCACTTCTGCCTGTCTGACAGAGGCATGTCTGCATCTGATAGAGAAATACACTAAAAGGGGCTCTCTAATCGGGAGGTTTGTACTGCAAAGGTGTCTATACCGGGGAATCTCTACTGAAGGGGGTCTTTCCTGAACGAGATGTTTATGGGCACACCCCCTGCTGGTTGTTTTGGTCTTAAGAGAAAGCCTGCTATGTTTCTTTATGTTGGGTCAGGAGGGGGGATTGGGAAGTTCTATTCTAGCATACCGGATGTATTAAGTTTATTTCACCTGCATATTTTAGTTTCCTGGTACAAGGTGCTATGGCTGCATTTGCAGGCTGGTGTATGGGATAGTAAGCATCCACCAAGTCTGTTGTTAATTTCCCTTTTCTGTCTAATGTGCATCTCACCTTAGTGTCTTGGAATGTCAGGGGTCTGAACTTGAAAATTAAATGATCACTGATTTCCATTCACTTGAAAAAGATGGGAGCCCACATATTTTTTCTTTTACAGGAGACCCACTTTTTGGTCTCTAGAGTGTTTGCTCTCAAGCGTTCTTATACGTCACACGCCTTTCATGCCACCGACTCTTCTTATCCCACAGGTGTGTCTATCCTGATAGCTAAAGCCCTGGCAGTCCGGATTGAGGACGTATTTACTGACCCGCAAGGTTGTTACATCATACTAGTGCTCTGTTATAGAGATACAGTATGTATTATACCTTGGTTAATGTATATATATTTCCCTTTTGATCTTCATAAACTCTCTATATGCACCACTAAGTTGCTTCAGGTAGCTAAAGGTGTAATTCTTATTGGTGGAGATTTAAATGCAGTTTTGAATCCCTCACTGGACAGGTTTGGAGATGCACGTACTCACTCTACAGTTTTACAAGATTGGGCGGATAGCTACGATATTTGGTGGTGGGTGCACCCTGATCAAAAGATTTACGTATGTCACTCTGAATCTCACGGTAACTTCTTCAGACTATATATGGTTTTTACTACTACTGCCTCTTTGTAACAAGTCCCTGAGGTCTGCTATCTTCCTCGATTTTTGTTAGGCCATGCTCCTTTGGAGCTTCAACTAGGGACAACCCACCCCCGTGGTTTGCATCCCTGGCAGAGTCCATTTTGGCTTCTAGATCCTATGATGCTTTATAAATTTTGTGATGACATGAAAGCTTACTGGTAGGAGATTGACCGGGTGCATCAACTGGCTTTCAATGGGCCGCCTTTGAGGCTTTTACGAAGGGCTCATACATGTCTGGAGTCAAGACTTTGAAGAAAGCTAATGATTCCACTTAACAAAAGTTGTTAACAAAGAGTGGTAGATCTAATTACTTTCAATGGAGGGATGCTTTAAGATCCTATAATATTGCCCTGACTGTAAATAGAACAAAAAACAAGCTACTGTATCAGACACAACACATTTTTGATTCAGGTGATAAAAATGCCAATTTGCTTGCTTTCCTAGCAAAACATATTCATGAGCTCATTGCTATTCCTACGATTTTCTACTGACTTCTACTGACCAAATTGTAACTGCCTTTTTATAATTTTATGGAGATTTATATACCTCTCTAGGCAACCTATTGTTCCGATGATCTCATGGGGTATCTCAGTGGCTTCCTACTTTTTCTATGGAGGATAGGTTGTTTTTGGACGGCCCAATCATCTCTGAAAAGCTTGATAAGACCTTGGGCACATATGCAAAAACATAAGATGCCAGGTCTGGATGGCTTCATCATCAAATGGTATGCAGCCCACAGAGAATATCTTGTACCTTGGTTATCTAACCTTTATAAGGCCAATTTGGAGGATGAGATTTGACCCTCTTCAATGTGGGAAGCTTTCATAGTTTTAATTCCAAAACCTAATAAAGATCTGAATTTCTGTGAATCCTACTGCCCCATCTCCCTAATTAATACATATCTTAAAATCCTCCCTAATTCTTGCCCTCTGCCTTAATACTATAGTTGCCTCACTGGTAAAGTCTGACCAAACCAGGTTTATTACTGGACAGTCTACTCATAACAATCTCTGCAGATTTTTCACCAATCTTCAGTAGCCGAATGTGCTGACTAGAATCTGTCTAGAATCTGTCTAGATACAGTGGGGCAAAAAAGTATTTAGTCAATCACCAATTGTGCAAGTTCTCCCACTTAAAAAGATATGAGAGGCCTGTAATTGTCATAATAGGTATACCTCAACTACGAGAGACAAAATGTGGAAACAAATCCAGACAATCGCATTGTCTGATTTTTGAAAGAATTTATTTATGGTGCAAAATAAGTATTTGGTCACCTACAAACGAGCAAGATTTCTGGCTCTCACAGAACTGTATCTTCTTCTTTAAGAGGCTCCTCTGTCCTCCACTCATTACCTGTATTAATGGCACCTGTTTGAACTTGTTATCAGTATAAAAGACACCTGTCCACAACCTCAAGCAGTCACACTCCAAACTCCACAATGGTGAAGACCAAAGATCTGTCAAAGGACACCAGAAATAAAATTGTAGACCTGCACCAGGCTGGGAAGACTGAATCTGCAATAGACAAGCAGCTTGGTGTGAAGAAATCAACTGTGGGAGCAAAAATTAGAAAATGGAAGACATACAAGACCACTGATAATCTCCCTCGATCTGAGGCTCCACGCAAGATCTCACCCCGTGGGGTCAAAATTATCACAAGAACGGTGAGCAAAAATCCAAGAACCACACGGGGGACCTAGTGAATGACCTGCAGAGCGCTGGGACCAACGTAACAAAGGCCACCATCAGTAACACACTACGCCGCCAGGGACTCAGATCCTGCAGTGCCAGACGTTTCCCCCTGCTTAAGCCAGTACATGTCTGGGCCCATCTGAGGTTTGCTAGAGAGCATTTGGATGATCCAGAAGAGGATTCGAAGATTGTCATATGGTCAGATGAAACCAAAGTAGAAACACAACTCGTTGTGTTTGGAGGAGAGAGAATGCTGAGTTGCAACCAAAGAACACCATACCTACTGTGAAGCATGGGGGTGGCAACATTATGCTTTGGGGCTGTTTCTCTGCAAAGGGAATAGGACGACTGATCTGTGTACATGAAAGAATGAATGGGGCCATGTATCATGAGATTTTGAGTGCAAACCTCCTCCCATCAGCAAGGGCATTGAAGATGAAAAGTGGCTGGGTCTTTCAGCATGACAATGATCCCAAACACACCACCTGGGCAATGAAGGAGTGGCTTTGTAAAAAGCATTTCAAGGTCCTGGAGTGGCCTAGCCAGTTTCCAGATCTCAACCCCATAGAAAACCTTTGGAGGGAGTTGAAAGTCCGTGTTGCCCATCGACAGCCCCAAAACATCACTGCTCTAAAGGAGATCTGCATGGAGGAATGGGCCAAAATACCAGCAACAGTGTGTGATAACCTTGTAGAGACTAACAGAAAACGTTTGACTTCTGTTATTGCCAACAAAGGATATATAACAAAGTATTGAGAAGAACATTTGATATTGACCAAATACTTATTTTCCACCATAATTTGCAAATAAATTCTTGATTGTGATTGTCTGCATTTGTTTCCACAGTTTGTCTCTCATAGTGGAGGTATACCTATGATGACAATTACAGGCCGCTCTCATCTTTTTAAGTGGGAGAACTTGCACAATTGGTGGCTGACTAAACACTTTTTTGCCCCACTGTATGCATAAGGCATTTAATTCTATAGAATGGCCTTATTTATATCAGGTTTTACAGAGGTATGGTTTTGGGAAGGTCTTTCTTACATGTATACACATATTATATATTCAACCGCAGGCCCATATAAGGTTAATGGCCACATTTCTAACTCCTTCTCTATTAGCTGGGGCACTAGGCAGGGGTGCCCACTGCTGTTTGCTCTGGTGGTAGAGCCTCTGACGGAACTCCTCTGAACTTACCAATTGGTTTAGGGTTTTCCCATGGGTGCTTTAGAAGAATGAGCCTCTCTTTATGCAGACAATATGTTATCATACCTGTTGGACCCCCAAACCACTGTACCGCAAGTCCTTGGTTTAATTCAATGTTTTGGACAATACTCATGATTTAAGGTCAACTGGTCTAAATCTCCCATTTTCCCAATAGATATGAACCCTCTTTTAGTTTACCATCCAATTGCCCACTGCAGATCACCTCTAAATTTCAATATTTAGGCATCAGTATTCAACATTTAACCACGTTTTAAGATAATAATTTGGCACCCTGTATTTTCTCTTTTTCCACCAAAGTGGCCCATTGTCCAAAATAGGAAGGGTGAATTTATTCAAAATGTTTTTTCTCCCAAAATTTTTATATATCTTAGGTAACTTACCTATTTTTATCCCTAAAAAAAACCTTCAGAGAAATTGATTCTATTCTTACGACTTTTCTTTGGCACCCCAAATCCCCCAGAATATCCTTAGCTATCGTACAATTCCCTACTAATGGGGGGGGGGGGGGTCTGGCACTTCTCAACCTATGCCTTTATTACTATGCAGCCCAACTCATTTATGTGCATTGGTGGATTTTCTGACAACTGAACAATGTGGCGATTGCTATGGAGGTTGCAATAATTTCTTCCTATGATACTTTATCCAAACTGTTTTATATATATGCTCCTTTTTTTTAATCAGATTTTATTTTAAGATTTTTTGTGACAAATACAAACAAAAAAAACAGAAAGGGGACAAAAAAGAGTCAATTTAACAAAAACATTGATGTCACCAGTACTTTTAGTTCATTATCATCTAATTTATCAAACAATAGCCCAAAGCAACTGCTGCACTATATTCTTTAACAATATATTTTATATAGAAAATATTTTCCTGTAGGAGACTGGCCTGTCCAAGGGAGAAGGGGACAAAGAGGAGAAGAAGAAAACCTATTTTAGACCATGGGGCATCTATCCATTTTTGCCATATTTTTTTCAAACTTCCAAGAAGCATTGCGTTGAGCATAGGTATATTTCTCAAACAGTACATGTTTGTCCATATCCCAAACCAAGTCCCTGAAGGTAGGAGGATTGGGTTAAATCCATTGATAGGCAATAAACTTGCAGGCCAAGAACAGCAATCTCATAATGGTCACTGCCTCATCGTATTCCAGATTGTTGAAATGTATATACCCAAGGAGACATAAGACGGGGTCTGGACCTAGCATTGTACTATATATAGAGTTTATCACATCTTTCACATCCTGCCAGTATCGATGTAGTTTTGGACACCTCATGAGCAAATGTATAAAGGAACCAGGAGATTTAGCACATGTTACATATTAGAGATTTTCTTTCCTGCCTACCCTATACAACAGCTCCGGAGTAGGGTACCACCTATATAAAATAAAAAGTTGGGTGACTCTATGTTTTGGAGATATTGAAACAAGCTGCAATTTTTTCATTATTTGGTCCCATATATCCCAGGGCCACATCAATATCCATCTCCTATTTTTGCCTGCATAAACTCAAAAATGTAAGAAGCAGTACAGATAATAATCATGTATAAACTTTAGAAATAAGATCCTTGGTATTATTTGCTTGGACTATACTATCTAAGATGAATTAAAAAAAACAGTTGGAGCCTGGCCTTGAGTCTTTAAGCATGACTTGTAAAGCATGACTTGTAAATACTGAAAAAAACACCTTAGCTCCAGACCATAGTCCATTCAAAGCTGTTGATGAGTTTTCAGTACTCCATCGGAGTACAGTTGAAACAAATTAGTAATCCCTTCCCGTTGCCATCTGGAAAACCCTTCCACTTACCTCCATACCTACTAATGGGGGGGGGGGGTCTGGCACTTTTCAACCTACACCTTTTTTACTATGCAGCCCTACTCATTTATGTGCATTGTTGGATGTTCTGACAACTGAAACATTTGGTGACTGCTACAGAGGCCGCAATACTCTTTGACACTCTATGACCCTTTATTCAAACTGTTATATAGATGCTCCTTACACACTACCATGGACATTACCATTCTCTGTTTGCCCCTCTGTATTTATACACAGTGCTCCTAGGTCCTCCTCAGCTGCTATGGCACAATCCTTAGTTGTCTCATTTTTCTTCACTCTCATGTGGTCTGCTGTGGGTAAGATGCGGATTAACTTATTTACATCCACTATACAAAGGGGCATGCTCAAATCTTTTGCGTAATTGTGCCATGAGTGCATATTCCACTAAGGTGGTCATTCCATTATTCATAGCTTAGACCCCAGCTTGTCTGTGTAGCCTCCCTGGTGGTATTTCCGAGTGTGGCTCAGGGTTAAATTTCAGTCCCATTAGCGGTAACCCCGAGCCACACTCGAGATTACATTGCAGGATCCTGGCGTGGTGTTACTTACCTTGTCCCCAGGATCCTGCGATGTCCCCCTCTGTGTCTGTGGGCTCTGTCTCCTCTGAAGCCTCTCCATGCCAGGCTCCGTTCCCTGCGAGCGTTGCGACGTATGGGGGCGGAGCCTAGCGGCAAATTCACAAAAAAAGTACAAATCATACCACATATAGTACTGTAATCTTACAGATTACAGTACTGTATGAAATTATTTCACATCCCTTTTGTCCCCAATGCTTTGGCCCATGCCCTGCATGCAGTTTTATGTTATATATACTGTTCTTTCTGCCTGGAAACTGGAGATTGTCCATAGCAACCAAAAAGTGTTCCTTTATGTCAAAAGTGGCTTTAGACCAGCTAGAAAACAGCGATAGTAAATTAGAACACTTGCAGAATTGAGCGATAGTGAATCGTAGGAAATTTTATTTTATTATTATTATATTATTATTTTTTTAATTATTTATATTTATTTATTATATTATAATTTATGTTTTTGTGTTTCAAACTTCATCATACCCGGGATATCTACTAGACTCTTGTTTGGACAGATTTAAGTGTGTTATTGTTAAGAATTACAGGCCTACAATATAAAACGCCAAATTTCCATGCAAAATAATTGTACCGCTTTCAGCACCTAAAATCCAAAATAATCATATCGCCATGGAGGTTAAAATCCATAAAAGACCTAATCCTACCTGTCAGAAATGTGAATGTGAAATTGGTGATTTTATACACATTGTCTTGGGGTGTAGCAAGATCTGTCCTTTTTGGTCACAAGTGATTGCATTTATTGTCAAGACTTTTGACCATGATAATGTCTGCTGTCCTCAGTGGTGCCGCCTGCTTGGTGTCTTTGAGGAGCTTGAGGTGTCTGCAATTACCAAACATTTTCTTTGTCTTTTGTTCTATTAAAGCGGATCTTCACCCATTTTTTAATCAGCATCTCGGTGGCTTCTAAAAGCAACACCGAGTGCCATATGGAGCTTTTTTTTTTTTTTTTTTTTTTTACCTACCTTACGTTATCTGTCTTTCCTTTCTTCTGTCCCTGCGGCTGTGGGCGTGGACCTTTGCGGGTATTGACGTCATATCCTTCGTTCCCCGCACTGTCTCCTGGGATCTCATTGTCTTTCATCCCAGGAGACATTGCGGATAACCTCCGCAAAATCTCATGAGACTTAACCAGGACTGACGTCATTACGTCCGCCACGTTTGGAGGGCGTTTCAAAATTTGCCATGTTTAGGTTGGGCATACAGGTAATATTCAGCAGTATTACCTGAGAACACGAGGCGAACGGAGCACACGCGGCATACCTTCCTCTTTGTCACCATATGCTACTGCACAAACAATAAGGTAAGTAATCTTAGTGTCTTTATTTATATATTTTTTTTCAATCTCAAATCAGTTACTTGCAATGCTTTGTATATAGGTATAATGTATTGTAAATTCTATTTTTAAATGTAATATAGCTAGCTTTATAGTAATGGTTATTACAGTAGAATTTTTATATCTATTTTGTTATCCAATTTTTTTTTTTTATAAACATAAAATTTTTTGTTGTCTATTTAAATTATTTATTTTTTATTAATATTTTTTTTTATTTTACTAAGGAAAGTATTTAGTAAATTGTAATATATATAAATATTGTTAATTGTGTATAAAAAGCGAAAGATATTATTTTTAGATGTAAAATCAGCAATATAAAACTATGTTTTTTTTTGTTTGTTTGTTTTTTTAGTTTATTTAATTACAACTTTCTATTTTTTTTTTGTTTGTTTAATAACGTATACTATTTTTTTGATAAAAAAAAAATGTGTTATCTTCAGATCAATGAAATTGTGTGTGTGTGTGTGTATATGTGTGTGTGTGTATATATATATATATATATATATATATATATATATATATATATATATATATATATATATATATATTAATTTCTAATCATATTGCATAGTTATTTGATGTTGAACTGAAAAATATCTTTTTTTTTTTTTTTTTTTTTTTTTTATAGCCATCAAAAGCTGTATTTAATTTGAAGGTATGTTATAAAAATTTTTTTTTGGCTTTTTCTAATTGTTATTGTCTGTATTGCAAAAATGTTAGGCATATTGTCAATAATAAAGTAAAAATTTTAAAAACCATTTTTCATTTTAAATTAAATTTGTGAAGGTGAAATGTATTTGTTTTTATATTTTTAATAATTATTTATTTTTTATCCCGTAGATTGAAAAGACAAGTGGAATTGATTATTCAAAACCATGCCAAAAATCTGATCGTATTACCATCTATCAATTGATATTTTTACTGTTTTTCAAATCTATGCATTTCACTTTTCTTCCCTCCTTGTAACTTTACATCACCTCCGCCCTCCCTTTGTCATTCCCACCCCCCTTCCCTTCTGCACCACCCCATCCCTCCATCATTCCAACCTCCCCCCCCCCTTTTAACATATAACACTTACAACACAACCCCTCCCCCACCCAAAACTCATCATTACTTACACCCCCCTCAACCGTACTTGTGCATCTGCTTTACTACTCCCCCTGCCTCATGCTTACTAATACACCCCCTCTATCATTCATACTTCACACACCCCCCCCCCCCAACTTCATCCTTACTCACGCATCTCTTATCCTTACTACTGCCTCATCTTTACTACCCCAACCTCCCTCATAGTTACTCTACACCCCCCTCATCCTTACTCCCCATCCTTACTATCCTCTACCCTTACCTCATCTTTACTAATCACCACCCCTCCTCCATCATCCTTACTACCCCCCTCCCTACTCTATTCTCTAAAAAATCTCTCTCTCGTTCTTTTCTATAAGACAATTGGATTTGAGGATTTCAAAACCATATTATATATATATATTTTTGTGTGCGTCAGTTATTTTACATGTAATTTGGTGTTTATTGTCTGTATTTTTCTTTCTTTCTTTTTATCTCTCTCTCTCCTCTTCTTTCTCTCTCCTCTTCTTCTTTCCCTCTCCTCTCCCCTTTCTCTCTCCTCTGCCCTCTTTTCTCTATCCTTTGCCCTCTTCTTTCTCTCTCCTCTCCAC